>NW_015161956.1:732977-856758 GCF_001447785.1 Gekko japonicus
GGACAGCAAAATCGCTTAAGCCACTACAGCCAGGAGATTTGGTGTGGGTGGAAGCTAAAGAACGATGGTTTCCAGCAAAGGTGTTAGAGAGGTGTGCACAGCCTCGGACATATCAAGTCATAACTCCAGATGGGACTATATATAGGCGGAATAGACAGACAGCAAAATCGCTTAAGCCACTACAGCCAGGAGATTTGGTGTGGGTGGAAGCTAAAGAACGATGGTTTCCAGCAAAGGTGTTAGAGAGGTGTGCACAGCCTCGGACATATCAAGTCATAACTCCAGATGGGACTATATATAGGCGGAATAGACGTAAACTTAGGTATCAAAGGAGGGATTTAGGGGAGGAGGAACAGGAGAATGTAAAACAGAAAGTTAATACAGGGGAGGATGTGAAGGATCAGATACAATCAGAAGAACAACAGAGTAATCAAAATGATAATGAGGTGGAAGAGGCTCCAGACATACAACATCATGAAAATATATCTGAACGGACCCAGGAGGAAGGAAGGCAACCTAGATATGTAACATCTAGAGGCAGGGTGGTATTCTCGCCAGAAAGATATATAGCTGAATAATATATGTGGTCTTAATTATACTCTTAATGGTCTAATGAAATGTTTTTATATTCTCTGTAAATGTTTTCAGTTATGTGTAAAGCAAAGAGATTTTAAGTTATCTTTCTCTTTGAAAAAGGGAGATGTGGTGTAATGTATCTTTAAGATCACTTGGAGTTGTTATGTCCACCTGCAGGCCATTAGCAGAGTGGGTTTTATCAGTCCTCTACTTGCTTGGAGAAACACGTTGTGTTACCTGGTGATAGCTGGATTGAATAAACATTGTATTTTGAATTAAACCCTGCCTGAGATTGTGACTGAGAAGTTGTTGGATTTGTCCTGGACAGTGGACATCACAAGAGGAGGGACGGGCAAAAGAAAAGCACCCAGTTTCATTCCACTTAAAGGCCAAAGGAGTTTTAAGAGGCAAGAATTTTAAAAGCAAACATATTGTAGATATTAGCATGACTATCTTGACTACAGGAATTATTATTCATTCATGAAAGCTGCTGTCCCCATAATGCTAATTTCTGGCTGTTAGTTGTTGACACTAACCTTGATAGCCACCTGCAGAGGGCTGGGATCTCCTGTGATTCCGACCACTGTCCCTTTGTAAACTTCGCCAAATGCCCCATGTCCAAGTGCCCTGAAAGGGAGGGACAGAAGGAATGCATCAGCCATGTCTGTGGTAAACAAACCCTTGTATTCTCAATGGTCAGAACTTTCAGAGCAAGTATGATACAGTCAGTTTCCTTGTTGGGAAAGTATACTGGAGTCTTGCATGTTTGGGGCTGGTTGTTTGCAAACTGACCACTTAAAGTTCAGGGAGCAGGCAAGCATCCTGAGGATTGTGGTCTTTTAGTACCATTCTCTCCCCTCTAAAGCAAACAGCATGCATTTGGAATCCCCAGCCAATTGCAAAACTCAGACAGAAGCCTTTGCAGGCTACATTCCAACTCCTAAACTGAACAAATTTCTGTAAATAGACGCTGCCAGATATATTAAAAGCGGTTAGCATGTATTTTCAGCTAGCTTTAAAAACAACAACTAACCTTCAGTGCCCATTAGGAAGCATTTCAAGTTATATAAAAGATATTTTCCCTTGCCACAACAGAATTCCAGTTACTATAAGGTCCGGGAATGTATCATATATTTTCACACAACCAGGAGACAAAAGTTATCCTCTGGAGTTACACTATTGACTAGAAGAAAACTGTCCATCTTCCACGGTACTAAAACAAGCAAGCTGTATTATGCTAGTATCTCCATAAAAAGGAAGTCTGGAGTTATGCCACTGGAAACTAACCATCAGCCTCTATGGAAGCTAACACTGTTTGGTAAGTCATTCATAAGAAGGGTTTGTGCTGGTTATAGTAGGCACTGCTCCCGATGAATAGCTTTTCAAGTACACAGAGATTGATTTCTGTGCAGTACAATTCAGGTGCTACCAAATCAGCACGGGAGCTGCTCCCACAGGGATAGAACTCAAACTGGCCCAGTAATGCCTGGCAGAAGGGACCACATGGGTCAGGGGAATGACATAGTTCCTTCCCAGTCCACTGCTGGCCCTCTCCACAACATCTGAGTTTACAGAACATACTGAAATCAAAGTGATGATATTAACAAATGGGGATAAAGAGAAAGAGAAACATTATCATGGCTATGAAAAAGGCACATTCACAACACCATTTTATTCCAATAAACAGAACCAGAAAGTGCAAGTCCAGGGGATGCAACAAGGCAGTAGGTTTAGAAGTCACACATAGAATCTGGCCTGCACTGAAAAATCTGCTCATTTCCATTGTATTCAGCAATCACTGCCCACCTATTTTCAGCTTTTTAAGAAACCTGTCTCTGGATCTTCATCTTTTAAAAAGAGAATGTTTCTTAAAAGTCTGAACTAGATGGGCAATGATTGCTAAACATGAAGACTATAATCCTGCATGCAGTTCGGCTTTTTAAATCCCATTGACATTTCTAGTTATAAACGATTAGAGATTTGGGCCAAGTTTAAACCAGTCAGTGGCATAGTGCAAATCTCAATTCTCTTTGTGTTCCCAGTCTCTCTGCCTCCATCTGTCTATTCCCACATACATCATGATCCTTCTCTCTGATAGCACCCAGGAAAAAAAGGATAACCCAGTTTTTCAAAGACCACACTAACCAATTTTTTGCAGCATAAAATAAAACCTGAGTTCAGCAGTACCTTAAATGATTCATAAAATTTAGTTCAACCATTTCGGCCTTCCTTATTCATGGCCCCTTCCCAGTGTCATACTGCTTAGACAACATTACTTGGGCACTGGAGCTTTTATTCACCTGTCATGAGGCAAGGGTCCTTTCTGTTATTGTTTATTGTGCCATCTGTTGTTTTATTGGCTTTATCACTTTTATTATTTTATGAATCTTGTGCTGTGAGCCAACCTGAGCCCATGCGTGGGATACCATGGGGTATGAATTAATTAATTAAATAAATAATATAAGCTTTCATGAGCTTCATATTATTTTGCTGCTACAGACTAGCATGGATTTTTTTTGCTGCTGCTGCTGCTGCTGCTGTCAAGTTGCAGCTGACTTATGGTGGCCCCATAGGTCTTTGAAGGCAAGAGACATTCAGAGATGGTTTTCCATTGCCTGCCTCTGCACAGCATTCCTGATATTCCTTGATGGTCTCCTACCCAACTACTGATCAGGGCTCACCCTGCTTAGCTTCAGAGATCTGATGAGATCGGGCTAGCCTGGGCTGTCCAGTTCAGAGCCTAGCATGGCTACCCATCTGGAATGATCAATCACCATTCAAACTATGTTTGTTGGGAAAAGTATTGAACTAGAAATCAGAAGACTCAAATCCCTGCTGATTGCTGAAGTCTCACTGAGTGACTTTAGGCTAGTCATTCTCTCACAGCCTAATAAACCTCACAGGGCTGTCATGAGAATAAAATGGAGGAGCAGAGAACCTTATATTCTGTCCTGAGCTCCTTGAAGGAAGAATGGAATTGAAAAAGCAATACATAAATGACACAATACTCCCAATCACAAGTGAGCCTTGTGCCAAAGTTGCCTGTTTTCTAATCAAACAATACAAGATTCCACTGCAAAATTCTAAACCTTTTTGTTAGCAGGATGAGAATCATTAGAATTAAAGCAAAGCTGCCAGGTTCCCCGACTGAGGGTTATGGTGCTCCGTAGCCAAGCCTCACCGGAGCAGTGAGATGTTCTTCCGTGGGATCTCCTTGAGTTCACTGAGGGAGGCGGCCTTCCCTGCAAAGCTGTAGTTGGGATTGTAATCAGTCATGATGGTGGAGGTGTGGATTTTACTCAGCTTGTATTCGGGACTCTGCAGACGCTCACGGGCCCCTTCCAACTGCTGCTTTTTGCGATGATAAACTGAAGGAGGGTAGTGCAGAAACAAGGGTGAAAACAACATCTGGATGCAGCAAAGAAGAACTGAAAGAAGGCAGAACAACAAATGCAGTAACATTCCAGAAGTTCTGCCTGAACATTATTTATTTGATTACTGAAAACTCTGTTGTTTTTAGTTAACATTTGCTAATTTTATTGTGATCTTTCTGGAGCATCGCAGGATTGTGAGGCAGGAAAGCCATCTGCTCAACTGGCAGATCTCACCCATAAACGTCTACGTCAGAATACATCCTCAGTAAAGAGCAGACATTGCCATGCGTCACGAAAAGCAATGTTCCTTCCCAATACATGTGCAACTGTGACAGTCTGTTGCAAAATTTAAAGCTATAAACTGGAGACTGCGTAAAAAAACTGCCCACTGAAAACAGCTGTGGTACACAAAAGTGATGAACTATATAGATTTGATAATAAAGTCATACTGTTCAGTGAAGCTTAAAAACATTCTCCCCGCTTCTGTAAAATCTGTGATGAGTTTTAGATCTTATGGGCCATTTACAAGGATGAAAACAAGAATTTAGGAAGTTCCAAGCACTGAGAGGCAAGATGGAGACCTGAATAATCTTGTATATCATTGGGAAAGTGTTAGAAGACTCAAAGCTCATCAGGATTTTTACAGAAGCAACAAATAATATTGCTAAAGCTTGGCTGAACAGCATGGGTTTATAAACAATACTTTGTATTTTACCATTTTTGTGAACTTGCTGCTTTGTGCAGACACTGTTCCATCTCAATGGCATCAGCCTCTTTGTGCTACAGCCCCAACTGTTACAAGTAAGGATGGCCGTGAACTGAACCATGAACCAAACTGGTTCACTCTCTGATGAGCCCATCCATGGTTTGTGGGCCCAGCAAATCTCATTTAAAGGGACCACAGCCCCTTTAAATGGGGGTTTCAGAAAGCAGCAAAAACACCTTAGCAGGGGGAGTGCTCCCAGCTGCTCAGCTGTTTCAGGCCTTCTTGTGTAGTCCCTTTAAAGTTTAAAGGGACTGCACAAGAAAACCCAGAAACAGGGAGCAGCCTGTTCAGGGTGAGGCAGCACTTCAACAGGGGAAGCCCCCATCCATTGCCCAGCAATCTGGAAAAGCCTGGGCACCCACCCACCCTCCCCCTGCTGCCTAAGGATGCCCCCCCCCCAGACTTCCAATCAGGAACTCACCCAGGACACCAATGGAGGAGGAGGCTGGTGGTGGAGAAGGGGTGGCCAGCTGAGATGGGGTGGGCCCTGTGGGTGGGCCCAGCTGCTGTATTGCTATTGTGGCCCATGGCCACGGCCCTGGTGCCACTGTACAGCTTGCCGCAGCCATCTCCTCTGCCGAACTTTCAGCAGTTCTGCCTGGTGAGCCAGCTGTGGCCCTTCCTGGGTAAAAAAGATCTTGCCACGGTGGTACAAGCCTTGGTAACATCTAGATTAGATTAGTGAAATATACTCTGTGTGGAGCTGCCATTGAAGAGTGGAGAGCCAGTGTAGTGTAGTGTTCAGAGTTTCAGAATAGGATCTGGGAGCTCATGGTTCGAAAGTGCACTCTGCCATAGAAAGCTGCTGGGTGATCTTGGGCCTCACACTCATAACCCAATGTACCTCACAGAGTTGTCGTGAAGAATAAATGGAGGAAAATTATGTAAGACATTTTGCATCCCCACCAGGGAGAAAGTTGGGATATATGTGAAGCAAATAATAATGAAATAAAAGCAAGTCTGGAAATTACCATGGATATAGAATTCTGAGACAGGAATGCTGACAGGAGTGAGTCATGACAGTCTTGTTCCAATTACAGTACTTTTCAATTTGTCTCTGGGCCCAGTTCTGGGTGCTGGTATTGACCTATAAAGCCCTGAAAGGTTTGAGATCAGCATACCTTAAAGACTGCCTACTCCCATATGAACCTAACAGACAGTTACAATAATCTTTGAAGGCCTTGCTTCCAGTGCTCCTGTCATCTGAGGTGAGATGAGTGGCAACCTGAGAAAGGGCCTTCTCAGTTGTGGCACCAAAATTGTTGAATTTATTCCCCAGGGGAAATTGTCTGGGCCCCGCTATCATTATCTTCTGTCAGTCAAAGACCTTTTTTTTCATTTGACATTTGCTGATTGACCCTCCTTCCTCTTTATGTATTTAGTTGTTGTTTTATATATCTATATGCTTATTGTTTTATATTGTGTACTGTTGTGTATTATTTTTATTGTTAGATACCTTGAGATCCAAAGTTGGATGGAAAGGCAGCATGAAAAGGTTTTAAATAAACTAAACATATAAATAAATTTTTGCCTCAGCTGTCTAAGAGTTTGCTCCCCGGGGGCAGCAAATGATGGGTTAGCCACATTCACAGAACATTTTTGCAATGTTTAGCTAACAGAAAAGACAAACAACAGAGATGAACAATGCAATCCTAAACAGAGTTATACCTTTCTAAATTCAGTGAAGTCATGGGCTTAGCAGAGTGCAATTGTGCTTAGGACTCTACTGAAAGTTTATCACAACTGACTTGTTATCCACACATAAGCAAACTTATTATTCCATTCCCTCTTCTCTCCTTTTGCACCATTTGTTTTATAATGTGAGATTGCATACACATTTCTCTGTACAATGTTTAATATTTTCCAGTAACTTTGAAACTATTACTCTTTTTTATTTCATAACCCAAAGACATGGACCTCTTCAATGATAAGCAGCTCTTTCTCTTTATTCCTTTGCAATCACATTGATTTTTTTAAAATCATCCCACAGCTCTCCCGTTAGGCTCAGGTCTTCCAGTGCAGCCATCATACAGGCTAGATAAAAAGGCAGAAATAGGAACTGATGAGATCTGCAGATATACAAGAAAGATGCCTCTTACCAATTGATAGGCTGCCGCAAGTGAGAGCCATTCCAAGCACCACAATAATTGCAACCACAGTCAAGAGGAGTGGGAAAGGCAGGTGTCCTTCTGGAATAGGTCCACGGATCTCTGGTAGAAACATATTAGAGCCTATTAGTATCTGCCTACAGCTCCTATACAGCGCTTCTGGAACATGAGCATAAGAACTGCTCAGAGGTGTCATCAGAGCCAGACTGTGGGGTGGAAGTCCAGAGCCCCAGGCCTCAAATGCAAGTTGTCACTAGTAAGCCCTATTGAGCATAGCAGGACTTGTATCTGGATGAATATGCACAGAATCAAGTTACTTCAAGCGTGTTGATTGAGGAGACCATGGGATAGAATGAGACAAGCTTGTTGAAGGTTTATTCTGTGCTCATATGTGATGCATATATGGTATATATTTGGTGTGAGAGCAAGTTTGGTGCAGTGGTTAAGTATGCGGGCTCTAATCTGGGAGAACCAGGTTTGATTCCCCAGTCCTCCACTTGCAGCTGCTGGATGACCTTCGGCAAGCCATAGTTCTGTCAGAGCTGTTCTCTCAAGGACACTTCTGGAAAGAACTCTCTCAGGCCTGCCTACTTCACAGGGTGTCTGTTGTGGGAAGGGGAAGGGAAAGGAGTTGTAAGCTGTTCTGAGACTCAGAGTGAAGGCCGGGGTATAAATCTAAATATCTTCTTCTCTCCTTCTCCTCTAAAGATGGTCCCCTCTAAGTCCATTAAGTCCAGAGACAAAAATAATCTAACCACAGCAGTAAAAACTAAACCAGACCCAGAATTCAACCAGCTCAGTACTCTGTTAGCAACCATGGTCACTTCCTCAGTTCACAAGCAAAGACAATATTCCTCATATCCAGCTTCACTAACCAGACTTATACTTCCTCTGAATATGGTGGTTGAATTTAACTATCCTAGCTAATACCCTTTGATACACCATGACAGAGGTCTGGCTTTTAATTCTGCCTTCCACATGAAGGTTGGTAATCAATCCTGACATAACACACGTTGTAGCAAAATCCAATAGCCATCTATACTCATAAATGTGAAAAAATGCAATTTATTCAATGCAATAGACTGAAAAATAAATGCCTCCCTGGTTTTTTTTATTATTCATATGGTAAATGATGAATAATGAGCAGGAACTGCCTGTGGAAACAACATGCCCTGACATTCTGAGACCCTGCACAAGATAATAAGTTTCAGGCAAATGAAAGGAACTATAGAATAACTGGTGTTTGACCGGGTGGTATTGCAGGAATTGGATGGCAGGAGTAGAGTCTGTTGGTAACAGGTAGGGTTAAACCATACAATGAGAAAACCCCCTCACAAATACAACAACTAACCACTGAAGTTTTTTTGTATACAGAAATCTTCAGTAAAACAAAACCCCAGAATCCTGGGAACTGTAATTTGGTGGAGAGTGCTGAGAATTCTGTTAGCAATCCCTCACCCCTACCACAATCCCATAGCTATTTATTTTATTATATATCCACTTATATTTCACTCCTTCAAGGCTAGAGATACCTTAAACAATTATTCAAGCCTGAACAATGCTATAAAACTAAGTATGAAGGAGAACTTTTCCAACCCTATTCCTCAGGCTCTGGAACTCCCAACCTCAAGAATTTCAGTCAGCCCTTCATTATTGGCTTTCCAGTGAGCCTTTGAGAGGGGCTGAAGTTGGTTTTGTTGATTTGAATGTTAAACTCCAGGCTCTGTTTTTTGGTTTGGTCTCTTGAGGTCTTATTGTTGCTGATCTGGTGGTTTTATCGGCTTAGTTTTATTGTTTGTTGGTGGTTAGTATAGTTTTAGCCTGCTGCTAAATGTGTTGTGATGTGTTGTTTGTTTTCAATTCTGTGTTATAATTTTTGTAAGGCATTCTGGTTTTCCACGAAAAGTGCAGGGTACAAATACAGCAAACAGATAAATAACCACCCCAGCAGAACAAACGCAACATTCAGAACACAGCTTCTTTGTTCCTTGGAAAAAGAAAATTATTATTTCGCCAATTCAACTCTCTAGTGTAGATATGTTTATCACCTTTGAACCATACATGAAAAAGTGGGAGAAAATAAGCAATGAAACTATATTTTATTTCGAGAGAAAATCCCATGTTTTACCTGTACAAGAGACATTGTCATTGGCTAAAATGGTTCCAATCCCACAAATACAGATTGGCAGGGTAGTGTCAGGACCTGGCTTGCAGTTACCCGACTGGCAGTGGGTGCAGTTCAAGAAGATTTCAATCACCACTTCACCATGGCTTTCCATAACTGAATAAGAAGGAAAAGCTAGGTTTTAAATGGTGCCATTCCAAGTCACTAATAAAGACCAAGTATTACCCATTCCAGAAAGCAGGAAAGGAAATGAGTTATTTCCTGTCTTTCCTCTGTTCCCTTGCACCTACCAAAACCAGAAATATTTCAATTAACCAATGGGGATATGAACTATGAGGAGTGTCCAGAACCAAATACTGCATTCATGATCACATATTAAAGCGCCCCTGTGTGGAAGCCCCTAAAAACACATTCATGTGGCTGTATAAAATGTGCATTATGTGCAAGTTGGCTTCACTGTGTGTAGAATGCAGCCACATGGATATGGAGCCCTCGCATCAACATACTGCACTGAACTAGCCTAACTCACAGGGTAAGCCTACAGGAAGCTACAATACAGGAAGTGGCTGTAGCCACAGACTAAGCCAATACCATGGGACATGTAACACTGAGGTCTAAAGATGCCCAGGATTTTGTGCAGAAATTCCAGGCCAAGCTTCTGTCTGGTCTATATTACTATAACATTTTCAAAGTACTAATCTGCATTCTGACTGGCACAGTGCTTGTGGGTTTGGGACGTATACAATGTTCCCTCTAAGCTGAGTTAGTGTGAGCTAGCTCATAGTTTCTTAGCCTCCAGCTCACACATTTTTGTCTTTGCTCAGGAAGGATGGCTCCAGAGCAAACTAATTTATGCAGTAGCCAAATTACTCGCTCACAGCTTTGATGCCAGTATCTCACAAAGTAGAATTTTTGCTCACAAGACTCCACAGCTTAGTGGGAGCATTGAATATATAGAACCCCTCCCCAAACGCTCTGTCTTTGTAAGAGAGGAGCACAAAAATAGTATATGGATGAATTGTACAGAAGAGATAAGAGCAACCACAAGAGACAATGAGTTAGATTCAGCAATCCACATATGCAAGGATCATGGATCTCCCACTGTTTCCCTCCCCCCATCTGTCCTTTCCAACTCCAGGAAATTTTATCCTTGGGGTCACAATTCCATGTGGACTAATAGCTATGCAGGCGGAAGGGAAGGGAAGGAAAGAGGCAGAAAGGGCAATTTTGTCTCCTTCTTCCTCCCTATTGCAGCCTCCCAGCTGACGTGGCTACTAGTCCAAGTGGGTCCTACAGCCCCAGGAACAAACTTTCCTGAGGTCAAAAACAGAAAGGACTTCTGGGGACAGCAGAACAAAGGACGATCCATAACTGTCATCACCTTCTGCATATAGATTACTGGATCTAGACCACTGTGTACTAAGGTGGGAAGTTGCTGAGAGAGCGGAAATATCTTGCCTGACAAGGGATGCAAGAAGATCTCTCCAATTGGATTCACAAAAGAAAGGCCATGTTGTCCATCAGCTGTAATATCATCAGTTTCAGAGGCATTACCACCTGGGGGAAGAAGAAACAGCCAGTATATCATATCATGCCTAGAGGGGGCAATGAGGAATCTATGGGTCGTTTGGTATCCCAGTTTCTCTCAAGAATCTTAATAGCTAGGATTAACATTTGGATTTTTAGTAAGATCATATTATTGTTAAGGCATTCTCGCCAGTTCCCAGTATCTATAAAGCAAGCAAGCGAATACTATATATTAGCGAAGATGTACACTTGATTTTAAAATGTCTCTCTCACTATCTTCAGTGTATTAACATCACAAACAAGTGATATATTCCAAAGGTGTTCTGAGTATCACTCTATTATGCCTTCAAGAATGTTGATGAAATCACCTCACCTGTTCTTTCTATCTAACCCAGGACTGCTTACTCTGGCAGCAGTTTTCCAAGGTCTAAAGCAAAGATTCTTCCTAGCCCTGCTACCTTGGAATCTTTAACTGGGGTGCCAGTGACCTTAACCAGGTAAAGCACAGGGAGACCTCAATATATGCCCTACTGTCTGAGGAAAGCCCTTTAGATCTCACTCTTCTAGTCTTAGGAAGAAATATATTTCAAAATTCTGGGCAACCTAAAAATCATTATCCATATAATCAAATTCATAGCAACATCCTCCCTTTCCGTTATTTCAGCTTTCTTAAATGATGGTACACTACCCAGGCATGCTTAGCGGAAACTTCATGACTTTTTAATGAAGAAATTATTGTTGCCACTTGCAAAGGTGAATTATTCACTGGTGTATCAGCAATGCCAAGGGCTAAGTGTGCAGAAATGATGAAAGATGATAGTTAAGAAGTATAATTGGCACTGTATCTAATGGTAAAGATGATGTTCAAAGGTCAGTCATGAAAGGAGCAAAACCAGGCCATCCACAGAGCACTTTCACAGGAAGATATTATCCCATTTTGAATCAGGTTTGGTCCCAAGGTTGGGATAATTTCCAAGGGGATACTTGCAAATGGGCTCTTTGAACTGGATACACAGCACAGTTGGATTGAATGTCAGATATTGTTGCACTGTTCCTCCATCACCACCTGCCACTTCTTTTTGCTCCTCTCTCCCTTAGGTTTGCAATATGTCAATATACTGAAAAACTGCTTCATTTTATTCAGGAAAAATAAAGTGCCTCATTATGAAGTGCTACAAAGAGTTCAGGTAGTATCTCCTGCAACTCAGAAATGAAACCACATAACAAAGCCTGAAGAAAAACGTTTCACGAAACAAACAAAAAAAACAGATCAAACTTTCATTAAAAAGTGGGACAGTAATGTTTACCCTTTAAGATGTCTGAAATGGAAAAACAAACTGTTCACCATCAGAATCAACAGTGGCTTAAACAGCCTGCCTGAAATGCCACCCTCTCAAACCCCCACGCTCTCCATCAGATACCAAAATGGATTAAAAAGCCTGTCTCGAAACATTCCCTTTCTTACCTCATTTTTTAATTTTTGAAAACAAAGTAATAGTATAGAGGGGACAGAGAAAGGAAAAGAGGGATTATATAACATAATTGTATTTATCAAGGATAATTACATATAACAGAGTGTATAAAACAGAAAATAATTAGTCTGTTCAAGTCCCCAGGGGCTTATAGTATCCTGAAGGTAGGTATCTGGGTCAGATGTGGACATTCCTAATTAATGCACTTGTCCATAATTTCTCAGGCCCCCTTCTCCCTGGTTCACTGGAATAGTATCTGCAATAGCCTTTTTGGTATACTTTTTTCTTAGCTGATTATACCAAACATCAGCTAGTACAATACATTTTGATTAAGTGTAATGAAGATATAGTCTGACCCACCTTTGTATCCTCCACCTCCACCACCAGATGTACAAGCTCCTCCTCCACCACCAAAGCCACCCGATGTGGCCCACTGGAGTTTTTCCAGTGCTTGGTGGCAGGCTGTGCCACCTTCTCCACCTTCCAGCAGAGACTTTCCAGCCCAAGAAAAGTGAGTGATATCTTCCCAACCACCTCCTCCACCTGTAGAAATGAACATAAGAGACAATCCAAGAGGCCATGATCTCATTTCATGGAGACTGTAATCAGACAGCAGGCTTTGGCGTGGTCTGGCCATGCCTCTTATTTCTCAGGAGCTATTTGTTCCGGAAAGATGCAACCAGACATGCCACCCTATTCCTGCCTCACCACAGGGGTGTCAAACATGTGGCCTGTGGGCCAGATCAGGCCCTCGGAGGGCCCCAATCAGGCCCGCAAGGCCCTGACTGTCTCCTACTTCCATTTGCAGTTCTGCTGCTGCTGCCACATTACAGCTTGCTTTACCAGTCTCTCTCAGTCGCACAGGAGAGAATGATAGGCAAGGCTCTCCTGTGAAATTGAGAGAGTCTGGTAAAGAACTGGCTGAGGCTCCTCCCCCTCCTCCTCCCAGGGGAGGGAGAGAACAGCCAGAGCTGGCTTCCTGGCCAGGCTGCAGGAGACAAAGGGTAGCCTTTCTTTCCTTCCACTGGCTAAGGCTCCTCCCTGAAGGGAGGGAGGGAGGGAACGAGGGAGAGCTTGCTTTGCTGGGCTGCCTCAATCGCATGGCAGAAATACCAAGCATCTTTAAGACCAACAAAGTTTTGTTCAATGTATAAGCTTTTATGTGCCTTGCTACAGTGTGTGCACGTGTGTTTTGTTTGGCTCTTATGCCAGGGCTCTCCTGGGTGCAACTGGGTTCCCTCTCCCTTTTTACTGTGTTCATGCCCTCATGATCCGGTCTTTCTCAGTAAGAAAGCTATGTGAGCTATTTTAGAGCAGGAATAACAACAAATCACTGAGGTGGATTAGATTGAGAGTGTGTGTCCAGAACAAGTTAATCCCTTTGTAGGAAGTTGTAGTTCTTTCTCTGGGGAAGAGTATAGTTTTGTTGACAAACACATGGCCCTCAGTCTGTGTTAGGATGCCTTCTCATGTTCTTGACTAGCACATGAAGCAACTTCTGTACAAAAGGTTGCAATGCCCAACCATTTCATGTTTTCCCCTGGGTCCTAGGCTAGGAACACTGAGCATGAGATTTCTATAATAAATGTCGATTAATCAAAGTAGGTTTGCAATTTACAGACACACACCTGAACAGCATACTCAAGATTGCTACAGCACAGACATTTTGATGCAATAATTCAGAGCAGAGGTGTCAGTTATCAGAGACTAAACAGATTCAATATTGCAAGATTGCTAGTGTTTTAAGCATGTTTTATTTAAAGTTTAAAAAATCTTTCATTGTGTTAATCTGTGTCCTTTATAAAGTTTATATCTCTGCTACCTGGCATTACATTTTATGACACACATGGCCCGGCCCAACAAGGTCTCATTTATGTCAGATCCGGCCCTCATAACAAATGAGTTTGACATCCCTGGTCTAGACCGCCACTGCGTGGTCACCATAGAGAGGGCGTGCAGGCAACTTCTTGTTTTTAAAAAACCCTCTGATGTGCACATGCAAATAACTGCTTATTCACTAGGAGCGGATATGAAGTTATGCACACATTGCTAAGTGCAAAGAAATGGTGGCTAGGGACCGGAAGCATCAGACTTCACTAAGTGGCTTGAATGCACAAGGGAGAGATCAGACGTCTGGAAATTCGTGGTGAGACATGTTCAATCGTAAATACTAGACTTCATCCGGTGTTGGGAAAGTCGGGGGTGAGGATGGGGGCCCCCCTGACAACTAAGGCATGGGAGGCAGATGTTGCCATCTGATCGTGCACTTCAAGTCTGGTAGGGAACTGCTATAACATCAGAGCAACTTGCCCATATGATCACAGCCATAATGTAACAGAAGCACAGAAAAAGCTTTTTACAGAGTGATCCTTTCCATATATACTGAGAATCAAGTCTGATGGGGTATTCATATACCCCAGCATTCTTTGACTCTCAAAATCTGCAGTAATAGTACAGTATAAAAGACCATGTGCTATGAAATAACCTCCAACTAAATGTTTCACACTGTCATGAACTCAATGGATAGTTTTAAGCTGCCATCTTAGACTACTCGATGGTGACAAGAGCACTGATCAGCCTGTTGTAATTGTAATGGATACTGTGATAACATGTGATACACTAGCAGTCCAATGGAAATTGTTATGTGTGTATCAAAAAGTATTACATCATTCTGAGGCTAAATAGGGGTACATCTAGGTAGGTAAATTCTGTTGTAGCTCACTTCCAATAAAACCCCTCTAAATTTAATGGACTCACTCCAAAGTAAGTGAACATACAATTACAAGACTTAAAACTTTACAGAAATGAATTTTTATACAGAATAATTTCTCTGATCAAAATCACTATATAAACATTCTGGGTAGTGAGCTGTACTTTCAAATTCAAATAAACGAAGACAGGGCCCACTTAAATCACTCAAAGTTTTCCTTAATGGATTAGCCCATGCCTACAGCAGAGAAAGAAGTTGGTGTTGGCTTAATTTTTAAAAAAGGAAAGCAGAGGGAGGGGCATGATAAAGGTTTATAGATTTAAGAACAGTATGGGGAAAGTGGTTAGAAATTATTTTTTCTCCCTCTCTCATAACACCAGATCTGAGAGTCACACAGTGAAATTAGTGTCAGATTCAAGACAGACATTAGACTGCATTTTGTCACACTACACATCATCTTAAGGAATTTATGACTACAAGATCTAGTGATGACCACTTTTTGGTGTGTTATAGGGGAGGACTAGACAACTTTCTGATCTAAAAGCCTATCAAAAGCCGTAAGAGCTATATAGAGTTTCAGCTGTTGCTAGAAGATAAACAAAAGCCTATTGTCTTTTCTTGAAAACTGCTTGGGATATTCAGGAATTGTGGCAGCATGAAATCTGTTTTAGGAACTAGCTGAAAACTCAGCTCTTAAAAAGAGAAACTCACAATCACTCCCTAGGACTATGGATAATTGGAGGAGGGTACTGGGGCTTTTATTGTACCTTGTATGTTTTAAATTTGGATTTGCAAGCCACCTTGAGCCAAAAAGGAAAGGTACAGTATAAACATTTGAATGAATTAATAAATAACAGAATCACTATTGTTTCTGAACTTATGCTGCCAGTGAAATTTCTGTGCCTCTAGCAAAATTGCTGTAGGAATGAGAATAATTCTCAGCTGAGCACAGATTGAATTTTGCCGTCCATGTCTTTGAAATCTAACTTGCTCCTTCATGCTATGAGAACACATTTGCAGTAATGCTCTATTTGTCATTCATTAGCCATGTTTTCTGCTAGATTTTTTTCACTTTCCTCAAGATTATCTCTTTTACTCCTGACTGTTCCCCAATTGTTATGCAAATTTCTTTGGGTGCCCAAAACCTCAATATATTACCCTGTCTCTTTGTGTTGAAATTTGGGGGCCATTTCTGTAAAGTTATTGAGCTGTTTGCATTAAGTATTGGCAACGGTTTCAATATATACAATGTCACATGTCTCCCAAATTTTATATATATATTTGTTTGCTTTTCAGCTTCTAGATCCAAGAGAGAAAGTAATCCTAAGTATGTCTACTTCGAATCCTACTCTGGTCTATTCAACAGGGCTTACTCCCAGGAAAGTTTTCTTAGGATCACACTGAAAGCCTTCTACAGATCCTTACCGGCTGCCCCAGTTCTCCCACTGACTCCAGGTATTGCTGTGCTGTTCACATACTTTTCCAAGAAGGCATCTTCTAGGGAACCATCCTGATATTTCAAGTAACTGTTTCCTCCTCCTCCTGCAGCAATGAGCAAGGGCTCAAAAGCGCCATCCTTCTGCTGCTCAATAAGGCACACACACACATACATACATAATCAATGCACTGAGGAAGTCAAGAAAGTGCAGTTAAGTTCAACATCAGGTACAATTTTTTTCAAAGGGGGAAAATCAGGTATAAATGGTTGTAACATCTCCCCCCTCCTATAAGCATGAAAAATAATGCAACAATACTGAGCAAACTTGCACATGAATTCAACAGTAAGCAGCAGCAATTATGCCATGGAGCAAGGAATCTAACTTTCAGATCAAACTCTAGTAGTAGATGTAACATCCTTTGAAATATATTAGCTATAAGGCTTTTTCAGCCTTTACTGAAAAATGAGGACTTAAACTGGCTTAACAGACATTCTTCTCTCTCCAGGAAACCCTTGGAATAGTAGTTCAGTGAGGAGGGTTGGGGGCCCAGAATTGACTGGTGCATGAAAAATGCAATCATTTCTACTTGTAAGTAAATAAGCACCATGTAAATTTGCTACTCACCAAAACAGTTACACTGATACACACACACACAATAAGATGTACACATATAGATACGGATAGATACACAAATACATATAGATATACGGATGTATAGATATATAGCACTTTCACACATGCTAAATAATGCAGTTTCAATCCATTTCAGCAACCCTTTGCAAGTGGATTTGCCATTTCACACAGTAAAATCCAGTTGCCAAGTGCACTGAAAGTAGATTGGAAGTGCATTATTTAGTGTGTATATGCAATGATAACACCCAAGTTGTGGACAACAATCTTCATGCATGTGAGACAAGCAACACTCAACGAAGAAAATCTGTCCTTTTCAGAACTGAACAATTCTTAGTGTGACCATCTTAACCTTAAGTGGATGCCCTCAGTGTTTTAAGTGCTGATTGCACAGAGAAAGTCCACGCCTCAGGGTCAGACAGAGTTTAACATTTTAATGATGAAACTTGTGGTTCTGCTGTATTTTTTTTGAAATGCTGAGAGCCACCCTGAATCCTACCTTGTGGGAGAGGGGTGGGATATAAATCTCAAAAATTAATAATAAATGAATAAATGATACGCTGGGAGAATTGTGATCAGATCTTCTCAGAATTTAAAAAATGCTAATCTAAGCCATGTGAAGTCCTCATCAGGGCCTTGTGGGGAGCACGGAATAGAGAGATTCAGCCTAATCAAAACAGACAGGCACATGCAAGCTATTATTAGCCCTCAAAGGAAAACAACATTGGCCCCAGCCACACGTGCCAGGAAATGTGGGGGGGAGGCGTGGCTATTTGCGCTGTCGCATTCTGATTTGCCGTTATGCGATCAGACGTGACAGCGGCACAGCAGGGTTTTGTCCTTCGGCGCACGCTGCAAAGAGGACGGCTGGAGGGAATAGGCACACGCCAGCGCGATCACATTGAACGAGTCCGTCTGCAGCCCATGGCAAACCATTTGCTAGTAGATCTTTGCAGGTACTTTTTAACTGCGCATCTTCGGCGGCACGCCACGGGTTGGCCATGGGTTGGCCATGGGTGCACTACGCTTGCCAGATGTTGCGGTGTGATCATGCCCCAAAAATCCACCCAGCATTCGTGCCTTTCGCGTGGCAAATTCTCCGTGTGACTGGGGCCATTGTTTTTTTTTTCTTTTGAGGGCTAATAACTGCATGAGAAGGTGATTAGTTCTGAGCAGCCAAACCACATGGGAGTAGGGAGTGCTGTCTTACAACACTGATCCAGACTGGCCATACACACATCTTTCTTATATTAGAATTTTAAGAACACAGACAGGATCTGATCAGAATTGGTCTGTTTTTTTGCTAAAAATATATTTATTGCAACTCAGGTGATAATGCCATTATGGGCAAGGCAGAAGCATGTTCCAATGAAAGCTCAGACCAGTTCATGGTTGTTCCCAATATTTCAAAGACAGATATACGAAGACATTTCCATTTCTCTCTCCATTTTTTGGGGTTACTTGGCCAACAGGAGACAAAATGCTGTTAAGTTACCTCCATGCCTGAGAGGAGATGAATGGTGATTCCAGGCCCGTAGCCAGGATTTTTTAAGTCAGGGGGCATTTAAATTTCTTAGGGGGCACAGGCTAATCAAATTAAAGGTAATTTAATTCAGTTTCTGGGGGAAATAGAGAGGTGCTGTCTGGCTCCACATGGCCACCGTAACTGGCCCTTCATGCCAGACAGCTGTGCAGGAATACTCATCTCCCTCCCTACACCTGCCACTGCTCGGGGGCCCTTGGCTGGATGGGAAGTTGTGTGGCCTTGCCAGTAAGTCGGGGGGGGGGGGGCCAGCCCCGAAACCCCCACTGTAGCTACGGGCCTGGGTGATTCTCAGTTTATTTCCAACAATCAGAAAAGATGCCTTTTCGCATTTATCCCCTATTTTGCAATCCCAATTTGTGTTACAGCATAAGTCCAAACGGAGGCACCAAACACAGTTCCACCAAGCAGAATGATGTTGTCATATTTGTCATGAAAATCAGGTTCATGTTTATTGTGAGCTTGTCTTGCCACTGTACATTGAATGCTATGGGCGAGTAAAGCCAGGCCTGTAGCCAGAAAATTTTTAGGGGGGGGGGATAAGTACAGTGGTGGTCATCTACTTGAGACTTAAAGTAGATTACATGGTATAGAACACTATAATCAAACAGCATGAGAGATCTAATAAACAATGCAATAGGACTAGGCGTACAAAAATCCCAAAATGCAGAAAAGTATCAAACATGCTGTGTCAAGCAATGCAGAAAATAGAATTACAAAAAATGAAAACAGTGCTGTAAGAGCATGATAGAACATACAACAAATCAATAATATATAGTGTACACTGTGGCATAGACCAATGTTCCCTCTAAGCTGTGGAGTCTTGTGAGCAAAAATTCTACTTTGTGAGCTCCCGGCATTAAAGTTGTGAGCAAGCAATGTGGCTACTGCATAAATTAGTTTGCTCTGAAGCCATCCTTCCTGAGCTAAGACAAAAATGTGTGAGCTGGAGGCTAAAAAACTGTGAGCTAGTTCACACTAACTCAGTTTAGAGGGAACACTGGACTAGACTGTCCTGTTCTATATAAGCTTTATAAAAGTGCCCTCTCAAGTAACTGTTTTACATGGTTTGCAGAATCAAAGAAGTGTGAGAGCCTTCTTCCAGTTACTGAAACCTGAAACTCTAAATTCAACCTTCTTTTCTCTGTAATTCACTAATTCATGGCTTCTAAATGGTGCTACCCATACAGGCTTTTAAAATCAGGACTTTTCAGCCCTGCTAACTGCTAATTCTGTTCTAGCCAATTGCATAGTGAATTAACCCTTGGAAGATTTATGACAGGATTCACACTTTTTACCTCAACTCCTACCTTTTTTACAAAGAAAATTTACACCTGAAAGACATGTGACAGATTTCACAGCAACCTATAATGCTGATTGGGGGGGGGGGCATGACAAATTATTGATGGGGCACTGCCCCTTTTGCACCACCATGGTTATGGGTCTGCCTAAGGCACTCTTCGCAATGGGCAAGAGGATCTCTCAGGGCCAGAGTCCCACTCCAGAATTGGTCTGTTTTGACTCTCCGTTCAGGCCCTAGGGCTGCTAGGTGCCCTCCTGTGGTGGGGGAACACCTGCCCCCAATTGCCTGCAATTGATCAAGTGAGCAGTGAGAGAAAAACTGTGGGGATATTACAGCCCCCTACCCTGTGACACTAGGAATTTTCCCAGTCTCTATGGTAAATATTAGGGGAATTCCTACAGCATCATGGGGGTCTGTGATTTTACTTCCAGGCAACCACCCAGAAGTGTTGTCACAGTATCTGCAACACTGCCCACTTTTAAGCCCCACCCTGAAATTTGAGAGCATAGGCCTTGCAACCCTAAGTTCAGCACTGATTATGGGGGTTTAGCACTCAATTTTAACAGTCATTCCCTCAGTCCAAGGAATCCTTGGAACTGTAGTTGCTTGAGGGGGAACTAGAGTTCTTTAACAGAATTCTAAGTATTTTGTTACATATATCAGATCTTTGAAGTTAAAAGCCCCCTCCCCAATAAATCAGTGCAGTGCAGAACATAAAGGGATGTCTATATTTTTAGGGCTGATTCAGAGTTACAGCGTTCTCTGTATACTTATGAACAACAATCTCTCTTTGGTAGTAACACCAACCTTGGAACTACATATAATGTTGGCAAATTGCTTTCCAGATTGCATGAAGAGTCCTGGCACTAGTACTGGACACACCTGGTGGCTCCTGGTGCTCCTGGCCGAATAATGTAAGCCATGTGAAAAGCAGCATACAAATGCTACAGCCTTTGTGCATGTTTTAATGATGAGTATCCATTTGAAGACTACAATGTTTTTATTAAGCCTTTAATGAAGCACCTCTGGATGTCTGCCTTTCATGAGAAGGCTGGCAAGCAACACAAACACTTACCCTGAAGACGTAAGTGGCTCCTCCACCCCCACCCCCTCCTCCAGCCCAGTCAGTCAGGCCCTTCTCTTTCTTGTATTCTTCTTCAATGATGGATGATTCTCCCAAGCAGATCTGCTCAGCCAGAAAGTTGCCCTGAAAGGAAACAAGAGGACAGCAGCTAAAGACTAGCACAGGAATATTATTAGGCTACTAACCAAAAGGGTTTCTTTAGAAATGTTCAAGTCTCCTGATTTTAAGCAATTCTTCACATTTACATGCATTTAGATGTTACAAAACCTCATTGGCCTTTGGAGCATGAAGAGGAATGGAACAATTTACCCAAAATTAGATGGAAATATCATTTTTAAAGCTTTGTAAAATTAAACTTGATAATAAAGAAATTACCCCCCCAAGCTTTTAAACTAAAAAGTGGCAGCTTATCAGTACCATAGATGTCACTTAAATACTGGCAGATACATTTGGAACAAATCCCATAGACGTGGAACCATAAATAGCAATTGATCTTCGAAGGGGGCAGCAGTCATTAAGTCAGGAACTCTGACTAGACAGCAAACTTCACTTGGAAGCTTTCAAAGCAGGACTAGACTCTAGCAGTCCAGGGGCAGAATATTGCCCACTGAAGACTGATACCTAGACTCAAAAGTAGCTTTGGGGGTCAGAAAGGTCATGGTGATGCATTTGTTTCCACTGCTGCTTTTTAAAATTAAGGCATGAAGACAATAGCATAATTCTCCAGCCAAATCCATGCCAGCTTGGACAATAAATGTGTGTCTGACTGGTGAGCAGCCAAGCCATCCTTGCATCCTTGATTATTTCCAGGCCAACAGGATACACTGGGTTGCTCAACAACCACACATCTCATCTTCTGTATTTTCTCCTTCTCCCTTCCTCAAGCTGTCTTTTTAGTGCATATCAACCACATGGCTCAATAGACATGAGTTTTTCCTCCAGACATAATAGCAGTTACCTAGAGCAAGGGTCCTCAGTTGTAGAACCTGTGGGCCCTTTTTGAGTTTTGAGAACAGGCAGTGGGAGCCATAATAAATGGCTGCCATGGTGGTGGTGGTGGGGGGGAGAGAATCATGCATAAAATGTCTGCTGGAAAGGGCTGGGTCCAATCAGAAAACACTGAGAGGTTCTACAGAATGTTAGGAGGTCCCAAGGCATGCATCCTCCTATGATGGAGGCCTCTGTTTCCATGTGGGTAACCCTGGGCTCCTTTGAAGTCCTTCCTATTCCAATGAAGTAGAGAAAAGTCTGAATTGGCTGTTTCCTTTGGGGAAGAGATGCAGAAGAAGCAGAATGGGCAGGAAACACACAGTTGGGTGCCATGGCACCCATGAATACCATGTTAGGTGCCCATGCCGTATCAATCATAACAATAAATACTAGATAGGCCCAGGAGTGGAATACAAATCAATATCAGCATGGAGAAATCCTGTCTATATCTGGGTCCACATCTCATTCTTCTGTATTGGATACTATGCTACGAGGATAGTTTATACATTGTTTTTCAAGTCCAAGTTTCATTGAGACCCAGATGTTCGTAGCTGTTTGATCTTTGTTTTTCTCTTTGCAGAGAATATCTAAATACTCATTACAGCAGTGGAAAACCCCCTATAAAATTTTATGAGTTCTGGCCTTGAATCCTAGTTTCTACAGTCTTGGTTGTGCTCCCTTTGTCGCGATCCAAATGCAATGGAGATTTGACACTAGTGTGTAAATAACAGCAAGAGCTAGAATGCAGAAAAATCCAGCCTGTAGAGAAATATGTTTTCCATGAAGGCCAGCACGCAGATCACAGCTAGTTACCATGTGTGGCTGCTCTATTAAGTAAAATGAGAGAGGAGAGAATCTCCCTTTGAACACAATAGGGATTTGTTCTTGATGGTGACCTTTCAAAACTATTGTGTAAATAATAGTAAAGACATAAATAGCTTGGTAGAAGACGCTGCTAAATACAGAGCTATATGCTTTAGAGGATTGGCAGCATGTGGTGGCTTCATTAAAGCACACAAAAGGAGAAACCAAGCTGATAAGCCAATTTTGAAGTCCAGAACCAATATTTTAAAATGGACGTACTGGGGTTGTTTCTCATTTTTGCACTTTTAGCCCAGGCTTGTCATTTCAACCTCTCTTAGAGACAGTCCCTACATTAAGCAGAATGAAGTGCTATGCGGGGTTTTAACTAATGTTTTTAGTGCTTTCTTTTTATAATTTTTTGTAAGCCACCTTGGACAGGTTCCTGGAGATGTAGCATAAAAAATTCTAAGTAAAATAATAAATACAATTCTTCCTGGACATTACCACATCAGGCTGCTGATTTACAAACAACCACCAAACAATTTCCAATTCTACACACAGGAAAAACAGTCTGAGCAGCAGAAACTGGACCCTCCACACTAAGAGGTTACTTTTGAATGTACAAAGATTTCTTTGAAATAGTAGATCATACAAAAGCATGCATCCGTGAACACTGAAGTGGTACAGTTCAGAAAAACATTACCATGATTCTGCTGAATGTATGGCCCTTAGAATTCGCCCAACTCACTGACAGGGGAATCCTATGAAGAGTGACTCCAGTCTAAGTGAAGTCAATGAATTTAGATGTGAGTAACTCAAGTGGTTAAGACGCTGAACTGCAGATCAGAAGGTCCGTAGTTCAGCAGTTCGAGACCCGAGTGCCGCATGGCAGAGTGAGCTCCCCGTCTCTGGTCCCAGCTCCTGCCAACCTAGCAGTTTGAAAGCAAGAAATTGCAAGTAGATAAATAGGTACCACTTTGGTGGGAAGGTAACAGCATTCCGTGTGCCTCGGCGTTTAGTCATGCCGGCCACATGACCATGGAAACATCTTTGGACAGCGCTGGCTCTTCGACTTGGAAACGGAGATGAGCACCGCATCCCTAGAGTCAGATTCGACTTGCTTTCGAGCAAGGGAAACCCTTACCTTTACCTTTACCTAACTCTGCATAGGATTTTACTGTCAGTGTAGAGAATAAATCAAACACACTACAGTCTTTGACTGGTTTCACCAATATCCTTTCTTTCAGAAAATCCTGAGAACTGTCGGTCTGCAAGACAAAGTAGTGTGTGTCTGTGGGACTAGTGTGTGACTCTCCCTAGTCACCAACTATAATTCCCATGTTTCTTTGTGGGAAGGCATGATGGTGGTATAAAACCAATACAGCTTTGTAATCTAGAAATGCTCTAAGGGATGTTTTGATCTGACAAAGTGAGCTTTGACCCACAAAAGTTTATATCCTGGAAATGTTGTAGATCTCTAAGGTGCTACTGGGCTTGGATTTTGTTTTGAAATGGAAAGGCCAGCTCTATTGATACTTGCAAACCACACAGAGACACTGCCATTTCCTACCCTGGCTATTACCAGCCCCAGCTGGCTACATCACAAGGCACATGGTAGAAATTCAGAAATGACAGTGCCATAGTTAGTGCCATACTAGTAATATCCCTTCTTTGAGCTAATTTCAGTCCCATTCCCTTCTTTAGTGCCATTACCATTGGTGGGGGAAACTGCCTCCTAGAAATGCTTTGACCCACCCATGGTGTGATCATGCCCAAGTGCTGAAAGTCTAAATCCCTCACCCTTGGGCAGGCATCTTCTCCCTGTTGTCCCACTAGGATATACAGGAGCTCATCTTTCTCCAGCTGGAAATTGGCTGAAATAAAGATCCCATGGGATCGCTTGTTGTGGTTCTTGGCTCCTTTTCCTCCAGCTGCTCCGTATGCTGAAACCCTGGGGGGGAAAGCCACAGCAATTAGGAAGAAACTGTACCGCATCACAGCCAGCTGCAAAATTGGGTCCAGATGCAATCTCCCCACACCAAGCCAATGTTTCCCGGGGTCACATAAAAGCCTTCAAAGTGACTTGGACTATGCGCTGCCAGAGTAGGCTGTGGCAGTAGAACACCAGGTTGGATCCAGCGATTCCCTTTTGCTAATCAGAAGTTTATCAATGAGAGAAGGAAGGCCAAATTCTCACTTAACAAAATGAAGTCATCTGATCCAAGCCCCTCCCATCAAGAGCAGTGACTGCCCTTACCATCAAATGGCTCAAGACCTTCTTTAGGACAGTGCTTTAGGGGAAAAACAGAAGCGCTTTCCTTTTTCTATACACCTTAACGCAGAGAGTTCTGTTTTTCCAGGAATGCAAGGGCTGAAGAAAAGGTGGTGGTGCTGGTGCTATAGACAGGGTAGAGTACAAAGTCGCTAGGAGAGCTAGGAAAGTAGCTATTAGTGGGTGCAAGGGCAGGGTAGACGTATAACTGGGTTCGTTTACCAGCCTATCAAGACCAGTGTTCCCTCTAAGCTGAGTTAGTGTGAGCTAGCACACAGTTTTTTAGCCTCCGGCTCACATATTTTTATCTTCGTCCAGGAAGGATGGCTCCAGAGCAAACTAATTTATGCAGTAGCCAAATTGCTCACTCACAACTTTAATGCCAGTCGCTCACAAAGTAGAATTTTTGCTTGCAAGACTCCACAGCTTAGAGGGAACATTAATCAAGACTGCTGCTGAGGAAGGCATTGGCAAACAATCTCTGCTTCTCACTTTCCTTGAAAGCCCCTTGCTGGGGTCACCATAAGTTGGTTGCGATTTGACAGGAGGTGAGAGATGACAGCCAACAAAGCAGTGCCATCAACAAACCTGGTGTTGTGTAATGGTTAAAAGAGTGAGCTATGAAGCAGAAAACCTTCAAATCACACTTCAGGCCAATACTTACTTGGTAACTTCTGCCATGGATGAGAGCAGAGGGGGTTGACATTTATTGAGATTGACCAGTGGTTGCGGTGAAGCTGGGGCTTCCTGCCAGACAAGGCATGGTTTTCATAGCCAGGAGTGAAAACACAAGAGTCTCTTTGATATACTAGGATTTCTCTATTGGCTGAATAGGTTCCGGTGAGTTGTTGCTGCCAGAATGCATGGCCCAGATTGGCTAAGACCTTTTTACGCAGGTGGGGTGTGTGTGAAAAGGAGCTGTTCCTTCAGTGTGTGGGGATATACCGCTTCCTCTGTATGCATAGACCCATCTGAATTTCCCAACAAGGAGTGGAGATCAGATGCTCAGGTATTGTAAATTCCTAGTTAGGTTAGCCATCTTTCTCTGTTTCATTTCTTTTATAAGTCTACCTCATAATTCTGTAGTCAATATTCACTTTGGAATTATGCCAGCAGAATAAAGTTAGCATATGTTTAAGTGCTAAGCGATTGCCTTGATTCCTACCTGCATGCCTCAAGGAGGCTGATGTTACCAAAGCAGCTCTGGTCAGATGCTCCCCATGGCACCAAACTGGAGGTGATAGCAGCTACCGAAAGGAAGTGCTGTAAACCTTCTTAAGAAGGGCTGGAGGGAAGAGATGGATTCCTACTGGGAAGAGTGGGTTTACCTCAACCAAAATAACTCCCTCCCTAGCTTCTGAGCAGGGCTGGGTCTTGCTCATTGCGCATGGGCTGTTTGCCAAAGCTGAGAGTGAGGGTGGTCTGTTGGGCAGTGGAGTGGAAACATTACAACATTAAGCAAGCTATTGTCTTATTACTATCCCACCAGTTATCCGCATATTTGTACTATGGAAATAACTGCACCGGTGAACTCAATTGAGATATTGTATTTTAAGTGCTTTGAATGCTTGTTAAGTGCTACTAAAAGGCTAAGTATTACTATTATCACTACCTGACAACGATACTCACGTGTATCGATTTGATGCTGGCACTTTCCACACTTGCACCCCTCGTAAGTGTCCCTCTTTCTCCACCGTCACTGAAATATTGGTGTTGTAATAGGCACTGTCACACTGTGCTTGAGTCGGCCCTCGAGGCCCGCTAGCTCCACAAGCTGTGAAACACCAGTGAACAACAGGCGCTTCTTCTACAACATCAAAGGAAATCTGGAGTTGGAACTGAGGTGTCAGCTTCCCAGTTCCACAGGCTCATGCCATATCCACACAACGGGCCCATCATAAATCCCCCCACAGATAGCTGAGTATTTTTTAAAAAGAAGTTATGTCCTCTACGCTGTTTTCCTGATGCAAATCTCTTCTCTCCCCCAGCTGCTATTTATCCGGGGGGGGGGGGGGGACACACAAGCACTATATAGGCCCCTCAAGAAGTAAACCGCACCAACAAGGACATGAAAGTGGCATAGGGGAAAATAATTCCATTCACCTCAGGGCCAAGACCATGATTTGAATCCCTCTCCACCTGCCATGGCTGTTATTAGCCCTTTTAAAACAGCAGCTCTTTCAGATCCCATCTGATTTTGGCCCTTGGCAGTAAGCTAGTGACAAAGTAATATTGTAAATACATAGTGGGTAAACAAGTCACCTAAAGGAAGGGGTTCCTCCAATGGGTTATATATGTTCATTTCCCATGGATAGTGTTGCTTTCCATCAGGGTGGCTTTGTCTTCTTCCTGCCACAATTTGGGAATGAATGAGAGGGGGGGGGGCGAGAAGAGAAATGGAGAGGATTCAGACAGAGAATTAGCCAAACCATTCTGCTGAAACCAAGGCAGTTCTATCTACAAGGCTACAGAAAAACAGGACAACAATACAATGTGGATGTCATTTGACTGTACTTACTACAACTATATAGAAATTAATAAAGGGTCAAATTAAAGCACAGAATGAGTAGATTTGCCCCCAGTCTCCCTGAAACTACACCAAAAATGCTACAACTTTTCCCAACCCCCCCACCCAAATTATAGGACCTGAAAAGGGTACAAAAACTATAAGCTATAGTATGTTAGATCTCTCTAGCCATTTACTGAGCTGCTTTGATACCACAGAAGCCTGGCTGTCAGAGAAATTAACCCCAACTAGCTGTTTCCAGAGTTACTGTGATATAATGGGATGCTCACATACATTGTAACTACTAAGATGTTAAACTGTTAGCACAAACAGCATAATAATGCAAAGAACTATGAACTCCTGCTAGAAACGGGTGCAGAAATCCAAGAAGGGAAACCACAAAATCCTATCCCTGTGTGGAAGACACCCTTGTTTGTAAGTAACCACTATATATTCTTCACACACACCCTATTTGCACAGTCATCCTCTTGCTGATTTGGCTGGAGCCTTTTGTTGTTTTTTACAATATTATGATGTTGTAATGTTACTGCACATGCACAAAAAAAAGAGGAGGTTCCGTCACTGATGAAGTACATGACAACAGAGCTCTACAACCCCTTTTCAAAGGAAGTGT
Source organism: Gekko japonicus (assembly GCF_001447785.1). Lineage (NCBI taxonomy): Eukaryota > Metazoa > Chordata > Lepidosauria > Squamata > Gekkonidae > Gekko > Gekko japonicus. Next base: position 760,841 of record NW_015161956.1, read on the forward strand.
GGGGATGATTGGATTTGAATTCAAGTAAAAAATTCCCCCAGATAAACTGAACAAAATAACAATGACATTTATATGGCAAGGGAAGAAACCGAGAATAAAATTGAAGGCACTACAGGACTTTAAACAGAATGCAGGCTTTTGTCTTCCAGACTGGGGAACATATTATAAAGCCTGTGCATTGACATGTATTAAAGAATGGATAAGAATGGAAAATACTAGACTACTAAAATTGGAGGGACATTATTTAAAGCTAGGATGGCATGCCTATCTTTGGTATCAAAAAGTGGACAATCACAAATATTTTAAAAGTCATTTGGTGAGGAAAGCACTGCTGTTAATATGGTAAAGAATCAGACATAAAATATATGTGAAGATTCTGAAATGGGTCTGTAACGATTCCTTGTTTTATGAGAGTGCGTGTGCCTTTAAATGCTTGGTTGAAGTGCATGGTGTTAGCAGACTAGAATGATTGGGAGAGAGAAATGTGCTGTGATTGGTGGATGACAGAGTGTGGGAAGGTTTTTTGAAGTGAATCTGTGTGGGTGTGTCAGAGTGTCAGTTATGAAAGACAGTCAGTTAGTGAGAAAGCAGTGGAGTTGAAAAAGTTCAGTTGATGTTGTTCAGAGTGAGAGTTCAGTTTGTTTTGTGTGATATCTGAAAGAGAGAGCAGCATATATCTTTAATAGTGAATCTTTAAAGTTCTTAAAGAAGTTACATTTACCAAGAAATTAAACTGTGTGTTCGCCTAAGTGAGAGATTCCTGTCAGGACTAAAACTGACAGAGTGTGTGATACAGTTGACAAATATATTTACAAGAACCTCATTCCCAGCCAGTTACATAATAACCAATCTCTTATTTTGTTCCTCTTTCAATAAATCCTATTTTATTTAAATATATCCCAGAAGTCATATCAATTCTTCCTCAGGACCACATTATATCCTTGAAAGACTACACCCCGTGTTACAATACCAACACCAGAGGCAAAGAGGGGATTTTGAATTTATTAAAATTCCTGGTGGCAGCTGGAACTACCTATTTTGTAAAGACAAAATATGAATATTAAAGAGAAATACAGTCCTCCCCAATAAGAGAATGTCACAGGGTCTCTCCGGTGGAAGCATTTACTCAACCTATATTATTGGAGGAGAAAAAAGTAGCTAGATACAAAGATTTATTAGGAGAGGAAGACAGGTTGAAGTCCAAAGAAGAATTAGAGGAACAAGATATATGTTTGAATTGGTGGACAAGAGTACAGTTAGACTCTGGATATGCTAAAGACAAACCTCAGGGGTTTGATGCAGAACAATTGGTGTTTGATACACTTTTATATGAAACAAATGATAAATTAATTAAGAAATTTTATGTGTATTTGTTACAGATAAAAATGTTTTTGCTTAATATTATGCCTGATGTGAAAGATAAGAAAGCTAAGCACTTAATTATACATATAGTTACAGCAGCAACAATTCTTTATGCTAAGTACTGGAAGAAATCAGAGATACCAACAGAAAATGAACTTTTAACAAAAAAATTGAAACAGCAGAAATGGATATATTATTGGACTTGTTAAAAGACTGAAGCAAACAAAATGTGAGGGACAACTGGATACCATTCTATGACTAGGTGGAAAAAAACTTCGAAGACCAGGAGTAATGGATACAACCAGTGCTATTTTTGGGCCGGAACGCCCCAGAATGGTGTTCTGGCTGGCTTCCGAGTCAGCTCACTGGCCTGCCCTGGGCCCGTCCCAAGGGCCTGCAGTAGACCTGAAGACCCCACCCGCTGGCCTTCCTGGGCCCACGCCGAGGTGCTGTGGCCCGTGGGAGGCCCAAAGACCCCGCCCATTGGCCTTCCCGGGCCGAAGCAGAGGTGCTGTGGCCCGCAGGAGGCCCGAAGACCCAGCTTGCAAGAGGCGTGAGGCCCAAAGACCCCGCCCACCGGCATTCCCGGGCCCGTGCTGAGGCACTGGGGCCCATGGGAGGCCCGAAGACCCCACCCACTGACCTTCCTGGGCCTGCACCAAGGTGCTGGGGGCTGCGGGAGGCCCGAAGACCCTGCCTGCCGGCCTCCCTGTGCCCCTGCCTGCCGGCCTCCCTGTGCCCCTGCCTGAAGAGCTTGATTGGGGTGAGTGAGGGATCTGCGGGGGTGGTGGGTGGCGGGGGCTTGATGGGGGTGGGAGAGGCTCCCTCCCCATCTCTTTGCCTTCTTTCTTTCCCTCTTTTCCTCCTTCTTCCCTCCTCCTTTCCTTCTTTCTTTCCCTCCCTCCTTCTTTCTTTCTTTCCTTCTTTCCCTCCTTCCCTCCTCCTTTCCTTCTCTCTTTCTTTCCCTCCTTTCCTTCTCTCCTTTTTCTCTTTCCCACACCGAGCTCCCCGCAAATCCCCGTGATGAATGGTGGGCTGGGAACCTCCCAAGACCCCAAACCCCTCCCTCAGCGACCACCCCAGGGCCGGGTGGGAGGAATCCGGATCAACAGAGGTTGGGGAAACAGAATGGCAAGGGGCATGTTGGGAATGGACTGAGACACGAAGAGGGGAGAGTGCGGTTGCGAGAGCGAGACAGGTAGCAGGTTCCAGCCTTGCCCCTGAGACGTGCTGGAGCCGGGGACGCCGGCGTTGGCCCCGTCACACACACCGGATGTAGGCACTCCCTCACCCAAACATCCTTAGTTATACAGGGAGGTGGGATGAAGGAACAGGAAGTAACAGGGGATAGGAGATCACGGTGATGGGCAGGCGATGTAGCCTATCGGATTAGTAATCACCAGAAGGGGATGGCCCAGAGGGGGAAGAGGGACTATATAAAGGTGGAAACGGAAGAGTGCCAGGGAGGAATTGAGGGCTGACTCGGAGGCAACAGAGAGAGCGAAAAGAGGTCGGTCTGGAGAAGGCAGCTGGGTGTGATGTAACCCCAGCCCTTCTCCAAGACATTTGGGGGGGGGGTTCACTGTAGTTGAATGGATGGCATTTCTAACTTCCTGGAGCAATTCTGGAAATGAAAGTAAAGCACAGACTGAGAGTCTATTCCAAGGCAGTTATAATTAATAACAAAGGGTCTGATGTGTACAAGAAACTATGAACCTCTCTTAGAAGATGAGACTTGTGGTCATTCTCTCCCCCCACCCCATTGCTTAAGCATCATGCTGAGGACTCTGATGCATCTTTATTCTTCTGGGTTGTCCATTGCTTGTGAATGTGGCCTAATATGCTAATGAGCTGTGCTGTCATGGTGTGGCCTAATATGCTAATGAGTTTCTGCTGTTGGGTGTGGCCTATTATGCTAATGAGTTCCTGCTGGGCTTTTTCTACAAAAAGAGCCCTGGATACAACTATTATAGACTTAGAGAAGCTCTAGCTTGAACTGTAAAGAATCTGACTTTTTTCAGGAACCACAACAGAAGGTTTTAGCAAATTAAGTGTTACTAGTTTTAGTAATTATATAAACAAAAGAGATCTGTAAACAAAAAATTAAGATGGAAAATTTGTAACACCTTTTATATAAACTTGATGGAATTTCCCATGATGTCTTATCCCATTCCCCTGTACCCTTCCTGCCCTATAATGTGTTAAAACCAAATAAAAATGTATAATAAAAAAAATCACGCAAATAAATGCCATTTGCAGAAGGGGTGCTACAAAGTCAGAGCATCAGCTAGGCATTCAGCTCACTGGGAAACAGCAGCAACACTGAGATGCAGAAAAGGTCTTAAATGGAAAGATACCATAGCAAGGGCATTTTAACCATATGCCTGTCTTACATCTAAATATCATTTGTAGGACTGTTTTCCACCAAATCAACCAGCCTGAGAGAGAATTAGCCCCAGTACAAAGCACTTTCAGATAATTAACTTTTTTCTGAGAGCAAGTCCTGGCAGATAGATCAGTGATGGCTGGGACAGATCAGTAGATGAGAGACCTTCCTATGTCCCCACCTGGAGATTGTAGCACTATATAGAAGGCTACTTGTCCTGGATGGTTTCCAAACTAAATGGTCAGACAGACTGTGTGGTGTCCTCTTATTTGGGGAGAACTGGTTTTCACTTTAAATTATACTTTGTGTTCACAAAGAGGGTAGTTTCTGCTGCCACCAGGAATTTAAGGAATTCCAAACCTTCTCTCCTTTGCTGCTGGTAAAGTGACCCAGAGTCTGGGCTTTTCAGGGATCTATGTGGTCCTGAGGAAAGATAGAACTGAATTCTGGGATAATCTTGAATAAAAGATGATTTATTGAAATAAGAACAAAATATGAGGCTGGTTTATCTGTAACTGGTTGGGAATATGTAAATATTGTAAATATGTCTGGCAAATGTATCACACACACAGTCCTTTTTTTAAACACTCAGATCCAACACTAACAGGAATCCCTCTTTCCTATAGGCAGTCACACTGGCGTAGCTCTTTGCACTATAGGTTCTCTTTCACCACTCTATTTATTTATTTTATTTATTGATTTATTTTTGAATTTATACCCCGCCCTCCCCGAAGGCTCAGGGCGGCTCACAAGGGGCATAAATGCCCAAGTTAAAACATTAAAACAATACAGAATAATATAAAATACAACAATACAATTCACTAAAATATACTTTACGGTGTTCCAAAATTATTTAACTATAAAAGTTCAAGATGGGATTCTAAAATTATTAACAAGCAACAGTAATAACAATAAATATAGCAGCAACAATATATGTCCCTACAGCGTTGACCTCTGCCAGGCATGTCTCGCACCCCCAATAGTCCCTGCTCTGAAGATGGTCAATTTGCGGGACTACTGAGGGGGGTGTAGATAGAATGATGGTGACGATGGTGACATAATGATGATGGCATAATGATGGTAGTGGCGGCGGCTCCTACTCAAAAGCCTGGCGGAAGAGCTCCGTTTTACAGGCCCCGCGGAACTGCACCAAGTCCCGCAGGGCCCGGATCTCTTCTGGGAGCTCATTCCACCAGGTAGGAGCTGCCACCGAGAATGCCCTAGCCCTGGTAACCGCAAATTTGATGTTTCTGGGGCCTGGAATGTCCAGGAGATTTTGGTTCCCCGACCGTAGTGCCCTTGGGGGTCTCACAGACCCTTTTCATAGCTCCTTCACAACTTTAGCTTTTACAGACTTGTATTCTGAACTCTTTACTCTATAAGTTTTCACACAGACTCCATCAGCTCACTCACTGACTCACTAACTGAATATCAACTCAAAATGCCAACTGATTTCTCTAACTGAATTTCATAACTGACTTCAAGACACACACAGAGATTCAACATTTAAAGAGACACACACTCTCTAAAACAAGGAATCATTACAGACCGTTTTTCTAATAAAGTATCAGACTGACAACTATGACCAAAACCCAAATTAATACAAAATAAACTATCTGGATGAAAGGAAAACCAAATTAAGTTATTCTATGAGTACAGAGGTTCTTGGTCTTCTTGCCCTTCAATAGCACTTATTAGGAAACTAAAGGTCACAGTCTCCTTCCAACTCAGCTGCTGACACACAAAGTCATACAATAAACCCAGTCACTTCAACAGGATGTAAATCACTCCACAGAACACAGCCTTGAACAGTATTGCTGGCCTGATCTTTAGCACAGCAGCAGCCCAGTGGCTGCCCTGAGGCAGTTCTCCATACAAATGGTCTTTCCTCCTTCTACAAACACCCTCAAATTCTTGGTTCTTTCCCCCCCCCCCCCCCCCCCCACCCCCCCGCACACACACCAGAGCCTGGTGGTACATGAACTGTGGAGGCCCACTGACTTCCATCTGACGATCTGGGAAAGGTCATTGCATCACTTTCATACAAACTAACAGCAGCTATCTCTGTATAGGCCAGGAGCCACCAAACTGAAGGAGCTATGTCAAAAGCAGGTCAGTATGACTGAACCCCAGTTGCTGTATGGTGTGGGCCCATACAACAATAGGACTCAGCACCTTTTGGCACAAGTTTGTGCACAACTTAAATAAATACAGTGCCAAAAATATTGTTCTTGCTACTCTCATTTGCTAAACAACAACAATATTTTTAAAAGATGCAACATCAAAAACAGTTTTTAGGCCCAGTTGTAATATCTGCCAATATCTGACAACCATTTCAAAGATTCTTCCACAAGCTACCAATATCATGAAAGTGAACCCCTAAAGCATACATGCTGAGTTATGCTTAGGAGAGGCCAGACAGCTCCCATCCACTTTTGGAATTGCTGCATGGCTACAGCCAGAGAGCTGCCATTTTGGCTTACAGAAAGGTAAATCCCTGACTTCTCCACAGTTTATCATATACGCCTTATTCAGAAGCTGCTCACAAGTGCTTGCCAAGTGCCTCTAACATCAGTTTAAAAACAGTAAATTAAGGTTCTGCTATCAGCAGCTGTTTGCCTGTTGTACAACATTCCCTCAGGAGACATGCACATCCTATGATGTTCAATGGCAAGTTATGAATACAGAGTGTGGAAGACGGCAACAAGTTAGGAAACAAGTTAACAGACAAAACTGAATGCAGTGCTAAGGAAAAACCAGAGCAGCCATTGTGCTGCTCGGTCGTCAAGGCCTGGCTCAGAACACTAAACCAAGAAAGAGAAACAAAGAATCAGTGGAACATTTTGGTCTTCCCAATAAGGAAGAACATAGGCTGATCAGACTGTGTGTTGGCATGGTGCTGTGGCAGGGTGATTTCATTCTCTGCCCCCTGGTCTGAATTCTGAAAGCCTACAGTTCAGGCCCTGCTATGCCTGTTGATCTTTCCACCTCATCTCTTCAAACACAGGGATACACAGTTCCTATATAACATTCTCAAGGGTGGTGAATTGCACAGCCGGAACATATAAGAAAATCAGCATTTCCATCTTAACCAAGAAGTGAATTGCTCTTTCCTGCTTTCTGTGCTTCCTTCTTTCCTCTCTTCCACAAAGCTCCCAATATAACCTCCCTTGCCTGGCTATTAATTGGATCTGTCAGTGACATCTGAAACTTCTCCTGGCAAAGAGAGAAGTAATTTTATTACTGAAAGTAAAGCAGAGCTGCTGGGCTTCTCCAAGATCTAATTGAATTAAAAGGATGAGATGATGAATGAAATGGCTTGTACTCAGAGGCAAAACAATGCCAGTTTACAGGAATTCAGCTGAGAGTTATGAACTCAAGTATTTCAAGAAACACGTATATCTTTATCTGCATAGTGTGTCAAAGATAAATACACACGTGCCCTGACCTGGATAGCCCCGGCAAGCCCCATCTCATTAGATCTCAGAAACTAAGCAGAGGTGACCCTGGAGAGTACATGGAAAGGCGACCTCCACGGAATACCAGGGCCGGGGACACAGAAGCAGGCAATAGCAAGCCACCTCTCTGAAACATCCAAGCCCAACTAAGGGTTGCCAGAAGTCAACCATGACTTCCAGGCACACACACGCACAAAATACACACAAAAAAGATATACACGTGTCCCTGTTTTCTAGTACCTCAGCTGGTCTGTATTCAATCTGTTTTTCCTTCTGAGGATGCCTTTTAAAAATTTTGTTAGTATGTACATACATGCACCAATTTTCTTCGGATTTCAGCTGTCTTTCTTCTCTAGAAGTTACTGTCCCCGCCCCCAATAATTCAAAATGCCACAGCCCAAACATGGCCTTTTTCAGCTGTGGCATCATGCCTCTTGAATGGCCTCCCCTGGAGCTCAGTATGGCTCCCATGCAGGCCCAATTCCAATGTCTCTCCAGGGCTGTTGGGCTTTTGATAAGTGGGTGAATTAATCACTGCAGTCTCTGTGGTCAGGGAGTAGGGTTGCCAGCCTCCAGGTGGGGCCTGGAGATCTCCCACTTTTACAACTGATCCCCAGCTGACAGAGATCAGCTCCCCTGGAGAAAATGGCTGCTTTGAAGGGTGGACTCTACGGCATTGTACCCTGCTGAGGCCCCTCCCCTCCCCAAACCCCACCCTCTCCTGGATCCACCCTCAAAATCTCCAGGTATTTTCCAACCCAGACCTGGCAACCCTATCAGGGAGGGAGCTGTGTATCAATGCTTTTAGCTTATAATTGATTATTTCTTACACTAGTTTGTCTATTCATAATATACTGCTGGTGACTATTTGTGTTGTAAGCAGTTTTCAGTTGTTGTTGATGGCAAAAAGGTAGGATACAAGTAGTTTAATGCAAACGAATGAATGAATGAATGAATGAATGAATGAATGAATGAATTGGCACAACGACTACCTAGTCGAAACTTTCATAATTATAAATAACTTACCATCAGGGAAGCAGTCTAGACCAAAGGTAACGTTGTCCACAGCGATGTCAGCATGTGAATCCCAGCCCCAGGTGGCTAGGAACTGCAGATGAAACCTTCATCAGAAGATATTTTTTGGAGAAGACATACAAAGAGAGAACAATATATTGGAAATAAAACCAACACATCCAAAGTTGTAGAATGAATCAGATTCTTTCTTTTGGATTCTTAAAGTATTCCATAAGGACAAGCAACTCACACAGGAAAAGTGCAAATAAACAATTTGACAAAAGCAATTGTGTTCCATACACTGTCACATTTATCAGGCTCTATAAGGAAGAACAGATTATTAAGTTAGGCGGCAGGAAACATATTTGAACAAATGGGAACCCACAAGGACTTGTGGGAGGCATCTCACTCCCCCCTCTCCCATTATTTTCTCTTTCCATTTCCTGAAAGCCCCCACAGATTCTCTTCTCTTCCTGCTTCCTTTTCTCCTTCTAGGTGGGGGCTGGAGATCTCCCAGAATCACAGCAGATCTCCCAAGTACAGAGATCAGTTCCCTGACTTAGGGTTGCCAGCTCCAGGCTGGGAAATTCACTTGTAATAAATCCCAAAGGGCCCTGATCTCCCCTGGGAGCTTGTTCCACCAAAGTGGGGCTGCTACTGAGAAAGCTCTAGCCCTAGTTGTGGCCAGCCTAGCATCTTTTGGGCTGGGGGGAACCAGGATTACAATATACATTACATCTTTGCATCCTTTATAACTCTCCTCCCACCTTCTGACTTGGATAAATCTACATTTCTACTCTACTGTGTCTGACAAAGAGAGCATTGATTCTTGAAAGCTTTTATACTCCCAAACTCTTGTTGGTCTCTAAGGTGCTACTGGACTCAAATCTAATTATTCTCCTGCAGACCAACATGGCTACCCTCTGAAGCTAAGTTGGTAAGTAGCACTATCATTGATTACAGCAGGCTGGTGCTAGATAACAACAGTGGCAGCAGTGGCACTCCTTAACATTAGTCTGCTTAATTAAGAGGACCAAGATCAATAATGCAATGAATTAAGACCACTTTGCATACACTACTAATTAAGGGTGGCTAAAAATAGGCTCCTGAAGGTTTTCTTCTTAAAGGATATAAGCTGAATTGTCCTGATGTAATACCATAAACAAATGCTTAAATATGGCCTCGGCCACCCGGGCAGGAAAATGCGGGGTGGGGGGAGGCGTGGCTGTTTGCCCCGGAGCAAACTAACGCGTGACTGCACGATCAGGCGTCGGGTTGAGGTCCCGTCCAGCTCCCGTGGTTAGGGGGGAGGTGCCGATCAGACAATGCGGCAAAGAAGCGGAGCGGCGCACCAAACGGGGTTGTGTTTTGTTTTTAAAACTGAAATGTGCGCATGCTCCGTTGGGTGCTTGTGCGCATCCGTGGAGACTTGGGGGGGGACTTTTTGCGAGGGGACATGGGCGGGCGCCAGAACTACCACCGGAAACGCGATCAGACGCCTGCTCTTGCCCCGCGGTTTCCGGAAACTAGTACCTCCGAGGTACTAGTTTTTTACCTTGCATCTTTGGCAGGAAGCCTCGGGGGCGCTACGGGAGCTCTATGCTTCCCAGATGTGGCGGTGAAATCGCACCTGGAAAATCCGCCTATCTTCCATCTCTCTAGTGTGCCTAATGCTCCGTGTGACCGGGGCCTAAGTAGAACATCTAGAGCATATTAAAAGCACCTGGGACACCAGGACTGCCTGTGCTGGTGAGAACCTACAAAGTGCCCAGCTACATCAGACAAGTGGTCCATCTAGTCCAGCCTCCTATTTCACACAGTAGCCAACCAGTTGTCCTGGAGATCCAACAAACAGGACACGTAAGACAAAACCTTCTTATGATGTAGACTCTTAGCACAGGTATTCAAAGATTTACTGCCCCAGCACATGAGGAACATCATGGCCAATAGTCATTATTAGATCTATTGTCCATGAATCTGTCTAATTCCCTTTTCAAGTAATCTATACTTTAAAGTAATCTACATCACTATGCCCACTGGCAGTTAAATCCATAATTTAATTACTCGTTGAGTAAAGAAGAACTTTTTCTTGTCCATCCTGAACATATTGCCCATCAATCTCCAGTATTAAGGGAAAGGAGAGAAAGAAAAATGCTTTCTGTACCCATGCATAATTTTATCACATATATCATGATCCCCTTAGGTGTCTTTTTTCTAAACTGAAAAGTCTCAGACTCTTTAGCTTTTCCTTACGTGAAAGGTCTCCAACCCCTTAATCACCTCAGTCGTCCTCTTATGCACCTTTCCCAACATCTCAATATCTGTTTAATGGTAATGGAGAAATCTTGTGATTTATGTAGGGATAGTGCAGTGATACCAAAAGCACATCCTCCTTAATGTATTATCCAACTAGAAAACAGCATTGCTGTAAATTTATTGCTGTGTATTTATTGTACTGTTTTTATGATGTAACCCGCCCTGAGCCCGCTTACGGGATGGGCGGGCTATAAATACAAATAATAAATAATATAAATAATAAATAAATAAATGGAACAGTGACATTCTAAAAAAAAAAAAAAAAGACAGACTAGACAAAAGCTGGGCCAGGCCAACATCTCATTTGCAAACAAAGCCCTAGCATACAATATACTAGGCCTTTATATAGAAATCAATGGTCGATTAATAAAGCCAATACCACTCCTAGGGCCATTTTGGCTTGGGGGAAAAGCATGCAAGAGAAGGCAGGAGCCCCTCTTTCCCCACACAGTGGTCCTAAGCAGAAACAGGCCCTATGGCTCTTTAAAAGGCAGTTATCCACTCTAGCGAATGCAGGGTGGGTTTCGGACTCATTAAAAGTCGTTAACATTTCATTTGAGCCTTAGTTAAGTGTCTAGGTCTGAGGGTTTCTTTAAACTGGACATAGAATCAAAGAAGCCAGCAGCTCTTAGAAGTGAGAGGTGGTCGAAGGGAGGAAGTTTCCTTGTACTCAAAGTACTTTAACATGGGTATGGGCTTGACCTGGAAAATAGGCCATATTTACACTGATGTTTATAAGTTTACACATACCATGTGATCACACATGGTAATGAATTGGACTGGATCTGTAAAGCACAAGACACACTGATGGAGTTTATTATTGTTATAATTATATACTGCTGACATTGCTGTGCTTACCTCTTCTGAAGCTCTGGCATTTCTGCAGTTATGAGAAACCAGTGATCACTCCAGGTCCCTTTTCTTTCCCATACCAATGATGAGGCGTTAATACCATCTGCCTCTTCTGAAGCAGACAGTGAAATGGTGCCATTGTAGCGGCCAAATATGTACACTGAGAACTGAACCTAACATGAAAGGTGACAGAGAAATAGACAGAGAGGAGTTGCAAATGAGATCCTTTTCAATATATGAACCAGATTTGAAAAATACAGGCTTCAGTATATATTCTCTAAAACGGCCACAACTGCATGGTACTCATAACGTACAAGTTTACTCCTGTGGCTTTTAGAGGGCAATTTGCATGTAAAGTGGAGGGAGATAAAGGCCACAGGACTCTGCTATATGTATGCTTTTGTATGTGTGAACTAAGCCTATGTCTTCTGATTTTAGACAATTATTCTGAGCACAATAATTCAACCATGTCAGTAAATAATTTGCTGTTCAGATTGAAGGCAGCATAGCTCCATATTTCACAGAAATGGGGACTAAATCAGAAGCTCTGGGTGGATGAAATAGGACATGGTTCCATTGCAGCTGACAAATGTGTGCTTTGTACTGTAATTGTGCTTGCACCAAAATATTCTGTTCAAAACTAGAGTCCTTTCTTCTTCTTCTTCTTTTCCATCCCAGATTATACCAATTCCATAATGAATAGGTAGCTTGAATTGTTAGACATAGGCCCCGGTCACACGGGCCAGATAACGTGGGGGGGAGGAGTGACTGTTTGCGCCGTCGCACTTTGATCCGTGATTATGCGATCAGACACGACAGCGGTGCAGCAGGGTTTCATTGGTTGGCGGCCCCAGCAAAGACGATGGCTGGAGTGGATAGCTGCTCGCCGGCGCGATCACACCACCTGATTCCATTAGCAGTCCGTGACAAATGGGTTGCTACTATTTCTTCGCTGGTATTTTTTAACTGCGGGGTTTTGGTGGGAAACCACGGGTTCGCTACACTTGCCAGATGTGGCGGTGTGATCGCGCATGGATAATCCACCTGGCATCCATGGCTCTCCCGCGGCAAATTCGCCGTGTGAGCGGGGCCGTAGATAAATAGTACAGTATGATATGCTGCCATTCCACATAGATTATTGAGATTTGCAGTGTTTTACATTTCTAAAGAATTAATCTTCTAAGGGCACAGTGGTGATGCAGGTAAAATGGTGGCTGCCTACGGACTGAATGGCTGCCTGAACCTAAGTACCACTCTTAGGAAAAGAGGAAGCACAGCATCCCCTCCAAGCATCCTCATGAAGAGCCCCTGATATGAGTTCATGCTTTGTGCAAATGAAATCACCTTCAGTCAGAAGAGAATCTCTTATCCAGGAATTCAGGAATCAACCTTTTCCTTCTCCATTTTATATCAGATCCGTCTATTCTGCCTCCCACTCATGCCAAATACTGCACCAGGCTCTATTCTGGCAGCCGTACATGTTTAAAATACTTGCTTATCTTATATATAACTTTATCTTCTTCTTGCTTATTTTATATATAACTTTATCTTCCAGACTGGACTACCTGAGATTTCTCAGGAAGCTGTATTAGGCAGACCATGAGAGGGGAGGCAGGAAGGGATGAGCCAGTGCTCGGCTCTTGTGGCCCTTTCTTACATGTTCGGGGTAATACTGATTGCAACCTTGGGGTGAGGAGGAATTTTTTCCATCAGGCCAGAAAGGCCCAGGAATCCTGGGAATTTTTTTTGCCTTCTTCTGGGCATAGAGCAGGGGTCACTGGGGGAGCAGCAGGGGGAGGTAGCTGTGAATTTCCTGCATTGTGCAGGGGGTTGGGTTAGATGACCCGTAAGGTCCCTCGCATTCTTTACCCACTACCAATTTCTGCACCTGTACAGCATGATAATGAAATTGGAGAATACAAATAGCACAGCAGGCAATCCAGTCTTCTGCACTAGACTGAAGGAGGGGGAAATCATCTCCTAGCATCTAACATATATCTGATGCTATGTAAGTGTTATATAGTAGAAGTAGTAGTAAGCACATCAGAATCATTCACAAGGCACAACAAAACCTTCCTCAAGTCAAAGATAATATTGGACTCCATGTTAACGCTAACCTTTAAAAAGATTTCTTATGCTATTCTAATTCATTTCCCCCCATAACTTAAAAGGAAAAATTCACTTTCAGGCTTCAAGAAGGGTTGATTGAAATAGAAATGTTTATAGCCCGAAGAGGTGGAATATACATTTTCTTAGCTACATGCAGTAAAACATCCCCATGCAGTGAAGATCAGTCACACATAGGTAAGAGGACCAACGTACCTGGTAGGCTCCGCTGGTCAGACTGGCTGGCAGACTGGGGCTATATGCTCTGGCAGAAGCATCTGTGTGATCACTGTCTGCACGCAGATACAGCAAGTGACCTGAAAAAGATTTTTCAGCTGAATTTTTGCAGCGGATCTGGGTTTGTACTTTGGATGGGCTCTGTGGAGAATTTGTCCCAGGAAATACTAAAAGTTGTTGAGAGGTACAGTAGATTCTAAAAAGTTCTCACTCTGTCAGGTATCTAGTGTGGTGATTAGATTAATTACACAGTTATGCTCCCTGTAAGCTGTAGAGTCTTGTAAGCAAAAATTATACTTTGTGAGCTACTGGCATTAAAGTTGTGAGCGAGCGATTTGGCTACTGCATCAAGCGGAGCCGGAAAGGACGTTGCTGGGCCGGAAGCAAGGCGGAGCCGCGCGCCTTAGGAAAGAAGATCGCTACTACCGAAGAACGCCGGGAAAGAAGAAGAACATCCGCCAGCCCAGAGACCTACCCGAGCCGAGCCGACAAGAGCAATAACTACAATACAACAACAACCACCACCACCACAGGGGTGCAGGTAGGGTGTCCCGTCCCCGTATATACTGTGGCCCTAGTTAGGGAAATATGGTGATTAGCACCAAAAAATTTGTAAGCCGCTCAGAGACCCCTAGCCAAGGGGTTCGAGCGGGATATCAAGCTGAATGTATAAATAAATTAATTAATTTGCTCTGGAGCCACCCTTCCTGAGCGAAGACAAACGTGCGAGCCAGAGGCTAAAAAACTGTGAGCTAGCTCACACTGACTCAAATTAGAGGGAACACTGGATATGTGGGCTAACAGCTCTCATAGATACCACTCTTGTCACTTGGAAGAGAAAATCTATGCAGCCTTCCTGGATTCTCCGTTCAGCCTGGCTCCCCCTCTTTCTTTGCTCCCCCTTTTCTCTCTGGGTTGCCGCCACCTCCTAGCCTTCAAGAGAGTATCTCTTGCAAAAGGACTAGTATTTCAGTGCCCTTTTACACTGTCACCATTAAAACACTTAGCTCTGCAACTGCATCTCCCATTTGGCTCCTTCCTCTGGCCTCAGTAGGAATTAACAGATGCACAAACGCACCCAGGGAATGATGGGATTAACTTCAGCTCTTCCCCTGGCTTCTGTAGATAAAAGTGTCCAAAAAGTGTGTGGAATGATTCCAGGTCATACAAAATGCATGAAAATTAAAAGGAATGCCTATTTACACAGAAAATCTGGGCAAGGAAAATTAGAATAACCAGAGTTCCTCTGAGCCAATTCTTTACTTATCCCTAAGATGTAAAAGTTAAGGATAGGTTCTTAATTCTTGAAGTTGCGAGGATTCTGAAAGGGTCCATACCTCTGGTTCATGGAAGGGGTATCCTTTCTTTGTTCAACTGTACATGTGGACTAGGCTGTTCTCTTTCTCCTGGTAAGTGCCCCCCCCATTCCCCACCAGTTGCCAGAAGGGACCTGGCAACCCTATGGGCATTTCTCTACCACATATAATCTCTGAATGACACTGGAAGTTCTTACATACATTTACATTAAAGCAATCCAGACACTGGCAGGTACACTAATTAAACAGAGAGGTTGCATCTATCACTGTTAGTCCAAATAGCAGATAAGGGCCCCGGTCACACTGGGGGAAAAGGTGCGGCTGAAGTGCGGCTTTTTTGAGCCGCATCAAAAGAGAAGCACGGCGGTGGGATCAGACAGATCCCCCGAGCTGCCGCGCAGTTGCTCCCTGGCATGATCAGATGTCGGGGGGAAGCCACAGATTGGTGAGCGAGGTGAGCCCGCTGCACATGTATGCACCTGCACAGTTTGGCAGGGGGCCTCGCATGCCGCTGGAGATGGGCACATCAGCGATCACATGGCCACCCCTGCTGTGGATATCTGGTAAGTAGTAGTGTTTTGTAGGGGGTTTTTTGATCCGCATCTTCGGCCGGAAGAGACGGATTGGGGATGGGTGCGCGCCGCTTCCCAGATGTTGTGGTGTGATCGCACCCGCTTGATGCGCCCCCGATCCATTCCTCTCGCGGATCAAAGCCTCCCGTGTGACCGGGGCCAATGACAACAGAACCCATGTGTTCCAATAGTTGGCATCTTTTCCTCAAAGTGTTCTCCTTGTGACTTCTTGTGAAACTGTAGGATTAGCTGTAGGATAATCTGCCATTGGATTCACCATGGGCGATTTCTCACTAGAGCTGCCTCGCAGCACAGCCGCCGTTTGCCCCGACACAAACATGTCAAATTCACACCCGAAGCTCCGGGGCTTCATTTTGACTCGAGGCTTCGCCCGATTTCCTTCGCAGTTTCGTGATCCTGGTTTTTGAGGATCATGAAACTGTGGAGGAAATCGGGCGAAGCCGCGGGTCAAATGCAGCCCCGCAGCTTCGGGTGTGAAATTGACATGTTTGTGTTGGGGCAAACGGCGCTGCGAGACAGCTCTAGTGAGAAATCACCCCATAACAGTTCCTTAGCCCTCCTCTGGTATATTTCAGGGGCTTCCCCATTCTCTCACCATTACTTTCTTCCTCCACCAATTGTTTTGCACAAGAAGAAATGCTGAGCCCAGCCAAGATTTCTCACAGGTCTCTAGCTTGTTTGATACTTTGGTATGGAATATAACCATTTCAAATATGACTAAAACTTCAACTTTGAACAGTACTACTTTACAGCATTGGAATAACTCAGGAAGGATTCAGAAAACATTTGACAGAATTACTCCAAACTTCTTGAAACAATTTTGCCAAAAAGCTATAGGCTACTTCACATATGAAATGTAAGGAAATGTATGACCCAGACTTCCTCTCCTGCCTGTTTCAGCTTTCATGCAAGGGGCAGGTGGGTGGAGATGTGTCTGCCTCCCCATCCCAAATTCTTTGATGTGACCTAGAAGTATAGAGATAGGAACCACAAGTCACACAGTCTCTGTCACTGCTTCATTATTAGAATAGTCCTATATGTCAGTCCAACCTGAAGAATGGCAAAGATGGAGCATACCTACCTTCAGTAGCATGCAAGACAGAGTCTCCATTCAGATCTTCATGCATCTTTGAAAAGCTCTTTATAGACCAGAAAGAATTTGTGTTGCCTTCCAATGTCCAGCCACAGGTACCTTCCTCAAAAGAACAGTGTGCTCCTTCTGAGAGACTTTCTGTGAAGAAGAGTAAGGAGGGGGAGGGGGAGGGGGAGAGAATGAGCATTATGCATTGAACTAGTCTTTCTTTTGTTGAATTTGGCCAGGAAACAAAAGTATGTATGGCTTACATTTCTGCCAAGACATGGCTTTAGGTCTCGTTTCATCCTGTTCTATATACAGTGCCCTGTAATTTAGTCTTCACTGCGATAACAAAGTTTATTTTTACGTAATTATTTTTTTTTGTATTTATATTCTACCATCTATTCTTATGCAAGGTCCCTAAGTCATATTACAATAAAAACAAGAATGTTAAATACAGAGTTTCATGAAACCACAGTAATGTCACATCAAAAAACAATTTACAGTTGAAAGGTTTTGACTGTTGCAGCCTGTGGTGCAGCTGCCAGCTACCTAGCTGAGAAGTAGATGTGGGTACTAGCAAGAAAAGCTGGGACCCAGAGCAGAATGAGACACTGGGTGGCCTCTTCTGGGGAAAGGGTTCTATACAGAGGAGGGAGAGATTGAGCTAAAGGCACTGGAGGCTATGCTGCTCCCACTTGTTCAAGCTGTTTCCCCTTGCCCCCTCCGAGGACAAGAAAGGCAGAAGGGGGTGAATTTGAAAACATCACACAACTAAGCTGACAAATAGAAACCTCCTGAAAGATACAGGCTGTGATCAGACATGCTTTTAGATCTGATATAGCTGCTGAAGCCAGTTGGATCTAAAGGGCACAATCAGACAGCAATATCTGGGGAAAGTTCCGCAGTCGTCGGCACCCCATCTGCCCCACCCCTGAAATGGAGTAAAAAGACACTGGGGAAAGTCCGGTCCTTACACTTGCCAATGAACCACAGACCGATTTTTCTAGCCTGATCACTCAAGCATGCTCTCAGGCCATCAGGATGGTCTGCTCATTCCATCCCGATTGAGCACCATTTCTTTTGCTCGCTTAGCGATATGTGCATAACTGCATAATCATCCCCATCTCTAGGCTAGTTTTGAAAATGAGCAGGAAAGGGAGTGATCTTTGCCAGGCAACCACAGCTCACTGTGAACCAAAGGGATCTCAGTGCCCCATGGAAGGATTGGCATGTGGTTGAAACAGAGACTCGAACCCCGGACGTTGGAAAATGCATGTGCAAAAAACTGCGCCCTTGTTTATGCTCATGCGCAAAAGCAGGCAAAAAACATGCAGCCCCTTGCCTGTCCATGCCATCTGCTTGTGCAGTGACGGGCTGAGCCCACAGCAAAATGGGATGTCTGATCGAGTGACTCCATTTCAAATACCAACAGATGAAATAGGAGCACTCCCCGACCATGCCAAATGGCACATCTGACCACAGCCACAAGTGGGGGAAAACAAATTTACACTCACCACAGATGGATCTGTCACCTTCCTTGATGGAGCAATCACTGTCAAAATCACAAACCTGCAGGTGACTGACGCAGCCTCCATGTGGGCAAGGGACAATAGAACCCTTGTCGTATTCAGAAAGATGTGGATCATCTTTGTCTATAAAGAAAATAACAGAACCCAGGAAGTCTAAACAAATGCCTTGATGAAGACTGTGAGTGCCCATTATGAGCCCCTTCTTCTTCTCCTCCTCCTCCAAATGACAATGGAATCAGTGGAAGATGACAACATCAGAAATGGGGCTTCATGATGAAGAGTGAATTCTTATAATCAACACAAGCAGAACTGAATGCACCTATATGCAAAGGCTCTTGCAGAGCTGTCAAAGCAATCTGTAGAAAGGAGAGCACCTCAATTTGCAACATGGGTTTGAAGAGCTCAGCAGTCCCCCAGTCTATGAAAACCTCAACAAATAGAGCTCTGGTGGCACCAAATATAATGAATATTTGTGGGCTAAACACATTTTGTATTTTGGTTACTTTCTGGATCTGAGATAACTATGGAAAGGGCTGATATGATATGATATCTGATATGAAAGCTCTACAGTGATTGATTTAGGATAGTAGATTCACACTTGCAAACTATGATAAAGACAAAAAGAATGATGAACAAATAAGGGTGAACTAGCCCTAACATAAGAGCTATCAAGGGTGAATCAGCACCGAAAAGTTGCAGACACAGAACAGAAACTCTTTCTTTTTTTTTAAAAAAAAATGGCTGTTGTGTAGATTTTTATTTCTTCACTGAAATTTGTATTTAGTGCTAGAAGATATTTTTCTCCTAAACAAACAACCAAGTATTTCAGATTCAGAAGATAAATAAGTAAGCCTTAGAAATTCAGTCTGTGGATAACAAAGAGGTGACCTTTGCAGGTGGTGGATTTACCACTGCTTCATTCCCTTGGGATGGCCGTTGGCTTATCAATAAGCAAAATTTATTACCCACTTTTTAAAATACCCCCCTCATCCTGTCATCATACGTCTTTGTGTCTGCATTATACTGTTCAATGGCATGTTGATAAATTATCCGGTTCAGCTTAAATCACTTGCAGTCCCTTCCACTTTCATACATTTTGCAGTTCCCTGATATAAAAATGTAAAGCACAGCAAGAATAAATCCGTTACTTAGGATATAGTTTTTAGAAATAAAAAAGTGAAAGGAGACTGAGAAGGGTAATAAAGGAGAATTATAAGATCAAATAAAGCTAGAGATATATTCACAAAACCAATGTGCTTATTTTAATCCCTTGTAAACCTCCATTAAAATTATGTTCCTTGTGCTTACAGTTATTGACAACTGACAATTTAAAATGGAAATGAATTTTGGACTTGATTGAACTTGTTCTTGTTTTAATTAAGGAATATATATATATATATATATATATTGACACTGTTACAACATATGGACAAGTTGGCCTTTTCTCATTTTTTTAAATATAACTCAAATGTTTTCATCTTAAGGATTCCTTTCTGTAAAAATAATATTTATAAAAGTAACAGTCAAGTTCATAAGCACAGCATTTAATTATCTACCCCACTGCATATTGCTGCATCTTGTTTTGGATGCATAGCTAGCTCTGAGGTTCTTCTTGCCCAATGATTATACAAAAACAAATCTCTGGACTTTTCAGACCTGAACAGCTACATTAAGACATACCATGAAAGCAATTTCTGAGCTGCAAAGAGCCCAGTGCCAAAAGACCAGAACTCTTTCTTCCACAGCTTGTATATAGCAGGGTGATCTCAAAGGGCCTGTCCATTCGTCCAATTGAACCCACCAGCACTTTCCACTTCAACCTGCAAATAGTTAAATGGTTATCATGCAAATAATATTTAACATTTGTATCATGCTTCTGAATGTCCAAAGTGCTTCACATTACAGCATCTTAATTATTCTTACAACAACTCTGTATGGTAGGTTGGTATTATCATCTCAACACTGAAGGACTATGGATAAAGCTACCAGTGGTGTACCAAGGGAGGCAGGGAGCAGTGTGCCCCAGACTCAGCTTAAGGAAGGCCTTTGAAGGAGGCCTTCGAAGCCAGTATAGTCCTGCTGCCTCCAGCAGAATATCTTCCCTTTTATTTTTAAAATGCAGTTCTGGCTCCAGCCACTAGGGGTGCAGGGAAGTCTGAGCATAGCAAAAAGCTCTAGGATGACCTAAGATTTCCTTTTCTCCAAGACTCAAGCAAACTTCCTTAACAGATTGTGCTGATAGATGCTACAATAATTGCCAGCCTGAAGGTCATTTTCTCCAATAGCCTAGCCTTTCTCTCTCCCTTTCCTTGCACCCAGCTCAGCCAGATCTTGCAAAGCAGTAGTTAGGTTGTGGCAGCAACATAAAACAACCTTTTCCTCTCTTAATTTATCTCCCTCTTTCCCACGTATTTCTCATTCATTTCTGTCTCCCTTCACCTAATTTTTCTGTGTCCCTCCCTTTATTTTCATATCTTTTTTAAAAAAAATATATTTATTTTAACAATAGAGATGCATTATTACCATTAAAATTACATAGAATGTATTTAAGAGTAGTATCATAATAAACCTTTGTTAATATTATGCTGGGGACTCTGTACATTGCACTGGTTCTGCTGGGATACAAAAATGTCCCCTTCTTCAGTTACTACTGCTGAGATTCTCTGGTTGACTTTAGAAACCATAGAGGATGGGGGCACCTTCTTTGAGGGGCAGTGTGTTTCTTAACATCCAGTATGATGAAGCTTGCAATCACTATTTTGTGATGCTTTGGCTACAAAGGCAGACTCCTAGATCTCAAAAATGCCTTGTAGATGCTTGGGATGGTCATTTCTTGGGCTTCAAAATGGAGAATGGAAGCCCTCCCAAGTGCCTGCTCAGAACTCAATTGGTGTGATGGAATTTCCCCCCCTCTCATCAAGTCACAGCTGATTTATGGTGACCATGTAGGGTTTTCAAGACGAGAGATGTTCAGAGGTGGTTTACCATTGCCTGCCTCCACGTCGGCCCTGCTTAGTTTCTGAGATCGGACGACAGTAGACTATCCTGGGGTTATCCAAGTCCCAAGGTCACCCAGCAAGCTTCCATGGCACCAGTGGGGATTTGAACCTGGATTTCCAAGATCCTAATGTAACACTTTAAGCACTATGCCACACTGGCTTTCATGATGCAATAGCGTGTTGGATTTTTTTTTTTTACTGGCATGATTATATATACGAAGTTAAATACAAGAAATTTTTCACTATCTGCTATCTTTTCTGGCCACTGAACACAAAGTTTGGATCCAGTGGCACCTTTAAGACCAAACTTTGTTGTACTGCTTCAGACCAACACCACTACCAACCTGAATCTATTTTCTGGCCATTATTATTATTATTATTATTATTGTTTCATGAGTGGGAGAGAGGTGAGTTCAGTAATTTTCAGGTAAATTTCAGGTAAATTCAAAAGGACCTATGGCGGGAAAGGATGTCTGTAATCTGAGATGTCTTTATACTAATGCACAGAGTATGGGAAATAAACAGGAGGAACTTGAACTTCAAATACTGGAAAGTAAGTGTGATCTGATAGGCATCATTGAGACTTGGTGGGATGAGTCTCATATATGGAGCACAGCGATTGAAGGATATACCTTGTTCAAACGGAACAGAATAAGCAAAAAAGGAGGCGGGGTGTCACTATATGTCAAGAATGAATATGCTTGCACTGAAATTCAGGATTTTGAGAGTTGCCCTGTTGAAAGCGTGTGGGTAAGGATAGAGCCTCCTGCCAACCTAGCAGTTCCGAAGCAAGAAATTGCAAGTAGATAAATAGGTACCACTTCAGTGGGAAGGTGTTTAGTCATGCCGGCCACATGACCACAGAAATGTCTTTGGACAGCGCTGGCTCTTTGGCTTTGAAACGGAGATGAGCACCGCAACCCTAGAGTCGGATTTGACTGGTTTTCGAGCAAGGGAACCTTTACCTTTACCTTTAAGGATAGAGCGGGGGGGGGGGAGAGGGGAATATTGTTGTGGGGGTTTACTACAGACCTCCAAACCAACCGGAGGAACTGGATGATACATTTGTACAACAGCTTGCTAAACTTTCACAGAGACAGGATGTAGATTATGGGAGACCTCAACTATCCAGATATTTGCTGGAAATCTAACTCTGCTAGACATGGAGCATCCTGCTGATTCTCGAATAGCCTTGCAGACAACTTCATCTCTCAGAAGGTGGAGGCAGGAACCAGATGATCTGCTATCCTAGATTTAATTAATCCTCACTAACAGGGAAGAACTAATTGATGAAGTGAATGTTGTGGGATCATTGGGGAATAGTGACCATGTCAGCTTGGAATTTGACATAGAGAAGGATGTGAAACCAGGACACAGTAGGACTCGTATCCTGGACTTCAGGAAAACTGTTTTCAAAAAACTCAGAGAAATATTAGGTAGGATCCCGTGGCTGGAAATGCTGAGGGGGAAAATCTGCACAGGAAGGATGGGTGATGCTGAAAAATGAAGTGCTTAAGGCACAATCTCAAACTGTTCCAGTAAAAAAGAAAGGTGGGAGACGGGTAATGAAGCCAAGGTGGCTGAACAAGGAACTCTCTAAAGAGCTGAGACTAAAAAGGGAAATGTACAGGAAATGGAAGGAGGGCCAGATTACTGAGGGTGAGTACAAGAAGCAGACTCGAATCTGTAGGGATGGTGTCAGAAAGGCTAAAGCGCAAATGGAGCTGAGGCTTGCGAGAAATGTTAAAAATAACAAGAAAAAATTCTATGCCTATGTTCGGAGCAAAAAGAAGAATAGGGATGGGGTAAGCTCATTGCTAGGGGAAGATGGTCAAGCCTTAACAAGGGATGAAGACAAAGCGGAATTACTCAACTCTCACTTTGCATCGGTCTTTAACCATAAGGTGAGCTATATACAAACTGAAGAATGCAGGGCATATGAAGGAAGGAGGAACTGCCAGTCCAGAGTAAGTAAGGAAATGGTTAGAGAGCATCTAGCTGCCTTAAATACTTTCAAATCTCCAGGGCCGGATGGCTTGCATCCCAGGGTGCTAAAAGAAACTGCAGATTGGTAGCCCTCCTCCAGTGAGATGTTATTTCAGAGCCTCTGGTTCTAATCTTTGATATGTCCTGGAGTACTGGTGTTGTGCCGGAAGAGTGGAGAAGAGCTAATGTAGTCCTGATCTTCAAGAAGGGAAAAAAGATGGACCCATGAAATTACAGGCCTGTCAGTTTGACATCAATACCTGGGAAAATTCTAGAGCAGATTATTAAACACTTTGTCTGTGAGCACCTTGAACGAAATGAGTTAATTGGTAGTAGCCAGCATGGGTTTATCAAGAATAAGTCATGCCAGACCAACATTATCTCATTTTTTGACAGAGTTACTAGAATGTTTGACTCTGGCAATGCTGTGGATATAGATTTCAGTAAAGCATTTGACAAAGTTTCTCATGATATCCTTGAGGATAAGCTGGTTAAGTGTGGGCTAGATGATGCAACTGTTGGATGGATTCATGGTTGGTTGAAAAATTGTACCCAACAAGTGCTCGTAAATGGCTGACAGAGCCAGTATTCAAAATGTTCTAGATAGGCTGGAACAGTGGGCAGAGACAAATAAAATGAATTTCAATAGAGAGAAGTGCAAAGTCCTACACTTAGGTACAAAAAAGCAAAGGCACAGATATAGAATGGGAGGGACTTGGCTTGACAGCAGCAAATGTGAAAGGGATCTAGGTGTTCTGGTTGATCACAAGCTAAACATGAGCCTGCAGTACGATGTGGCTGTGAAGAAAGCTAATGCAATCTTAGGATGCATTAACAGAAGCGTTGTGTCCAGATTACGGGAGGTGGTAGTTCCGCTCTATTCTGCTATGGTCAGGCCTCACTTGGAGTACTCTGTCCAGTTTTGGGCACCACATTTTAGGACGGATGTTGACAAGCTCGAGCATGTCCAGAAGAGGGCAACCAGGATGGTGAGAGGGTTTGAAGCCAAGTCTTATGAGGAAAGGCTGAAAGAGTTGGGTATGTTTAGCCTGGGAAAGAGAAGGCTTAGAGGGGACATGATTGCAGTCTTCAAGTATTTGAAGGGCTGTCATGTAGAAGATGGAGTGGATCTATTCTCTCTTGCTCCGGATTGCAAGACTAGGTCTAATGGGTGGAAATTACAAGGGAGTCGTTACCAGCTAAATATCAGGAGAAACTTCCTAACTGTAAGAGTGGTTGAGCAGTGGAACAATCTGTCTCGAAATGTGGTGGATGCTTCTTCGCTGGACGTTTTCAAGCGGAGGCTGGACGACAATCTTTCAGGTATGTTGTAGGTATGTAGGGCTATCTTTTGGCTATGCTCCTGTAGAGTGCAGGGGGTTGGACTAGATGACCTGCAAGGTCCCTTCCAACTCTAACATTCTATGATTCTATGAATGAAAATGATTTTGTCATATAGACGAGGGGCCCTGACCTGAATAGCCCCAGCCTTGCTTGATCTAATCAGATCTCAGATGTCAAGCAGGGCCAATGTGGAGGCAGGCAATGGCAAAACACCCCAGAACGTGTCTTGCCTTGAAAACCCTACGGGATCACCATAAATCAGCTGTGAGTTGATGATAAAAAAAAACAGACAGGGGGTGTTAAAAATTATCCGTCCTGGGCACCAAATAGGCTATGTACACCACTGAAGCTACCTAGCCAGAAGAGATTTGAACTAAAGAATTTCTGCTTCAAACACTTTAGCCACCAAAATATACCATTTTGCATCAGGCATGTGGAGCTTCTTAGAGATCACTGTTTAATTATGTTGCTTAAATAACTCTATAGAAGAAAAGTCACCAACACAAACATTAACTACAACAGCAAATTAGCTCATAGAGACTCCGAATGTCATCTGTTGAATAGTTTTAACAAAGTTAAATCCTTGATTGCTAGTCAGTCCATCCCATAATATTCACAACCATCCCCCTATTTTGGCAGTGTTTCAAAAATTTGCCAAACCTCTTTGAGCAGAGGAAACAGCAGGTAGAAGTCATATTGCAAGGCGAGCAATACCATTTTCAACACTCTATAAACTGGTCTTCTCCCTTAGTTTAAAATTTTGCTTTTCAAGTAAATTCTAAGTCCTAGTACCTATCAGGAATGGGTAAATGAATGTTCACATCAACCGAACATAACTATCAACATTGTTTTACAAGCAAAAATTCCTGAGAATAATTTTAAAAAACAATTGTATGATAAAGCTATATTAATAATGTGGGGAAAGCAAGCACAAATATTTGCAAGTAACAGGTTGGTTAAAATTTATGTAGAAGCTACAGTGCCAGTATTCATTTTCTGCACAGGAAGAAATCAACTCCTGTTAGCTCAGATTCATTTAAGATTTTAAAGCTAGACTCTTTTCTGCAATGGAGGAATTCTGACTGGTCTCCTGGAATGTGGATGGCTGACCATTCATGAACAAAAAAGTGTCATCAGCAAATTTACAAATCTTACATGCAGTCGCATCCATTCAGAAACCCCTAATGAGATTAGATTAAACAAACCCAGCAAATCATCAGATACAATGAAAAGGAAGGCACAGACATGTTTCATAGGTCCCCTCTTTGCAATGGAATCACTAACCGAAGTAACTTTTTTCCCACCATAGAGAACAATGGAGGTGATAGGGGCAACTTGTTTGAGGGCCCATAGAATTGGACCCCCTTGTCCAATGCTCTTGAAACCTGGTTGGTATCTTGGGGAGAGGCTCCAGCAGCTACCCTCAAGCCCCCTCCCCTCCAGCCCCCAGTATATACCCTATGTTTTCACCATTGACTTCAATGGCCCATAGGATATAATGCGGCTGAAATTGAAATTCAGCTGGCGGAAAGACTCCCGAATCAGCTCCTACTGATGAAACTGACATGTGGGAGTCTTACTGCCAGCCGAAATTGATTCTGTGCAATTTGGCCGAATCCGAATGGGCCGATTTTTTTTTTTTTGCACACCCCTAGTGCTGGGTAGCAGAAGACCTTGAGGCCTGGCCTCAGAACTGGGAAGGGGGGTTGAGAGTCCTGTTCCTTTTCATTCAGGACCCCTAAACTGAACAGGTGGTGGCAGCGTGCCCTAGTGGCAGGAAGTGGAATAGCACCCTCCAGGAATCGGAGGGGAGAGGCAAAAGAGGGTCTGTAAGTCAGAGCAGGCCTGTTCCATCACAGAGATATTTACGCTGTCCTCAGAAAACATAGTATAGGTTGATCTCATCAGATCTCAGAAGCTAAGCAGGGTGAATCTTTGGATGAGAGAACACCCAGGAATACTTTGCAGAGGAAGGCAATAGCAAATCATCTCTGCTTCTAACTTGCCTTGAAAACCCCTTGCTGGGGTTGCCTTAAGTCAGTACACACACACACACAAAGGAAACAAGATGCCTGCCTTTTATGCCTTATCCTACACCTGTTTGATCAGTACAACAGATCCTCCAGCAATGAACCACCACCTTCCCCCCACCCCTCGCTGCTGCACATACCTCAGGCTCGCCAACTCCAATTCACTGTTAGATCACTTTGTTATAGTGTATTGCTGCAGCCAGGAATTAATAGCACTGAGTCACTCTCTATTACCACTATGGTTAATTATACCAAACGGCATCCAAAATTTAATCATGAGTACATTGTGACAGATATAAACTCTCAGCACACTATACAGTGTGGGGCCCTAGCAGCATTAATACATTTTTCCTCACAATATGATTCTGCAGTTAGTGGGATGCACTCTGCCCCCTACCCAGTCATGGATAGGGGAAATAGAAGACATAGCAATGCAACCAAACCTAGAATCTTATATTCTAATAGAGAAGTCAGGATATCTTTGAGTACATAAAGGTGGTGACTAGAGCTATGAACAGGCAAGACAGATCTTTCTAAAAACCTGAAAAGGGCCCTATGTTTGCAGGAAAAAGTGAAATCTAAAAAATAATAATACATTGGGCTTCTTAAAAAAATCGAAAATGATCAAAAGAGAGCCTATAGCTTTAAGCAACAGATTCCGTCAGGGTGGACTTTATGGCATTATACCCTGCTGAGGCTGCTTCCCTTCCAAAACCTCACCCTCCCAAGGCTCTATCCCCAAATCTCTGGGGATTTCCCAGCCTCGATCTGGCAACCCTAAAGGGAACTGATCTCTGCAGTTGGGAGATCTGTTGTGATTCCAGGAGATCTCCAGCACCCAGATGAAGGCTGGCAATCCTAGAAGGAGAGAAGGAAGCAGGAAAGGGGGAGAGATGACTATGGGGGCTTTTGGGAAAGGGAAAGAGGGGGAGAGGGGGAAGTGAGATGCCTCCCATAAATAGGGGGAGAGGGGGAAGTGAGATGCCTCCCATAAATCCCTTTGTATGCTTCCTAAAGCCCAAGGGATTAAGCACAGGGTTTCTTGCAAGCCTTAGCACTCTGATTAATACCCAGTAAACTACAGAGGAAAACAAAGTAAGGCAAGGATTGCTTTGCTGAATAATTCCTGAGCATGTGAAAAGTGCAGTAAAAACCTAGTGGCCAAACCTCTCAAAAACAAAAAAAGAGGACATTTATTCTTATGAGAAAAGGAAATAAAGAAATGGAGACTGGAATGGGGAGTGTTGACTTAGAAGTCAAGATCAAAAGAAAAGATTAAACAGGTATAGCTAGTACTTTCCTTGGCTTACTAAGCATCTTTGGATCATCATAGTTCTTCATAGAACAGCATCCAGAATGTGAATGAATGAGAAGTAGCTTTATAGCTTCAAAAATAAATGTGTGAACCACCTACTAGTATGATGGATCTTTGCTTAGGTATTTCCTCATCATGCAGCTGGATTTTGGCAACCCTCAGCTTCCAGATTTAACTGCAGCAGCTTCTCCCCATGCCATAAATAAGCCCTCTTCCATGCTCAGTCCAAACAGAAGCTATTCAGAGCCAATTTAATTTCCTTAATGGAACCCAGAACAAAGCCCTTTGTATACACAGCAGAAGATGGATTGTCACAGCAAGAATTCAGATAAGCTCAGCCTGGCAATACTTTTAGACTATTGATTTTGTGTCACGAGAACACAACTTACTATAAGCTGGCTAATATTACTCTGCTTCTAAATACAGATATTAAAGTGGCTGCATGGGGCTCAACAGGTTTCTGGGCGATATGCAGCTCAAGAAAGCAAGTCTGAAGAAGCAAACAAAGTTCAACTTGATGCCAGAAGTAAGTAGACGGGTACAGCAGGGCTACTACAGGGCAGCAGCAGCAGCAAACACTGGAATGCGATTAAAGCAGTTCGGTAACTGACACAAGAGATTCCGAGACATATTGTAAGAATGCATCTGGCTATTCCCACTGTTCTTCACAAGCTGTTTGAGAACAAGAACCTTGTGTGCTTTATTATGTTTGAAAAGAAGGCAGGCTTTGTCTTTTCCAGCAAAGACAACTCCTGAATTGGAAGGAAGAGTAATGAAGATATCAAGGGAAAGCAATCCCTTGCTATGAGTAAGAGTACGGGACTTTAGTGATGAGTCATCGCCAAGTATGGTTACATAAACAGGTTCAAGCAAGATCAGCTGATGCAACTAGAAACTATCCCAGGATTGCTTCTTTTTTTATATTTTACAAGACCCTTTGGGGAATCATACTTGCCATTAGATGTATGACATAGTAATGGAATACAGACAGTGCACACCTCTGCCTCTCTCTCTTTTTTGGGGGGGCCCAATTTCTGAACCCTATGTCAGATTTGGTTCAAAATTATTTAACTCCTCTCCAGAAGCTTAGAATAAATGAACACTCAGAGCTCACGATGCCAGAAGAGCAGGCCTCACAGTGTGTCCTTTGGATGACATTCATTCTAGTATATAATTTCAATAGTTTATCAGTTCAGTAGTAACTGGGCATATCAGAGAAGAACTTCTGCTTGTGTAGAAAGAAAGTGATTTTTACTCTGGGAAAAATTCAGTTTTCACTTTAAGGCCCCTGTTGAACTTCACTTTTTGCCTGGATTTGGAAGGATCCAGTTATTTCATCTGCACTGTGCTTGCCAGTGTTCAAAATGAGGACGAAAAGATTCTAAAGGGTCCAGCCCTTCCCCCGAGAACTCTAATCATGGGCATGCACCTAAGAGCCACAGAGACCTCCAACCCATAAACACTCCCAGATTAGCTTTGGATCAGAGAAGTACCATCATCCCGAGTTAAAATCAAAATCACTGGAGGAGGGCTACCAATGCAAATTTTAATAAACTGGAAGGATAAATCTCACCAGGCATTGTCTTCTTGTCCCTCTTGCAGAGGGATGGGTATGCTGTGGTTAGAATCCACATACTGAATTTCTGCAGAAAGTCCTGCTAGAGTGGCACCCTGTGCGTGCACTGTCAGTTCCAACAGGCAGGAATCAGAGCTCCAAGGCAGGACTGGGCTGTGGAGGCTGAACCTGCACCTTTCTGAAATGCTGCTTAAGTTCAGGAGAAGAATGTTCCCTATGAAGAAGAAGAAAAGGGGGGAAATGAGTTAATAGCAAAAAAGGAGAAGAAAGAGATTGAATGGAAACCACAAGCCTAAACACAAAGGAAAGAAGAAAACATACAGAGAAGAGGTAAGGAGAAGTAGGAAGATGAAGACAAAGAGGGAAAAAAGAAACTGAGATGAGGGAGGAGTAAGCTAGAAATAAGTGAGCTGAAATGGTAATATACTAATCTATTAGTGCCATCCGAAACAAGAGTTATACCTTTCTAAATCCATTGAAGTCAATAGGCTTAGAAGGGTGCAGCCCTGCTTAGGATGGTGCTGCCAGGGAGCAAAAGGCTCTGCAACCAGAGTTTTCAAATGGATAGCCTCATATTATATATACAGGCAGCGATCCAGAACTAAGCTCCACTGAGTCCAATAGGATTTACTCCCATATACCAGATTACAGATAAAAGCAGCAGAGCTACAGACATGGGGGGGGGGGGAAACCCACCAGTTTTGAAGCAGCAGTTCAAGTTAAAAAAGAAAAAAGGAATATCATTTAAAATCAACCCACAGTAATTTCAAGGGAAAGGGAAGATAAGAATCAACAAAAAGCCTGGGCAAGCATGCACATCTCTTTCACTTGGTACCAAAAGGCTCAATCTCAGACAAAAGGTGGCATGATTCTTGGAACAACTCTTCTGCCTCAGAGAAAAGAGGCAGGAGGTGCAGTGCATCTAATGAAGATTGCAACATCTTCTCAAAGAGAGACACTGGGCATTGGGCCCCAGATCCACATATAAAAATGGAGAAAGATGTATGCTTGAAAAGCTGAGTGTCTGCAGAGAATCTCAGTACAGCTTAGGCTGATGTTCCAATTTTAAATATTAGATGGCTTTAGGTTAAAACATGTAGGAAGATGCAGCACAAAGCAGCATAGCCAAGTCAAGAACAAAGATCAAAAGGCAACTACATTACAATGCCTGAGGAGTACCTCACACCCAACAGAGGAAGGTCTTCGTAGAGACAGGAAACCCAACTACTCATAACAGATTCCTTCCCTGAGTTCTTTGCAAACTCAGGAACTCTCTACTACCTTACAATGAGCTTCTGAGCAGGGAAAAAGCCTATTTCAAAAGCTTAGCACAAGAAAGAATGAAAAAAATCCCTGTCTTTCTTCTGTGTGGGAGAGGAGAGGGTGCTGTTCACTTTGTTGTGCTGAACTTTGGAACAGGATGAACTGTTCTTCTCTCCATTGTGTTTAACTTTGAAATAGTCAGCCTGCTCCAGAACTCATTGTGATCAAGTGAACTACCCCTTCCTTTCTCCCATACAGGGAACCATGGGACAGTTCTCTCTTTCATGCTTAGTGCTGAAACAGGAAGTTGCAGTATAAGAGACCAGCACCAGTTCTGCCTGCTCTGAAGCTCAATGAGATATGACAACTCCTTTTTTCTTCCTGCTTGTCCAATGGCAAATGCCAGGGAGGAAAAGGCAGACAGTTGGAGACACCACATGGGTGTGGGCAATGATGTGGTTCTGTTCTACCAGTTTGGTGTAGTGGTTAAGTACGCGGACTCTAATCTGGGAGAACCGGGTTTGATTCCCCACTCCTTGCAGCTGCTGGATGACCTTGGGCAAGCCACAGTTCTGTCAGAGCTGTTCTTGAAAGAGCAGTTCTAGAAAGAGCTCTCTCAGCCCCACCTACCTCACACGGTGTCTGTTATGGGGAGGGGAAGGGAAAGGCATTTGTAAGCTGCTCTGAGACTCTGAGTGAAAGGTGGGGTATAAATCCAATCTCCTCCTCCTCCTCCTCCTCTTCTTCTTCTTCCCTTCTTTGTTAAGGGAAGGGAGGCGGAGGATTGGGTGGTAGCAAATTATGTCATTGGGCTGGGCCCCATGGTTCCAAGATCCCGACATTTCTGGAGAAACACAAGTAGCAGCCCTGGGGAAACAGCTCCCACACCACTGCTAATAACATGGTGTCAGCTGGTCCTCCTGGGTTTTACTTCCTATGGGAGGAAATGTGCAGGATTCTGATTAAGAAAGGAAGAGCCAGTTCTTTGCAATGGAGGTTCTATTTAAATCCTACAATATATCTATTGTATCCATTATAATTATTTTAATATGTAAACATCATTTAGCACATGATGCTGTGTAATGAATGGAGAGTTTTCATATGGAAAATATTATGTATGTCTGTGCCATTTGCATGAGCCAAAAACTATTTAATATGAAAAATCAATTAGCTTTAATCCATTCAATCTTGTTTTGGTGCTTTGCATTCTCATGTACACTGTAAGATACCTCTGTGGATACAAATAAACGAGAAAGGGAAATGTACAAATAACAACCTTCTAGATATCTGTTGGAAGAGCTGTTCTCCATGATCTGCTGCCATTCCTGAGAAGTCAAAGCAAGTACTGAAGACATCATCCAGTCTGGTTTTCCAGATGCATCAGTAGATGTAACCCAGGAGCAATTCCATCCAAAGTTACATGGGGTTTCTGTCATTGGAAACACAGAAGAATCAATAGGGCATTGTATGTTGTTGTTATTACTGGAGAGGGCCAAGACTGATAAGCTAAGCTA
The DNA here is from genome assembly GCF_001447785.1 of Gekko japonicus. Classification (NCBI taxonomy): domain Eukaryota; kingdom Metazoa; phylum Chordata; class Lepidosauria; order Squamata; family Gekkonidae; genus Gekko; species Gekko japonicus. The sequence continues at coordinate 793,115 of NW_015161956.1, forward strand.
GCATTCAGTTTACCAATACATGTACATCTATAGTTTTAGTTGCCACACTGGGATGGAGCTGAGCTTACCTGATGACTTTGGGGGACATTCTAGGGGCTCTCTTTGAACATTAGTCTGTCTTCTCCCTAAAATTGTGATGTGAGCTTTCAGGGGATCCTTTGTGCCACAAAACAGCTAACAAAGAAAAATGCTGAAAAGTTTTTCCAGAGCAAATACTGATGGGCACCAACCAAACCCAGTATCTTCTGCATCCCAGTACTATTGGACTTAACAGGCAGTGGCTTTTGCAGGGGTGCTGTGTTAGAGACGTTTGCAGTTAAAATCAATAATGTTCAGGGCTGATATTTACATTAAAGTCAATGCATTCCAGTGAACAGCTAGATTCGAGTCCTGTAACATCTCAGAGACCAACAAGAGTTTCAGCCTATCAGCTTCCAAGAGTCTGACAGAGGGAACTTTGACTTTCGAAAGCTTATATGTTGTTGGTCTCTAAGGTGCTACTGGAATTGAATCTAGCTGTCCTTCTACAGACCAACCCGCCTACTCTCTGAAACATCCCAGTGATACAGCATACATGCCAGTCTAGCAACGTCTACGTATAATTTAGCAAACTTTTCCTTTCACCCCACATATCCATTCTTTTGGTTAAGAGACACAGTACAGATGCGTTGGAGTATAGAAGGCACTCAGTTTGAATTCGGAAATCTTTCAAGCAACAATCCCATGCTTGAAGTTTTTCTCTATGAAAATGTGGTGGTTGGCAAAAGAGAAGCACAGCAATGCGCCTCAGTACAATTGTAACAAATTTCAGAGTCCAGTGGCACCTTTAAGACCAACAAAGTTTTATTCAAGGTATGAGCTTTCGGGTGCACGCACACTTCCTCAGATACACTGGAATGGAAGGTAAGGTTCAAACTTATAGACAGGGGCTGCACAGCAAATTAACATGTAACATGACAAAAATGTTTTAAGATATGTGAAGACAAACTAAATAACAAGCTAAGGTTATAAGCTAGCTTGTTATTTAGTTTGTCTTCGCATATCTTAAAACATTTTCGTCATGTTACATGTTAATTTGCTGTGCAGCCCCTGTCTATAAGTTTGAACCTTACCTTCCATTCCAGTGTATCTGAGGAAGTGTGCGTGCACACGAAAGCTCCTACCTTGAATAAAACTTTGTTGGTCTTAAAGGTGCCACTGGACTCTGAAATTTGTTCTACTGCTTTAGACCAACACGGCTGACCCCCTGGATCTATCTTCAGTACAATGATGTTTAAGAATGGTTCATCTAGACATTGCTAGCGGGTGTACATGTGTATAAAATAGAATATAACATAGGAGAACAGAGGCTGTTATGTCACATTTTTGGTACTAGAATGTTTTTCAAAAATGCTGTTCCAAAGGCTGTATCAAGAGCTTGTTTTGCAATGCTGCGTATGATCTACCCCTGTTTCCTTGCAACCATTTGTAAAACAGATCCACAAAGAACACAAAGCAAGAAAGCAATTTATCTGAAGTATGATTAGCCTCAGGCAAAATCTATTCATCCACATCAGAATAAATATGGTTTTCTATAATTGTATATCTGGATATCTATCAGTTATTCAAAAATATATTACCTTCCTACTCAGCCTGTAACATGAAAGGGAAATGCCTTCTCTAATGTATAAATCTTGGGAGTAGGGATTTACTTCTACTTGCAAGCCAACCATGCCACACCATTGTACAAATCTGTACATTGAACAAATTTCTAAGGCAGTAAAATGCAGGCATTAGATAAACTGCCTGCCCTCTCACAAATTTATGACATATGCTACATGAAGCCTTCACAATTGTGGCTTTAAAAATAGACAAATGCAACATTTCTAGTAAGCCCTGATTAAAAATATACAGTCTGCTTTTACATAGCACAGTTATTTCATTGACATGAAGGCTCTCTGGGGAACAAATGAAAGATTTCTGGGAAAAACAGGTGGCCAGTGAATCCTTTTCTACAGCAATATGACTGAGTCTATCAGATTATTTGTAGAAGTAGGAAGTGACAGAGGCAGAATACAGAGGAAGTGTAAAGTACAGATTTTTTTTTTGCAGGATTGTATTATATGCTTTTCATGTCTTGTTTATTACAGGATTGCAGAATGCTGCTCACACCATGGAACAAGCTGTACCTCGACTAATCAGATCCTCAGATGTGCAGCTACGCAATATGCCGGTGCTTAGGAGGAGGCACTGGTCCTTATATCTAATAGAAAAGTGGCTGGCTCCTGTGCCAGCCACAAAAGCAGGGATAAAAGACACTCACTGACCAGACATGAGTATCTATATATATGAAGGGATTCCATAGCTATGCAGAAAAATATGACTTTTGTAAATTGACTAAAGACCACCCCCTTAACCCCCCAAAAGAAGGAGGGAATAGAACATGCCCTGGGAGCACATAACGCTAAGAACAGCTGAGAGTCAGAAAAAGGGAGGTGGGACAGAGAGATGGGGACACTGGCATGTTCAAGCCCTTGAGAGTGTACAGGACACATGCATATGTGTATATCTGGGGAGGATTTCCCAATTATTTATTCCACATGCACACTGCAATTTCTTCTGTATGCTCATCTCCCACTTGTACTTTGATTATTGTAGCCTGGTAAACTAGCTTTTTTGCAAGCCTTGCAAGTATGTTACACTTCTTTTTCACAGAACACACAATTTATGGAACTTGCTGCCACAAGATAGGGGGATGATGGCCTCCAGTTTAGGGGCTTTAAAAGGGGCTAGGCAAGTTCACAGAGAATCAGTTTTTCAAGGACATGGATACCTAAACGAGACTGTCAGCTCCAGGTTCAGAAGGACTATCAGGCTGAATTCTAGTTGCTATGGAAAGGTAGGGCAGACAATCAAGGGGTATGCATTCGAATCTCCCCAAGCCAAAAAATATACCCGAAAAATACCTTACCAGTATTTGGGGGTATATTTCGGTTTCTCAAATGTATCTGGGTTTTCTCATGAAAACCAAAAAAAAAACAAAAACAAAAAAAACACCCCAAGAAAATCCCGGATATATTTGGGAATTACTGGTAGATCTGAAAACAGCAGAGAAGCAGGAGCAGATTGCTCCTGCCTCTCAGCTGTTTGTTGGGCTTCTGCAGTCCCTTTAAACTTTAAAGAGGCTGCAGAAGACAGTCCCCGCTGAATCGGCTTGGCTTCTCCTGCAGCTCAGTTTAAACCAGGCTAAGTCTGCCCAGGATCAGCCTCAGCTGAGGCTGACTCCTCTTGCAGTTCAGTTTAAACCAAGCTGCAAGAGAGGATCAGCTAGGGCAGCAGGAGCTGAGAGCTCTGCGCTGTCTCGGCTGGGCGTGGCTCCTCTTACAGCTCAGTTTAAACGTAGCTGCAAGAGAAGTCAGTCCAGGATCTGTTGGAATTTATTTCCAGTAATTCAGCAGAGGGCACAAAGGCTCATAAGTGCAGCAGAGCTCATCTGGTCAGTGTGTGTTGGCAAGAAACAAAGTTACACAGAGCCTCTTTATACTTGCCAAAGCAGTAACAGGAGTCTATTATAGGAACTCCATTTCAAGTTAGACCAGAGTAGCAACACGATCAGCTGTCCCCATGGGAGGCAGACTGTTCCCTGTGGGCACAGCTTTTGGTGTGCAATTCCCCCCCATTTTTTTCTTCTTGAATTTACTGGACCAAAAAAAGGGGGGGATTTCTGAAAAATCCTGGATCCAAATACTGCACCGGTATTGGGATCTGAGATTTTTTTGGAAACCAGTTCATTATACGTGTGACTGAACAACAACAAAATACCTGACCCCCCCCCCAAAAAAGGGGGGGAAATTGCACACCCTTAGCAGACAGAGACAGTAAAACAGCTTGGCAGTAAGTTGGGGGGCCAGGCCCCAAGATCCCTCCTCCGTAGCTACGGGCCTGGTGCTGAGTAAAATGGTCCAGCGCACTGCTCCTCAGTACGTGTGCTGGGGATACACAACCCAGCGCTATAATTATGCACAGACTTGTGGTTTATAATATAGGGAACCAAATCACTCAGTAAACTAATTAATGATGTAACTTCTTGACAAAGTAATTGTGATTTCTGCATCAACTGGAAGTAACACCCTGATGTGTAGGGGAACACTTCAAGCTTCCAGGGCATTCAATAGCTGACCTCAAAGTAGCTGTTTATTGCAAAGGAACTTCAGGAACAGAATGAAAAGGGAAATAGCTGAATTACACGTTATTACAACACTTGGAACAAACACCCTGCTAGGACTTAACAGGGATATTGGTTTCTTATTCCACTACATATGCTAACTCATCCAATTCTCACATATACATCCACATATACATCCACTATATTTTGATATTTTTCTTTTCTTTTTTTTTGGAAATAGTATATTATAAAAGTGATTGTAATGCAATGCAATATCAGAGCATAGCAGTTGCTCTGCCACTAAGCCACCCCTCCTCCCCAAATGGAGCTTAGTAGAATAAAATCACCCTATGGTGGAAAATGAGATTCTTAGCTAGTTTGCTTTCTTGATTTACTGCCTTTAACCATGAAATAACCACTGGGTGCAAATGAATTTTGTATGCTGAAACAGACGTACGAAAACCTAAATGTTAATATGGAAGCAACATCATGCCCATATTCATGCCATGGAGAAAATCTGCTCAGCTCGTCTTCATGAACTCCCTGAAAAAGTCCTTGAGAACAAGAGCTCTACTACCTGGATGGGAAGACTGATCAGATGAAACCATCCCATTTCTGCTTGGAGAAAGCCTAGGAGGTGCATAAGAGAAGGAGGGATTTTTCTCATATTGTCTGGAAGCAGCAGGAACAACTGCAATAAAGAAAAAAGTACACTAGTAAAACAGAAAGAGTTCAAAATGTCATTTTCATATAGATGACAGTTTATTGATTCTGATAAAAATCTGAATAATGATCCAACAATGTTTACATTGAGGAAAGCAATTATTTATTACTTTCTCCATTATATGACAACGGCATTATTCAGTTATGCAGATTTAGAGTGAAAACTTATGTAAAATTTTGATGCCTAGTGGAAGTACCCAAAAGTTTGGGGTGGAGGCAAGGGTTCTTCCAAATGTCCCTGCAACCTTTCTAGCAAAGGGATGCTGCAGTAGTTGCACTGATACTAAGTTATGTATGTTACAGCAAAGCTAACACGATTGCACTAAACTGGGAGTCAGATGGAGTGTTGCCATTGTATAGCTGAACTATACAATAAGCTTGGGACATTAAGCTGGGACATTAAGACTAACAACCGTCCATGGAGCTGAGATATTACTACTTTTCTTTCTTTTGTCTTTCTAAAGGTGTCACCATTAGTTGAATATCACTGCAATTGCCCAACCATTAATCTCATTCTCTCAGTCATCTCTTGACCATTTAGTAACTGGATTTTTCTAGATTTCCTGGGGACTACACGACTGATGGAGCATCCCCCTCCCAGTCATTCTAGGGTATAAAAAGAGAGCATCTTTCCATTGCTCTCTCTCTTACTTCATACCTACCTGACCCCACCCTGTCTTGCTGACACCATTCATAGTGCTGTTTGGAGTCTCCCATGTGCATTGCCGGCCAACATATGACCCCTTCCCTAGTATTTTCCCCTATTTTTACCCCAGGATCGCCTCGTCGCATTGGACAGGTAAAGTACTGCCCCCATCAACGATACCTTCCTGCTAATGCAACCATCGCTGTACCTTTCTAAGATTCTTAGCTCTGTATCAATTGAGTATGTTTTTCATTTTTACTGTATGTGTGTGAGAATTAATAGTAAAGAAATCAATATATTTTAATATCTAGTCCCTGCATCTATTTCTGGGGATCTGGACAAGTTGGACTCCAGTATACATAGGTTATTGTTCCCTTAATTAAAGCCACTGCCATTTAATATTCAAACTCCTCCATCTTATTAATAAATTAAGGCAATTTGGCTAACAGGAGTTATCCGTTTATATTCTTTGTCTGCATCATCCACTTATTTTTGCATTTAAGTCAACTCGTAAGATCCAAGCATCAGTGAAATGAGTCTTCTCACTATCAAATCCACTTTGATCCAATCTTATTAAAACAGCAATGCCATTCATTTGAAAAAGCTGAATAGTAAAAAGACTACTTTTTTTGGTGTTTGTGTGTAATCTATATGGTACATGCAGGATAAGCAGGAGCCATCACATAATCTTCCAGTGTTCATCAAGTCCTTTGGGAAGTTTACTCTTGCCATACTTATAAGAGTTTAAGATACTCCAACAAAATAAAACTAGAAATTTCCTTGTGGGAAACCCAGATGGCAGGCCTGCCTTGGGGTCTGGGGAAAACAGGATTTTGCAGGCCAAGTCTTTGAGCTCCCCAAAAGTTAACAAAAAAAATCCTTCTACCAGTAGGCATGCCAACCTCCAGGGGGTGGCTGGAGATCTCCTGGGATTACAACTGATCTCCAGGTGACAGTGATCAGTTCACCTGGAGAAAAGGCCTACTTTGGAAGGTGGACTCTGTGGTATTACACCCCATTTATGTCTTTCCCCTCCCCAAACTCCACCCTCTTCAGGCTTCACCACCAAACTCTTCAAATATTTCTCAACCTGGAGCTGGCAACCCTGCCCACTAGTTAGCTTAATACTGTTATGGCTAGCAAAACTGTGTTCCACCAATTAGCTTGTATTGTGGTCCAACAATTCCATAACCTTCCAAGCACTGCCCATGACCCTCCAGAATTGCCAATAAACCAGTGATACTCTGCTAGTCTGCTTAAGGGGCCAATATTTTTCCATGACTAGGACTTCTGTATTATAAGTAGTGACAGGGTTACTACTTCTTTCTGATGTCTTGCTGAAATTCCCCATCTCTCCAGATCAAAACTGCTGCTGTGCAGTGGTTCCACACTATGACCCATTAATGTTATCCTTGAAATGCATCTCCACAGTAAGCCCTCTTCAGCAAAGGTCCTGCTTCACCCTGCAAATATTTCTTCTTTTGATCATTTATTTTTAGCCTAATTGATTACTTCCTTTTCCCTCCAAGAAATCATGAATCAAAGTTAACCTCCCCCCCCCCGGTTTCTCTCCTGTATAAAATACGGTGTGTGTGTGTGTGTGTGTGTAAGGGGTGAACTGAAGTACTGCTTCTTTGCACTTATTGGATTGCTTTTTAAAAAAAATCACAGTAGTATGAATATGAAATATTTTTATACAATGTGAGCAGTGGCTTTGGCAGACTACAAAGTGTAAAGCAATATTTAATTCATTCCCCACAACCAACCACAAGGGTGTAAGAGATGATAATTTACAATTGATTCATTACTGCAGGCAATGAGAGAGAACAGGAACTAATGAAGTTGGAAGAAGGGAAGGAAGACATTCAAAAGGGACAGTAGCCCAGGAAGCTTCAATAGCGCTTTAACAGTCCATACAGTCCTGGTACTGCAAACATTATATGCTTTTTAAAAATCACCACAAATCAGGCCTAAAAAGAGATGGAAAACAACACAGAAAACAAGGAGTTGGCTACAACGTTGTTTGTTGTTCAGTCGCACAGTCGAGTCCGACTCTTCGCGACCCCATGGTTGGGACTGTTTATAAAAAGGAGGAGACAGGATTAGAGCCATATACCTCAGAGGTTTCCTCTGATCACACTGCCAACTGGGCACAAAGGAAAACAGCACATCATAGCACATCTGGGATCCCCCATAGCTCCTGGTTGAAACAGGGCAGGAATGACTGCAGACAGTGGCAGAACTGCAGTGCCTGAGCCTGCTGAGTCCCAGTGCAAACCCTACCTGAGACTAACGACAAAACAAGCCTGGAAGGAGTCAGAGGCACAGCTGAGATCTTGCACCATCAGAACCAGTCATTGTAGATGGGCTGCTCATACTGACTGATGGCCCCACATGCCAATCATTTTGCTGAACCTTTCCAATGAAGCTATTTTTTCACTGGATTCATGCCTGCTGCTATTCATCCCAGCAACTCTTGCTTTCAGATTCTCCTCCCCATCATATTGCCTACATGGTTTATCACACACTAGCAGAGATCAGAAGGACTGTGAACTTGTAGAGGCCTGATCCTTACTTAGGGTTGCCAGCTAGCAAACCCTGGGAACAATTCGGGGGTGGGGACTGGCACACCAGCATCACTCTGGCTCTAGGATTTGCAAAAACTCTATGTTAAAACCATTTGCTATCCCCCCATTCTTGCTGGCACTTAACAGGGGGGCTTAGGATACCAAGTAAGCCAAGTGCCTCCTCTTGGATGCCTGCTCATTTTGACATCAGATGTATACCACTGCAGCACTGGCAAGATGCTTCGCCAGCATATCTCCATGTTATGCTGGTGTAAGGATTAATTTCCATCCTAGGTAGTTATTTAGGATTATGCTGTCAAATTCCTAGGTTCCTGCCCTGACCTGGAATGTCCAGGTAAACCCAATCTCATCAGATCTTGGAAGCTAAGCAGGGCTGACCCTGGTAAATACTTGGATGGGAGACCTCCAAGGAATACCAGGGCTGGGATGCAGAAGCAGGCAATAGCAAGACTCCTCTCTGAAACGTCCAAGCCCCACTAAGGGTCGCTAGAAGTCAATCATGACTTCCAGGCACACGTGTGCACACACACACACACACACAAAGAGAAAAATCCTAAGTGCCTGCAAATATTAATTATTTGAATGCTAGCCATATTTACAGGCCAGAAAAAATAGTCAAATTTCCCAAGCACAAGCATTACTGCTTGGCCCTCCAGGATCCTGTATTCCCCCCCCCCCCCATGTGGTCTGAATACCTGCCCAACCAAATTTTTTAAAAAAGATTTACAACTGGTCTTATTTAAAAACTTCATTATGGAGTGTATAAATAAACAGTGCATTAATAAAATCAACCAGTAACAACAATTTCACCCACCAGCAGAAGGATAACCAGAAAACATTATTTGCATAGATTAATAATACAAGTTAAATTACATTGTGGTAAACTAGGGGAGGCAATATAAAACAAGAAGCTCCATGAGAAAAAAAACTAAGAAATTGAAAAGGAAAGCTGATTCATGACCAAAGACATAACAGTGAAAGAGATATTACCATGATTAAAATGTGAGAAAACGATCAAACAAATTTCCTTTGGTGAAAAGAGGATGCATTTTTCATTCAACACAAAGGATTCAGTATGCTGAGATATCACCTTGCATTATGAAATGGTACAGAGATTTCCAGGCTGATGTGGGCGTTATAAAGCAATAAGCAAAAAAGGAAGAAAAAGAGAGAAATCTGAACATCCAGAAATACAGGCAAAACCTATTAATGAAGATTGCTGATTCACATGGACAACATCAGCAGCTCTGGAAAAACAACACTGGAGAAAGTGGGCAGAGAAAGTGGCCACTGCTGGAGAGACCACTGGAGACCCAGGAAGCCCTGCCCTTTGGGACTGGCAGAATGGCCTGTTGGATTAATTACAAGAACCAGATCAACTTACTCCTGAACTTTCTTTGGAACAGGCTGGATTACAGAAATGGTTTCCAGTAAAACTCTTTTGTTGTCTTTTCTTACATTTCTCTAACTCTTTTTCACACTTTTCTCCTCCTTCATTTTGCTGTCTTCCTTTCATGATCTGCCATTTGTTTTAAGTTTTCTCTCTCCTCCCCATCTCTTATTATTCAGTCTCAAATCCTCCTCACTTTGCTGGTTGACAATTTAGAAGGCATTTAATACTAATAGAGGAGCAAGCCTTTGTTAATATTATGAACTAGGGTTACCAGATGACCTCTTTTTAGAGGACATGTCTTCTTCCTCTTTGGGGCTATTTGAACACAAAGGCCCCAAAGAGCATGGTGTGTGTGTGTCTGGAGATAACCTTTTTTGGCCATAGAACTCCCGCAATCACCCTGAAGCTGGTGGCCAATTTTGGGATTCCTAGTTTTAACTTTTAAGTTATGCCTGCCACAAATGGACAGACAGATAGATATGTGGATCCTTTTATTATTACAGATGGATGGATGGTCACAGCCAGCCAAGTGAGTGGTTTTGTTACGATATTTGGTTTGGATCAGGGTCATGGGGGGGTGGGCAGATGGAATCTTTGGGGGACCATGGTGGCTCTCAGCAGTCCTGCCCAGAAGCATGTATGATGAAGGGACAAAATGGGGAAACAACACCTAATGCCTGTATCTTGGTTTTGAGAATGTAGACAGATAAATATAAAGAGATTGATTTTAGCTGAATGCCCATTAACCAACAGATATCAGCTTGTTTGCCTTCGAGAAAAAAAATGAACAGATGACTTCAGGCATCATCCAAGACAAGACTTTAGGGAAAGTAAATGGAAATAATAACCTGAACATTGTCTTGTATTCTCTAAAAATGCAGTCTTTTAAGATGGAAGAATGCTTGTAAGCATCTAGCAACTAAAATACATCTCTAGAAGCTGGCTGATAGGAATTCCCATTCAAAAGTAAAACAGAACCATATGCATTGCAATGAGTAAATTGTATTGATAATTCCACTTAGATCCCTTCACTTCTGCAGAATAATTTGCACACACAGAGAGAAAGAGTGGGAGCTAATATAAACCAAAAGGCACACGAACTTTCAGACAAAGCTGGAAGACAACATTCTACAGGTAAACCAAGCCCACACAGCACATGAATCAAGAAGCCAAAGTAGGGCTGCCAGCCTCCTGGTGGGGCCTGGGGATCTCCCGCTTTTACAATTGATCCCCAGCCGACAGAGATCAGCACCCCTGGAGAAAATGGCTGCTTTGAAGGGTGGACTCTATGGCATTGTACTGTGCTGAGGCCCCTCCCCTCCCCAAACCACGCCCTCTCCTGGCTCCACCCCCAAAGTCTCCAGGTATTTTCCAACCCAGACTTGGCAACCCTAAGCCAAAGGCAGTCCATCAACTATGTTCTGTGGCCACCGGGGCTCGATAAACCTCCTGTTTGTACTATCTGCACAGGACGGGGGGGGGGGGGGGTTGTCAAATTCCTAAAGAATCCACAATATTTGATTTCTGGATTGCATTTTGTTTGATGGGTCACAAATTGTGTGGGTCGCACAAACTGTGTAAGCATGGTGCAAAATTGGTGTGGGAATGATGCAAGCCAGAAAGCCAGTATGGTACAGTGGTCTGAGTATTGGACTGGGATCTGGACAATCCATGTTCAAATCCCTGTTCTCCCAGGGAAGCTCCCTGGACCTGACACTCTCTCTCTTGGCCTACCTACATCATAGGGATTACTTGCTGAGAGTACACAATGTAGGAGGGTGATAAAATGAGGAGGGGGTCCCTGCCACTCAATTGTTTGGAAACCCCTGATTTTGTTGTTTAGCCATGAACCATGAACTGAACCGCAAAAATGTGGTTCATGCCCATCCTTAGACTAGACTCCACTCTCAATTTTTCCTCTGTTTCTGGGGATTTCATGTGGTGAGTAGATTTGCTACTCTGTAGGAGGGCCTCTTTGATTCCATATGCTCTCTACAGGTCTAGTCTCCCTTATATATAAAAGCCAAATGGTGGTGGCACTTCTCTAGAACATTCCACATGCTCCGGAATTGGTTGGCACCCTGGTGTGTCACTCAGAATCTGTCCCTAACCACTGGCTGCATTGTTTGAGTCTTGCCTCCAACATTCTAAACAGTTTGCTGCTCCTCTCCCCCCCATAGCCAGTCAGAACACAGAGGTTATTTGCATATGCAGCCTCATTGGCCTTTGTCTCAGAACACAGAGCTCGTTTGCATATGCAACTTGGGCCCCGGTCACACGGGAGGTTTTGCCCCACAAGAGGAACAGATCGTGGGCGCATCAAATGGGTGCAGTCACACCACAACATCTGGGAAGCGGAGCACACCCGTCCCCAATCCGTCCTTTCCGGGGGGAAACGTGCAGCAAAAAAGAACCTAGAAAAGAGCAGTACCTACCTGAAGCTCTGCAGCAAGGGCGGCCGTGGGATTGCCGGCGCGCTCATCTTCTGCAGCATTCGAGGCTCCCGGCCAAACTGCGCATGCGCGCACATGCGCAGCCGGCTGCCTCGCTCTCTTCTCCCCCGGCATCTGATTGTGCTGGGGAGCAACTGTGCGGCAGCTCAGGGGATCTCAGAAAAGCCGTGCTTTGGCCATGCCCCCCCCCCCCCGTGTGACCAGGGCTTTGATTGGCTTTTGCCTCTAACATTCAAACAGAGTAGCAGTCAGGGCTTCAGAGCACGGGAGAGGCTGCAGGTGTGTGGGGGGTGGAAAGCTGAAGAGTGAGGGGGAAATAAAGGTAGGTTGATGATTGGCTGGGAAGGAGATAGGGTTGCCAACTCCAGGTGGGAAATTCCTGGAGATGTGAGGGATGGAGCCTGGAGAGGGTGAGGTTTCAGGAGGCATGGGACCTCGGACAGGTACAAAGCCATAGACTCCACCCTCCAAACCAACCATTCCCTTCTGGGGAACCATCGTTGCCAATCTCCAGGTGAGGGCTGGAGATCACTCAAAATTACAACTGTTCCTTAGGTAGCAGAGATCAGTTCCTCTGGAGACAATGGTGGACTCAGTGTCATTATACCCTGCTGAGGTCGCCACAGCAAATTGACACTGAGTGTCCAAGGCCGGGGCACTCGCCCAGAGCCTCTTTCTAGAGGCCGTTGTATTTATTTCCACAACAAGCCTTTTTCCTAGTTGTAAATAAAGTAAATATTACAAAACATAAATCAGTTACCAGTGCTTCCCAAAGGAACCAACCCTGATAAATGCTGGCCCTGGACCTGTGGAATCCAACTTTGCTAGTACTTACGATCACAGGATAAAAGGGATGAATAACGTCTCAACTACTTTGTTTCATTGTTACGTAACAAATAAGAGCCAGAAGCAGCTCTGGGGTTACCACTCACTCACTCATTCATTTAGTGCATTAGCCCATAGCAATTGATACATCACTGTAAAATCACCACAATACATGCAACCAATGAAGTATAACATCTTAATAATTCTACTTTTTAAAGAACACACTACCATAAGAACATTTAATAAGAGCAACATCAACATTTAAAACTGCATCAATAACCTACTAATATCATACTAATATCAGTCCCAAAGTCAAATGCCTACATTAGTGACTCAAAGTGAGACAATAACTAATCAACCTAATAAGGAGCCATTATAACCATTTTTAAAATGTTATCTTCATAGCTGCAGCAATAAATCCTGTCACCGCAACTGTAATTTTTTATCTATATCTGCCAACATAAACACTAATTTAACCTGATCTGGTTTCCCTCAGAGTCACATAATGATCATACAGAATCTCTCTCACTCTAGTGCATATCTAGAATACCAAAGTATCACATTAGTTAAATCCTCAATACAGCTACAACCTCACAAATAGACTTCTTCATTATATGGCTGTATATCAGCCTTCCAAAACTGCTAATAGTAAAATAGTGAGACTACTGTGAGCTACCTTGGATGTGGAGAGGTCAGCATATGAATATTTTAGTTAAATCAATAAAAGTATATTGAGAGTTTTAAAAGAAAGAGCAAAAATCCCAAACATGCAAAAGGCAGCAAATTTTCTTTTTAAAATGGCATAACTCAGTGCACATGTCACTTATACTTAGTAGGAGTCCAAGTGGGGTGGGGCCATGGGCAGTGCTGTCGGGTGACAGGGTAACATCACTTCTGGGGAAATCCCAGAAATGATGTCATACCTCTCTACAGCAGAGGTCCCCAACATTTTTGAGCTTGAGGGCACCTTTGGAATTCTGACACAATGTGGTGGGGGCAGCCACAAAATGGCTGCCACAGGAGGTGAAGCCAGCCACAAAAAAGCTGCTGTGGCTGACCTTCAGTCACACAGCGAAGATCCTTGTGCTGTGCTGGCAGCTGCTGCCAAAGTAACATTTTTAAAAATCTGCACAGCCAATCAAATCTCCAGTGGCCAACCAGAATCCTTGCTGGTTGAGAGCTTCACCTGCCCCACGGGCTTCCTAAGAACACTTGATGGGCACCAGGAAAGATGTCAGTGGGCACCATGTTGGGGACCCCTCCAGTAGAGTTTCTAGCAGTTCCTAGAACAGACTGATGACACATCCGGCAGTGATGTCACAATGTTGCCCAATGGCCATTTTTCTTTATTTTCCCTTCCTGGCCACAGAAGAGGAAATGGAAAAATGGGAGCTGTGGGCTGGGGATGCCCCACCACCAGTGTTCCCCCTAAGCTGAGTTAGTGTGAGCTAGCTCACCATTTTTTAGCATCCAGCTCACAGATTTTTGTCTTAGCTCAGGAAAGATGGCTCCAGAACAAACTGATTTATGCAGTTGCCAAACTGCTCGCTCACAACTTTAATACCAGTAGCTCACAAAGTAGAATTTCTGCTCACAAGACTCCACAACTTAGAGGGAACATTGCACACCACCAGTGTTCCCTCTAGACTGAGTTAGTGTGAGCTAGCTCACAGTTTTTTAGCCTCTGGCTCACACATTTTTGTCTGAGCTCAGGAGGGATGGCTCCAGAACAAACTAAATCATGCAGCAGCCAAATCGCTCACTCACAACTTTAATGCCAGTAGCTCACAAAGTAGAATTTTTGCTCACAAGACTCCACAGCTTAGAGGTACCATTGCCCACCACCAGTGGGAAATTGGCAACCTTACACTAGATCAAGAATGATGCAGAATTAAAAAATACTGCATCAGGTTGTGATGGAGGTTAATTGAGATGTGATATTACATTTGTATTTCTCTGAATAAAAATTACACTGTAGTCAGAAGGGATACAAGTAACTTACCAAGTAAGTTCCTAGGCGTTTTATCTGTGCTGAACTTGATAACTTGGGCAAGGGGGTGGGAACACTTTCCTATGCTTTGAATGGAACAGTGGATAATAATAGCTTTCATTCATGTTTTTGTCTACTACCTTTCTACTCTTCCTTTCTGTTGTAAAATAGGATATAAATGTAGGTTGTAGGATATAAATACTAGCACTACCTGCTACCAGCTCATTCTTGTGGAAAAAAATAAATTCCTCTTGTTTCAAAATTTCATATTTATAACATAACCAGCTGTATTGGTAGCAGTTCGAAAGCAAGAAATTGCAAGTAGATAAATAGGTACCACTTCGGTGGGAAGGTAACAGCGTTTTGTGCACCTTGGTGTTTAGTCATGCCGGCCACATGACCACGGAAACGTCTTCGGACAGCGCTGGCTCTTCGGCTTTGAAACGGAGATGAGCACCGCAACCCTAGAGTCGGACTCGACTGGCTTTCGAGCAAGGGAACCTTTACCTTTACCTTTATTGGTAAACTAATTATTCACAACAAAAATTGTGGCTGGGAGTTTGCAGCTTGGTATGCAATCACACACAAGAGAATATGACAGAAATATCTGCTATAGATCAGTGGCTGAAATCAGAGCAGCATCAGAAGAATAATAGTTGGTTTTTATACCCTGCTTTTCTCTACCTTTTAAGGCATCTCAAAGTGGCTTACAATCTCCTTCCCTTCCTCTCCCCACAACAGACACCTTGTAAGGTAGGTGGGGCTGAGAGAGTTCTGAGAGAACTGTGACTGGCCCAAGGTCACTCAACAAGCTTCATGTGGAGGAGTGGGGAATCAAACCCAGTTCTCTAGATTAGAGTCTGTCACTCTTAACCACTACTAGGGATGGGCATGAACCAGCTCATGAGCTTAAGTTAATGACAAATTTTGGCTGGACCATGGTTCATGAACTAAAGTTCATGGCAGATCAACCAGCATGAACTTTTCACGAACTTTCAAGCAGTTTGTGGTGGATCATGGTGGTTTGTGAATGGATACATTTCAAGACAGACTGTCTCCATTCAAACAAAATGTTTACAAAACTTCTAAGCTACTGGTGTGGCAAAATTCTCCAGCCTCAGAAATACTCTTGTCAGTTTCAAACTAGTCTTGTCAGTTTCAAGAAGGGTTTCCTCCCCCTTTGCCCACGTTCCTTTGTGTTCCCTTCCAATTTTCTTTCAAGGGGCTTTCAAAATCCCCCCTTGCTTGGATTTGTTGTGACTCTGTGCTTTGCTAGCACTCCTCTTAAGCTTGCAATGCCAGTGGCACTGGGTCCTGCTGGCCATTCTGCATGTTGTAACTGGTTGGGCTTGCAAAATCCCCCCCCCCCACTTGGATTTGTTGTGACAATGTGCTTTGACATCAGGGCTTTTAAGCTTGCAGTGCCACAGTGGCACTGGGTTCTGCTGGGCATTCTGTACACTGAACTGTTTGTGCTGGGCTTGCAACCCCAACCCCTGTGCTGGGTCTGGCCAGTCACCACAGATACACTTCACTGAAAGCTAAATACACAGTCCAAAAGCAAGCTGAGAAACAGAACCAAGGGTTAGAATGCCAGGAAATCAGTCCGAGTTTTCAGGAGCAAGGAGCGGAGGCTGGCAGCCGGGACAAGCTCCGAGATCACACGGTTGCATCTGCACTGATGCAGGTGAGCGTGGTTGCTTATGACCGGATCCTCCCTTCCCTGGAAGGCAGTCTGCAAAGTCTCACAGCTCCTCACATTGCCTTTGCAACAGCTGAAGTCTTGCAGTTCTCCTTCTCTCTTGCACATTCAGATGCTGGCATGCCCTGTGCGTGGGACATTCAGGTGAGCTAGGTGGGGACTCTGGCCTCGAGGTGTCCCCAGCTGGGGATACTGGGCCAGGCTCTGGACCAGACTCTCTCTCTCTGACTGCACCTCATTCTCTTTGCCTTGCTTCCCCTCTTGCGCAGATGCTGGAGCCTCTTCTCCCTCAGGTGCTGGTAAAGACTCCTCTTCTGGGCTGACTCCAGAGGAGGCTGGGTTGCTCTATGCCTCTTCCTCATCTGAAAAATAGTCAGCCTCAGCGGAGCCAGGACCCATGACAACCCCCTTGCTTGGATCGTGATTCTGTACTTCACATTAGTCCTGTTGAGCTGGCATTGCCACAATGGCACTGGGTTTTGTTGGGCACTAGTATATTGCAATGATTCTGCTGGACTAGCAACCCCCCCCCCTGCTTGGAGTGTGATTCTGTGCCAGACATCAGTTCTGTTGAACTGGCATTGTCACAATGGCACTGGATTCTGCTGGGCACTCTTGGATTGCACTGGTACTGCTGGGCACTCTATACATTGCATTGGTTCTGCTGGGCTTGCAAAAATATCCCCCCCCTCCAATTTCTACTGCAGAGATTGAGTGATTCTGTTTTGCTGGGCCTCTATTGCCCTTGCTTTTTTGCTGTTTCCCTCCCTCCATTGAAAACAATGGAGGATAGGGGCACCTTCTTTGGGGGACCATAACTCAAACCCCATAAATCCAATTCTCATCAAACATGGAGGGCAGGTAGAGGAGAGTCAGCTGGAGATCTCCTGTGAGTTCAGAGTCTCTAGCATGCCAGGGGGGGATTCTACTGCATCATGAACCTCTCAAGTTCATGGCAGTTCACAGTTTGAGAACTGGGCACACCATGAACCACACCACATTTTCCCAGTTCATACTCATCCCTAACTATGCTGTCTCAGAGCAGATACCTGAGATCTCAGTGGGGATCAGATGTATGACACAGCAACATGACTTAGGCCTCATTTAAATGTGACAGCAACAGGTCAGAAAAACTTACCATTTGACTTTATACAGGTCCAGTACCTCAACTGAATTGAGCTGCTACTCATCCAAAGCAACTTGATTAACCCACCCTTGTAACACCTACCCAGGCTACAAATTTCTGTCTTAAATAAGCACATATAGCTTGCATTGGGAACAGCTATTCAAAGAAGGTAGTGCTGGTCTCATGCAAAGTTGCATCATGGGCAAGTTCTTCTGTCCTGCCACCATAATTCAAATCAGGCCCATTTATCAGAAGAGGGACAGAATAAAAAAACCAAATTATTACCTAATCTGCAAGTGGTCCCACAAACAAATGATCCACTGCCAGAAGGATGTAATCTCTAGTTCTGTCCAAATCGCTTTCAGCATCAGAGAATTCTGGGTACAACTCACCAAGAAGTTCTGCTGTGTAAGCCCCATAGAAAATAACTGGGAGCTGCAGAAAAGCCAAGGGGCTTACAGCAGAACTTCTTGACAGATTGTGCTCATGATTCTCCAATATTGAAAAGTATTAGGATACAGGAAGAGTCCTTTAGTGTTATCATTCAGGTGATCATATCTAGGTTTTTTAAAAAAGGAAAGAAAGCTAAAGCATGAAGTCATCTATCTGGAGCTGGCTGGAGACTCTGACACCAGTCCTGCCACCATGGCAAACACAGGGCAAGAGAAGGACCACAGCCCCTTGTTGGTGGCGAGAAGGGGACATGGGGCTTACATACAGCTTCAGAGGCAAGTCAGTGTGGCTGCAGGGCTGAACTTCCTCAGGGTGGCAAAAATGGATGGTGTGCTGGCAACGCCATGTAGGGTTGCCAAGTCCGGACTTACCTGCCGGCGGGGGACTTTGGCTTTGTTCCCGGCGTGTGCGCACCGCATGCACTTCACAGGGAGGTGACGTCATGACGCTGGGCACGCTGGGGGCGGGGCACAGCCATTTGAGGGGAAAACAGACATGACGTCACTTCCCTGTGACGTGCACGCGGGGGTGGGGTTTCGCCCGGGGCCCGATTCCGGGGGGGCGGAAATCGGGCCTCCAAAGCAGGGGGAAATCTGCCCCCCGGGGGGATTTGGCAGCCCTAACGCCATGACTTCAAGTCCTGCCTGCCTTTGCAGCTGAATGGCAGCCTGGGAAGAGGCCAAAGCAAAGCTGGCCACTAGGGGGCAAAGACTGTTCCCAAGCCTTTTTTCAGGGATGAAAGGCAACACCTGAGATTAACTGGTTCCCCATGAATGGGGGGGGGGGCTCTTGCAGGCAGCGTAAGGAGAAATTTAAGCTACTCCAGCCCAGAACCAAGAAGCAGGGTTACCGACTTCAGTTTGGGAAATTCCTAGAGATTTGGGAGTGGAATCTGGGGAGGGTGGGGTTTGGCGAAGGGAAGGACCTCAGCAGATATAATACTAAGTCAACCCTCAGTCACCCCTCAAAGAGTCAGCCTTCCATAGCAACTGTTTTCTCCTGGGGAATTGATCTCTGTAGTCTGGAAAACAGTTGGAATTCTGGGAGCTCTCCAGGCCCCACCTGGCAACCCGACAAGGAATAGGGGCTACTCCTCTCTCTTCTGAGTCAGCTCAGAAAGAAGGAAAGGAGAGTTCCAACAGGAGGAGGTGGACCAGGGTGAAGATTCAGCCTTATCCCTTCCCAATCTGAGGGCTACGGAGGGTGAATTTGGTACACCCTCTCATGGCCTCATCTCCAAGGGGGTGGTCATGCCACACATTCCCTCAGTGACCCCACCAGCCACAGATAATTGGACAGCCTGCCCTTCATGCTGCTAGCACAGGTGCACCTTGTTACATCAATGTGGCCTTATGTCCATAAAGAAAAAGAGGATCTCTTAGACAATATTCCAGTCCATTCTTAATGCTAAATGAAGACGGAAAGCTTCCTTTTACTAGTCCGTCTATGACCTGGCTATCTACTTTTTTTTCTTTCATCCAAATGATATTACTAGAGAAGTGCACAGGTGTTTTGTGTTCATAAATGCTTGTCCTGTTTCCATACAGCATATCTGTTTATTTGGGTAACCAGAACACACAGGCATTTCAACCTTGCTACCAAACTTAGGAGGCAAAATATCACACATACTCCACAAACAAAGCAAGCTCAGACTTGTAATTATTGGAGACATCCTTCCTGCACATGTTGCAGAAACAAGGCAGATGGACTAACTCCCACGATTAGAGCTGTCACTTTTTTATGAACCAGGCCACCTAAGCCTTTGAAAATATGGAATAGGAGAAACTGAAAGGATTTTTGCCTGTCGCACATCTCTTATTGTACAAGCTTTCAAGCTCACTAGAATTCTTCATCAGGCTGGATGTTACAAAGAATAAAAAGCAGGAAAAGGAAGAAGCTTCAGGACATGACATAAAAGATAGAAGGGCCAAAAGGGTCAAAATCATATATAATATTTTTATAGAAGTGTGTGTGATTCCCTGTGGAGACCATTGAGCAAGATCTGTAAGAGTAAATACTATAATACTGTAAGTAAAGGGTGTGGTGGGGTGGGGGCTTACAAACAGAAAATAAACTTTGGTGACTGACTTCCCTCCATAACACATCTGAAAATCGATTCTAGTGTTGTTGTTTTCTTTTGATTCATAAGGATGACAAAGCGGGGAGGGAAAGAGAGTAGTTTAATAAACTTGTTGCACTTCACTCTTCTGTTGATTTTAACAGGCCCTTACAGTTACACATGCTAAATTATGCAGTGCTCTTAACTAAGAGAGTAATCCTAAACAGGTCTGCTCAGAAATGTCCCATGTTTTTCAGTGAGGCATGCTCCCAGTAAAGTGTCCTTAGGACTGCAGCCTTATGTCCTGTGCACTTTCTTCATAACCAGATATTCTGTGTTATTTTTTCTTCTTTCCTTCTGCTTTTCTAGCTTTTATATGCATAAAAGACTAGTTGAGTTTTCCTCAAAGTAATACCCCAAAATAAAAATGAACGTAGAATCATAGAGTTGGAAGGGGCTAATTCCAGTTCTGAACTACAGAACTACAGAGCCATCCTAAGAACACTTTCCTAGGTGTAAGCCCCATTAAATAGACCTGAGTAGGATTCTGAGTAGACCTGCTTAGGCTGGCACTGTCATCTATCAGGCATATGAAGCAATCCATGATTTGTGCTAATCTATTTGGTTATTTCCTCCTTGTCAGCACCCCCCTATCCCAGTGCCTCTGCATTGCCTGGCCCCTGGAAAGACATTACTATGTATGCAGCCTGTTTGAAGGCATGCCCATTCACAGGCCTTTGGGCTGCACTTGAAATTACTAATGGCCAATCATGGTCCAAATTCACCTACAGCTATGTTTCACAGCCTGCCTTCAGTCAGCTTCTCCTGCCATGCAGCTTGTATTCCCTGTTCCCCAATCTAAAGCCAGCCTTAGCTGGGAGGCCGGGGTAAAAATCCAACAAACAAACAAACAAACAAACAAACAAATAAAGTAAATGCTATTTATTTATAGCAATTGGAAGGTAGAGTTCACCATGGCAACTGTGATGAGTGAATTTGCAGACCCACATATGTACAAGAATTCCTCTTAAGCTGAGTTTTGCATAACTGTAGCAACTCTACTGGTAAAATTGTGTCCATAAACAGAGAGACAGCAAAACAACACCACCACCACTAAACTTTGTTGAAACCCACAGGCAAAAGTGCAGTTTGTTTTGTTAAAGATTAAAAGATCCTTCTCTAAAGACAACTTAAACCTTTCTTTGGAGTTCTATCTGTAAATCCTGCTGATAATGTCTATCACATGTCTGACAGACAAGTGGACTGTTTTCTTTCTTTGTTGTAAGGGAAGCCTTTGTCCTTCCCATGTTCCCTGGGGCCAAAACACTTCTAAGTGACAGCACACTTCCCTTCCATCACTAAGATCTGCCCCTCCCCCCCAGATCTAAATTTATCCAGAAGCTATTTTTGTTTTGTCCATGTCCCCCCCCCCCCCAAAAAAACCACAAAATCGAAGATAACATTAGTTAAACTGACTTGTGCCTTAACGGGCTTTTTTCTTTTAGGGAAGCAAGGAGTGAAGGCAACTAGTAGGGTTATTGGTTCGCACTCCTTTCCATCTTACCCGTACATGGTTTTTCAAAGGCCCGCATTTCATCTTATTCCATGGTTTTGGTGGAGTCCCATGTTTATCTCCACAAAATCCCTCAAATCTGACCACATAGTGCATGTCACAGTAGTTTATGTGTTTTCCCCTGGTTTTTATATACCGTTGCAAGGAGCTCTGTATTTTATTTTATTTATGCTGCCTTTTTATGCAGTGTAAATAAAACAAAGGCACTTTGTATGCTGCCTGTCCACCCAACATAGTGTCTCCAAGGCAAAGAACAATGAAAACCATTAAAACAAGTGTTTTTTTTAAAAATACACGTAATATAAAAACAATTAAAAACAACGACCCAACAAACATATGAAGGAGATTGAATGGGGGGGGGGCACCAAATGAAACAAATAATGATCTGCAGGGGAAAGAATTCTATAAACTTGGTTCCACAGCCAAGAAGGCCCTTTCTCAGGTTGGCACCCATGTAACCTCAGATGGGGAGGGCACCAACAAAGGCCTCTGATTCTGAAGAGGACGGAGGCTCTGGGGTATGTTCATGAAGATGTAGGTGGTGAAAGCTGCCAAAGGGCCCAGTAGCCTGGACAAAGACTAAAGGTAATGAATGACGGATAGAATGCCATAACTTTAATGTTACTATATTAACATATATATTTACTTTATAGTACTTTAAAGTACTACATTTAGTTTTAAAGCAGCTTCTTTGATATCCAAAAGCCTACATCTGCTCAAAGTCTTACCTCTTAACACTGAGGAAACATCTATTTATCTTTCATTTTTGGGGTCAGTGTAGAAACCTTTCAAGGGTGAAACCTTGCAAGCCTAAAATTCTGAATGCCTGAAACCCTGGGTAGGAAAAAAAAGGCACCACAACATCCCAGCATTGAGCTCTCTCCTTAAATGTTTCAATGTTCAGGTTCCCAGCTGGCTCAAACATGCCAAATAAGCACAACTGTATTAACTGAGTAAATATGAGAGGGAAGAGGCTGGCCTACAGGAAAATATTATTTTTAAAAAATCTGAATTCTAGAAGGGAGTAGGAAGAAGATCATGGTTTCATTTTTAAAATCTCAGCTGGACTCTGCATTCAGCAATGAACAACAACAATGATAAGCTTTTAATGTGTATTTCTCCATATTTACAATTCATGACAGGGCAGACATTCAACAGGTGACTTTTTGCTCAGCACAGAATCTGTACACAAAGAAAGGCTTACCCTGAACATTACCTGTTTTCACATAGTTGCTAAAGGCGAAGCCAAACTTATTTATTAAGCACAGCTAGAACTTTGCCTGTGACCAGGAAGAGCCTCTCCTAGCTAGAGCAGTTGAGGATTATTGTAATCAGGATACTCCCAGGGTATAAAGTGGCACAGTCTTCACAGAGGGGGAATCATTCTTCTCCCCTGCTCCCCCCCCCCGGCCTACAAGTAAAAATTGAGCATGGGGGCAATGCTACATCTGTCCAACTCTTCCAATGAGCAAGCTAAAACCAAGTAAAGTAACTTTGTACCCTGGCTTACTTCAGTGTCTTCTTGGCATTTCTGGGTGGGAAAAGGGTCAGGCACACCCCTGTCTTTAGAATGGCAAAGACTTTGGACCTATCCTGGGGGCATCCTGATCTTTTAACCTTATTAAACTATTTGCTGTAGGATGTATGGGAATTGTCATTAGTGGTGTCAGAAGGGGAGCCTAATTCATCTCCCTCAATGAAACCATTCTACTTAATCAAGTTACTTAAGAAAGGATGATTCCCATTTTCTCATTGTTCAGGCAGTTGGAAGAGCTGGCAACAGGACACATGGCTAGTGCCTTATTTCCTCAGCGATAGAAATGGAATGCAAAGCAAATCATTTGGAAAAGAGGAAAAAAAGCAGTTTTCAAAATAAAACTAAATGTCAGTCACTCAGTCCCAATGAATGGAAACCAAGGAATGAGATTATTACAGTGATTAATAACACAACAATCCCCTTGCTCAGGATTAAGAAGGCAGTGATAAACTGCTAATAGAGAGACTAAAGGAAGGATCAGATGTCCGTGTTGAACTTCGTGCCTCTTAGAATGCCTTGTTTTGCCTATCATGCAGTATTAAAAAGGTAATCAACCTTTACATCTGACCCAGGTCAGGATTATGAAAAATTAATACTGTTGTCATATGAGAAGCTTTTCCATTGTCACTCTCCTAATTGGCTATAGTTACCCCTGACCTCCCAACCAAATTTTGAATATGAGTATCAAACTAGACAATGAAATCAGACAGCAAAGATGGAAATACAGGGAGGGAAAGTGGGGAGGTCTGGACACGCGAAGCACTGACGGCAGACAAGCTTATTCTGGTTATTTATTGGACCATACCATGCTTATACAAACATCAATGAGCTGAAGGTCACATAAGCCTCCAAAATTCAGAAGAATTCAAACAGCAACAGCAGGGCATTCTCTTTATTAGGACCAATTAAAATGCCATAGTCGTATAACAAATAATTTCTATGAGCCAGTTTCAGTATTATGTAGAGGTTGGGCTGGATCCAATGAACTGTGAACAGACTGATGGCATGAATCTCTCCTCTGCAGCTCCCAGCCACTCCTGAAAATCTGGAAAAGCTGCCCCAGAAGGAGGCCCCTGGCTCTTGGGAACAGAGTAGGATGCAGTAAATGAGGCTGCTGCTGGGAATCAGCAGAAATCACTCCCACATATCTCCTCTGGGAGTGCTTGCTCTGCTTTCAGGAAAACTTAAACAAGTTGAGGGAGGCAAGTTCCTTTGAACTGGACTGCCCCCACTGCCCCATATTCTGTTTCCAAGAGTCCCCAGATCCTCATGAGGAGCTTTCAGGGAGTACAGAAAGCTGAAGGGAGAAGGAAGACTCTTCCATGAACTCATTTCCTTAATGGTTCATAAGATCCAATACTTTTTTTTTTAAGCTGCAGAACAAAGCTTGGAGCTATCACACAAGTGCTGCAGATATCCAACATGTATGTGTGCATGTATACAATAATGACCACAGCGTGTTTGACTTCCACATACTGGCAGATGCAGCTTCGGTCTGTTCTGTGAACTCACGTGTATGCTTCTAGAGCAGGTAGGCAGGCAGGGTTCTTTCCTCTTGGTGGTAATGGAAATCATGGCTGGGCTTCTTGATTAGAGTACTGTGCCTTTGCTAACCAAGTGGCTTTCATGTGACAAGCCAGTTTATTCTACATAGAACTATCTTGCTGTAGCACATTTGAATTGCATGTAAAACAGAATTGCCACTCAGCTGAGTGGTAAGCTATTTATCTGTCATTAACTCAGCAGGATTCCCATGATGTGCAAAGTCTTGTTTATTGCTATTTGCTCCATGTTTGATGTGCTGTTCTCCAGCTTTGTTTCAAAGAAGCACTCTTTAGCCAACAAAACTTGACTTTCACAATTCATTCTAAAAATATGTACCAATCTTGGTCTGAAATTCAGAGGAATCTTTTGCAGTTTTAGTCATGCTTTCTTTTATCATTCCCTTTAGAAGCTCACAGTCTGTTTTCTCATCACTGACACTTTTGACAGGAACATTATCAAAGAGAGAATTTTGCAATTTGGTTTTATTTGCATACTTTCCCTAATGCATTGCGTAGATCTGATAAATACGTTTTTGGGCTTCCTGATGCATAGTAAGTTTTTACCACAAAAATCTCACAATATCCAATTATTTTTCTTAATAGGTACATTAACTTCAATATTTGTAAGAGCCTGGACTATTTTGTTTAGCTAATTAGATTTTTTTTTTGCGCTCAGGTTGTTCTAAGGTAAAATTGAAGTTGTTTGTTTATTTCCTGAAAATAGGTACTCTTTGTCTCTATTTATCTTCTTCCTGTAGATTACTCCCCCATGTAAGTTGATAATCAGGTCTGTATTGTACATTTGAAGGAGTACCTTTTCAACACTACCTTCATATTCTAAAGATGTGTAGCTCAGGGCCCTTTTTTTGTTTTCAGAGTTTCTATCTATAAACTCACTCATTATTAAACTGTACAAAACCAGAAATGTACAATGCCACTATTGGATCCACTCTTAAGGTATAAAAATTAATACATTCTGTTTCCAAATTGAAGTAGAGGCTGGCAATCATTTTCTACTAGCAAAACAGGCTTCTTCTCCCTAGCCTGAAATTCTAACTTGCTGCAGAAATGCAGTGTTATTGGAAATAATTTTCTAATTCCATAGTTATTACAGTACGCAAAAACCAATATAGAATGTTCTATTTTTTTCTGTTTCACTAAGTGATTAGCATTTTAAAAAAATTATAGCTCTCTGTATCCACATAAGCTTAAGACAGAGAATCCTTTTAAAAAGATACATTTAAAATGCTACATTAACAGAGTTATCCTAAACATGTATATTCAGAAGTAAAACACATTTTGTTCAATGGGACTTGCTCTCTAGTGTGTTTAGACTGCGGACTAAACAAAGTCATGCCTCCCCTCGTACCATGTGGCCATGTATCTCCCAGAACCCGTCTCCATGAGTTCTCTAGCCTCATCCTTCTCTCTCTCTCTCTCATCACTGAAACCTAGGGCTGATTCTGGGCTTCCCGCCCTGTGTAACAGTAAGATATGAATTGCAGGGTGTCTCCTCAGTTCCTCCACAGATGGTACCCAAACCCTGATGGGATGATGGGATGATTCACCCTCCCTCCCTTCTCACAATGTTCCCATCCTGAAATGGTCCTGGGGGAACTATTTTGTCAGTTGGGGAAACCTATGTGTAATGTTGTTAAATAATATCTTCCAGCAGTTTCCACATAAACTAAGTCAGAGGACAGTCTGTTTAGTTAAACAATTGTAAGTTGCCTTTCTTCCTATACCATCGATCAATTAGAAATACAACTAAAACAGATTAACACAAACAACACATTATCAGTAGACAATGCCGTCACAAAACTGATTCCTCCTATCATTAACCAAGTGCCACTTGCAGACTCTTCTAAAAGCCAAAAGAGAAAGGTTGTCAGTATTCAAGCTTCCCAAAGCCATGTAACCTTATTTATATATTATGCAAATATATATTATGCAAACTGAGCACCTTGATTGTTGTGCTGTCTACCAGTTGCTTTCCATCTCATCCTGTTAATTGCTACAAAATGTCACGGAAAACATTTCTTCACCTGATTTGCTCAGGCTGTCTTCTGAGACAACAACAAAGATTCCCCCCCCCCCCCCCCCGAGAAAGAAGGGGAAGCCACTTTATTTAACATACATAATAATAACGGCAAGGGCAAACAGTGAACAGTGGAAAGTGCTGTCAAGTTGCATCTGATTTATGGTGACCATGGGCCCCGTTCACACGGAGCATTTGCCACGCTAAAGAGACGGATGATAGGCGGATTTTCTGGGCGCGATCACACCGCAACATCTGGGACTAGTACGGGACGCGATCAGATGCCTGCCCCTGCCCCGCATTTTCCAGAAACTAGTACCTCGTAGGTACTAGTTTTTTAATCCACATCTTTGGCGGGAAGCCACGGGTTAGCCACGGGAGCACTACGCTTCCCAGATGTTGCCCTTGCCATTATTATTATGTATGTTGCCTCAGAGGGCAAGAAGGAGCAGTGCTTGCAGGGCCGTGGGGCTGTCCCACCACATTTGGCTTAGTAGAAACAGAAGTCCTCATAATCACCAGAGGTATGATTTCAGCTGCTAATCTATGCACACCTACCAACTACTGTTTTCACTGGGGTTGTACTGGTTTCCATGAAACTTTCTGTTAGTGAAGTATGAATGGGTCAGCAGCCATACATTTTAACCCTAACATAGGTAAAGGTAAAGGTTTCCCTTGCTCAAAAGCCAGTCGAATCTGACTTTAGGAGGCGGTGCTCATATCCGTTTCCAAACCAAAGAGCCAGCGCTGTCCGAAGACATTTTCATGGTCATGTGGCCAGCATGACTAAATGCCAAGGCACATGGAACCCTGTTACCTTCCCACCGAAGCAGTACCTATTTATCTACTTGCAATTTCTTGCTTTCGAACTGCACAGGAGAGCAAATATCTCCCAATTACACACTTTGAAGACAGTTTGGAAGCTTCAATGAGTAAAAATGCAACAAGTGCTATAATGTTGATGCTGATTAGAAAATGTAGCTGCTATTTTACAGGGACCATGTCTCACTAGTTTTTGTTTGCTTGGTTGTTCCCCCCCCCCCCAAGAATCACTGGCTTTTCTGTCCCAGAGCCCTATTAATGAGGCAAAAATTAGGGAAACCCTAAAAAGATCCCTATAATTGGCCTGTCAGGATAGTTGGCTACATTGTTGGGTAACTTGCCAACTACTCTATCAGAAAGTGCAGCTTTTTATTGATTGGAGGACATCACCGGATTCTCTAAAAGCAGCACTACACATTAATTCAAGAGTTTTCACTTGGCAGAGAAAAACAAATGAATGGATAGCATGTGGGTTATCACCACTGCCAAGGCAGACTAGATTTGTGGATAAAGGCAGTTCCCTGATTAGCACATAGAATTATAAGGTTGAGCAGTTGCTGGAGTAAGGGAAATAAAATTTCTTTATACACAGTGAAGCTGCATAAATGGAATTTTCCAGTTACATATGCAGGGAGATGAAAAATGGTGAGACACAATTCAGCCATTACAATCAATAGAGACTTAAAATAGCTACAGTATCGTCTCTAGATTTAAATTACAACAACATTTTTAAAAGTTAATTTTCCATGTATGATGGATACCAGATAGATTTTGTAAAATTCAGTGCATTAAACAACACTAATTGCTGGAGATGCAAGACACCTCTAATGTGACTCTTTTACACATGCTCTAGTCTTGTCCCATTATTACAAATACAAACATCGTTATACACACCAATTTGTGCTAGACATAAATGTGGCACTCAGAGCTTTGAATCTTGTTCTTGGACTTTTTACTTTGAAATGATTTCAAACAATCTTAAC
Source organism: Gekko japonicus (assembly GCF_001447785.1). NCBI lineage: Eukaryota > Metazoa > Chordata > Lepidosauria > Squamata > Gekkonidae > Gekko > Gekko japonicus. Next base: position 821,714 of record NW_015161956.1, read on the forward strand.
TCAGATTTAAAAAAAAATTGTACAAAGCCACAACTCAGGGATGCCAGCCTCCAGGTGGAACCTGGGGATCCCTCAGAATTACAACGCATTTCCAGACTAAAGAGAACAGCTCCCCTGGACAAAATGGATGCTTTGGAGACTGGACTCTATGGCATTGTACCCCCCCTAAAGTCCCTGTCCCTGCCCCAGTCTCCATCCCCAAATCTCCAGGGGTTTACTGACCTGGATCTGGCAATCCTACCTCTCCACCCCACACCGGTGGACAGGGGGGACCTGGCAATCCTGACACAACTGGACCTCACACTGAAACATGGCTGGAAAAGATGGTGGATTTAACATTAAGACAAAAAGATAATTTTACAACAAGCAAAACTCAGAAGCAAAATTTAGAAGTATATGGATGTGATTAAAAATAAGCTATTGTGGCTTTTCAGATCACCGCTAGTCCTTTCCTCTCTGTTCTTCCCTTTCAGTTCTTTGTTTTTCTACATGTATTCCACCATTTTTACACTTGGAGAAAGGAGTAATGTTATATGATTTTAAAAAAAAAATCTGTTCAAATCAGATTAAAGATCTTAATAATAAATACCTCCAAATTTGATGTTATGAACATATTCTGTCTCATACACTTTCTTGTACCCAGCATATAGTAGTTCTATAATGAATTTTGGTATAAGTTATTTTCATGTGTTTCAGAGGTTAGTCTGTTGCAACATGTACAGTCAAAATGAAGGGGAAAGATGCTTCTAAAGCCATTTAAATACCCATCCATCAGTTCTGCCAAGGATGTACATTTTTCCTTTTGGGCTTTTTTATAGCTCTCTGTCATTCTTTCCCATATGTTATGAATTTGAGACAAAGTTTTTGAAATGGAAAGAAGTCATCAGATCATGAAGTCATCAGATTCGTGCCTCAAGCATATGCAAGGGATTCTATAAGGGAACCAGCACGGTGTAGTGGTTAAGAGCGACAAACTCTAATCTGGAGAACTGGGTTTGATTCCACGGTCCTCCACTTGAAATCCAAGCTGGGTGGCCTTGGGTCAGTCACTGCTCTCCCAGCCCCCCCCCCAAATAAGCCTAGCTTACTGTATAATGCTTAAAAAGAGTTAGATCTTTAGGCTGCCAGACAATCTTAGGATCTCCTGGCTATACCACACACAATGCCATACAATAATTTCAGAGTCAATGTGGTATAGTGGTTAAAAGTGGTGGACTCTAGTCTGGGAAACCCAGTTCAATTCCTCACTCCTCCACATGAAGCCAGCTGGGTGACCTTGGGTCAGTCACAGCTCTTTCAGAGTTCTCTCACCCAAAAAATAACACTAAAGGCTGCCAGACAATTTTTGGATCTCCTGGCTATACTACACACTTTGCCATATGATAATTATTAATTATGATTACATGGTGTGTGTGCGTGTGTGTATCATAAAGTACAAGGTGTATATTGTATCAGTAATGTATCATAGGCAAAATTATATATGGCACTATTATGTTGGAAGCAACTCTCTTAAATTCATCAGAAATTCCAAAAGAGACTGCAAAATGTGTGTACTGTTCACAATTGATATGAAATGCATGCAGCTTTAACTTGGGCACTTCTACTCAAATATTAAAGGACAGAGTAGTAGAGTATTACAAAGCAGAGCCAAAGGAACAGCAGTCTTGCTGTCTTTTAACAGAGTGCCTGGAAAATCATCATATCATCCCCACACAGTAAGTAAAGTTAGGATTTTTAAGGAGAGAATATAGGGCTGTTTATGCATGGACATTTTTCTCCACCTTAGTTTCTAAAACTGGAGTTTGGTCCATGTAACATTTTAGGGAAGTCAGGTGTCAAAGACCTGAGCCAGGTCTCCCCAAAGTTATTGCTCCTGGTCCCCTGGAGGGAGATTATGTTATGCTGACAGTGTGCTATAGAACTGTGGTGCTACAACTCTCCACTTCCACTAGTCTATTTCAAATTTTAATAGAACTGTTATAACACTTCAGTGCGTGTATGAAGAAAAGAACAATAAAAAAGTGTCAGTGAGTTGCCACAGCAGCCATGATGACCCCAAATCTGAAGGCCAATGTAGAGTCACTGTGGGACACATATGGAAGGGAAGTCAGAATAATGACTGGGAAATGTGCAAAAAACTTCCAAATGAGGAAGTGCCAACATTCATGCCTTTATATTTGTAGTAGCGATTAAAACAATGAGAATTTCCACCATGCAGAAGAAGCCTAATAGTTTATGCTTTTTAATGTGCTTTTTTACAGGTGACAATGATACATTAAAAATTAGCCTTATGATTATATTTCCAAGATTTAACACTTGACAACTTGTACTGGTTTCTCTTCATTCCTTCAGGTGACAGATATTCACATCAATGCCTCTCCCAACATGAATGAATCTCTCCCACTCTCCTCATGTTGGAAAGGCCATAGCAAGAATGTAACCAGAGACTTCTGGCAAATTTTCCTGGTTTCCATCAGCAAGCAACCATGGCTGATTCTGCATTGGCTTTTCCCTCCGTTGTTTTATGAAACCCACCTTGGAGCAGAAATTCCCCTCTGCACTGCATGCTAGTTTCACTTCCTTTGATTATTGGGTTTTATGGTAGCTTCCACACTCAATGCCACTTTCAAGTTCTTTGATTGTCGGATTTTATTGTACCTTCTGCGTAGATTTATTGCCATTTTATGGCCTTTCAGGGGGACTTTGCAGACAGTACGGCATTGCCCCAAGGTATCTGGATGTGGGTTTGAGCTGCACCTTTTCCTTCCAGTTGAGAAAATATGGAGCAAATTGCTAGATGCAGAATCACCCTATGTCTATACTTAGAGCTTGCTAATAGTTTACAAGAAACTAGATTGTACCAGCAATAGCCTGATCCATTTGGGGGGGAAAATGTATATATGGGCCTTTCTGTTGCAATTTTCTTTTTTTATCCACTGATGCTTCAGGCCGCTTTAACTGCATGTGGCAGATGAGTGTCAGTGTGTCACATCGAACCCCCTTGACCTCAGCGTGAAATCAGTGCCCCAGCATCAAAGGGTGAGGAACACAGAAGGAGTGTCTTTGAGAAACAAAGACCCTTGGGAAAATTCCCCTCTTCATTTCTGACCGTAGCTGAATTGATTATGCAAACACTGTACCAAAAGTTTCTGCTGCTAGAAACCGCCTCTCACATCAATTCTGACTTGCTCCTTTTACAGGCACACATGGGGAAGCTGCTGTTAATTTTGCTGCACACATCTTCAGTGCTCCCAATCGCTAGCTTGAGCTGCCTCCACGCAAGCGGAGGAGAGGCTACCTTAAAATAAAAGTCACATGAGGCTTGTCATTTTAAAAAGGAAATATTTTATTGACTAAGAAATCCATACTGTGATAGGAACAGCAAGAAGTATTCCGACTAGCTGACTGACTGGGAGGGCACATGTTGCTCTCTTGGAGGCTGGTGTGTGTGTGAGAGAGATGGTTATAAGAAGTCCCTGAAGTTAGCAATTTAGACAATAAAAGGATAGCAGCAGGGCAAGCAAGAGGAAATCGTACAGAAGGAGAATGGACCAGTCCACCTTGTTGTTTCCATTGTCTCTCTGCAGTACAGACATGCTTGCTGCACGAGACATTGCTTCATCCTTCACTTCCAACATGTATGACATATGACGCTGAAGTAGCTGCCGAACCAATGAAAGGGAACAAAAAAAAAAGTGAAGGGCGGAGTATAAATCCAACTCTCCTCCTCCTCCTAGAAGGCATTCCATATGTCCTATTCCCATTTTGCATCCTTATACCTTGTAGGGACATGTTAGGTATATCTTGATTTGTCTTCCACTGCCTTAAGAACCCAAAATGAACAGACGGAGTCTCAGATTTCCACAGATCCTAAACTGCAAAGAATGACATTCCCTGGAAATGGTGCTGTTTCAGAATGACATGTTCTATCATCAAAACAGACTGTGAGGTAACAAGGGCCCATGCATGTATTGGCAAAGGATCCTCAGAATGCCTTGGGGAACCTTCTTCTTAATCCCACAGATGCCCTCATTTTTCACTATAGTGACATGGAAAAAGTTACCCCTTCAGACAGCCTTGGATATATAGAGCAACTCTTGTCAGTTTTACAACCTCCTGTACTTTATGGCATGTTTGGCCCTTGGCTGTTTACTCAGCACCTGGATTTTAAATTTTCAACCATGAATAATATGAAAGGGCAATGATTATCAGATTAGTATTGTGCAAGAAAAGACCTGAAAACTTGATAGGATTTTTGTTTTGTCATCAAAAAGACAAAAACAACCTTCCCCAAAACTCTTATGATGGCTGAATGGTGCATTGCTAAAGTGGTGCCACAAGGATGCACAGCAACAGAGGACATTTTTTTTTTAAAAAAATTATCCCTTAAATTAATAGAATAGATTGTTTACACTGTTGTGGCCCAATTCACTCGTAATCATTTACTACCTGGCAAGTGCCTATGACATCATATAACTGCATTAAAGGTAAAGGTAAAGGTTCCCTTGCTCGAAAGCCAGTCGAATCCGATTCTAGGGTTGCGGTGCTCATCTCCGTTTCAAAGCCGAAGAGCCAGTGCTGTCCGAAGACGTTTCCGTGGTCATGTGGCCGGCATGACTAAACACCAAGGCACACGGAACGCTGTTACCTTCCCACCGAAGTGGTACCTATTTATCTACTTGCAATTTCTTGCTTTCGAACTGCTAGATTGGCAGGAGCTGGAACTAGAGATGGGAGCTCACTCTATCATGCGGCACCCGGGTCTCGAACTGCTGAACTACTGACCTTCCACAGCCTGCAGTTCAGTGTCTTAACCACTTGAGCCACCACAGCTCCATTTCAGCTACATTACAGCACAGTAAATCACAATGGGATTCTTAGCTAGTGAAGGAAAACTTTTCCCATACTAAAATATTGTTTCTAATATGGAGAAAACATCTCCCCTGCAACAGTAATGCCCCTTGAGGGAACATCTAGGTCACCCACAACAACTATGCAAAGAGCAAGCATTTATTAGCTAAAGAAAGTACTCTGGAAATGTCCTAGGGAATGGAGAAGTCATAATTTTCTCTTCTGACTCTGTTGAGACTAGAATCTCACAAAACCTCAGGGCTCTAGTCGGGGGGGAGCTCTCAGGTACGGAGCTCCGGAAGAGAACCTCTAGGGGGCGGGGCGGTCACGTGGTGAAGCCCCGCCCCTTCTTTACCCCGCCCTCTGCTTCGATCCTCATTCCGTTTGGGAATGAGGATGAAGCAGGAGGGTAAGTAGCCGGGCCTTCTGACACACTTCCGGTGATGTCAGGGGGTGTGGCCTTCTGTCACTTCCGGTGATGTCAGGGGGCGTGGCATATGCAAATAAGTTATGCTAATGAGTTATGCTAATGAGCTCCGGCAGCTCTTTTTCTACAACAAGACCCCTGCAAAACCTTTACAGCTTTCCTGTACCTTTTGATTATTGTTAGGCTTTGGCTGTTTACCCAGCACCTGGATTTTAATCTTATCAGCAACAAATAAACCAAAAGTGTTGTCATTAGCAAAGTGGCACATTCATGAAGAGACCCGAAAACTCAACAGGGTCTTTGGAAACTATTTTTATTTTACAGTGTTCTTGAGTCTTGACTTTAATCAAGGCATGAAGTTTCAAGTCTAACACCAGCAGCCAAATACAAATTCTAGTCACCAGTAATTATTGTCAACTGGATTTGGGCCAGGCACAGAAGAATCTGTCTCATTGCATAACACAACCCTGATGACTTTTGGTTACAGATGAAATTCTGGTCTCTACTGGGGCCTGCTAACAGGAAAGGTCATGCCTTGTAGTTATCCTCCTCCTTTAGAAATATAGATGGTTCACTGGAGGGAGTGCTAATGCTGAGCTGACTCTCCAATACAGGCATGGAATGTAGAACCCCATTTCACTGGATCAAAATCATGGGCAAATTTGCAGGCTTTCAGCATTCAGAGAGCACTTTTCAAGCAGAATAAGCAAACTACCGGAAGGCTTGTCCAGTAAGAAATTAGAATATACCATTTAATGCCTATATTAAGATGTCACAATGAATGGGAACATGATGAGAACTAAGGTTGCCAACTATGGGTTGGGAAATTTGTGATAATTTGGGGATACAGCTTGGGGAGGTGAAAGATCTCAGCACGGTACAATGCCATAGAGTCCATCCCACAAAGCAGCCGTTTTCTCCAGGGGAACTGCTCTCTTTAGTCTGGTGATCAGTTGTGATTCTGGGTGATCTCCAGGCCCCACCTGGAGGTTGGCAACCCTAGATCAGAATCGAAAGTTTTAATCAAGCTCTGCACATGGAAGGAGGGAGGAACAGTGAGGGGTGCATAAAAGGCTGGGGGGGGGAAACTATGTTCATGACTAATTTCAGTTTATTTTGATATCTTATGAGTCATAGGAGTTTTCACCTGTCATACTAATAAAGCACATTTAAACTTCTCAGGAACTTATTTTACATACCCACTACTTATTCAGTTTCATGGCCTTCTGACCCTGCTGTGTACAGTATTGTTCCTTCATAATGTGTCTGCCAAAGTAAGATCCAACTCATGCATGTAATAAGGTGGGCTGTAGTCCATGGAAGTTTATACTAGAATATAACTTTGTTAGTTTTTAAAGTAGTGCAAGACTCTTGTTTGTTGTTACCGCAACAGACTAAGGGTGCTGCCCCTCTGGAATTCTCAGGACTTTTATTCATACACGAAGGCTCTTAATGAGAGAAAGAGCGCCCAGCACAGATTCACAGATATCTGAAGTGTGCTTTGCACATGAAAACTTACACCTTGAATAAAACTTTGTTGGCCTTAAAGGTGCCACTGGACTCAAACTTTGTTCTGCTGCTTCAGACAAACATAGGTACCCACCTGAATTGAAATAATACCATGGCCATGATGCCAGTTGGAGCCCCCCCCCCCTTTGCCCTAAGGATCAGGATCCAAAATGCTGTCAAAAGTGAAAGAAGCGGGGGAAGAGGGTTCTTACCATTTCTCCTCTGGTAATTTTTCATGGAAAGTTGCCTCCCCTCTATCTATCTGTCATCCTATAAGGGGGGGGGGAATCATATCCTTTCCTCTCTTGGGCAAAAAAACCACTGGGCAGGAGGCTCTTTAGCAGAAACACCACCCGAGGAGTTAGGGATAGGAAGTGCCTTATCTTCACATATTCCACTTTGGATAGCAGACTCCACACAGCTTATATTTTATAGAGGAAATCAGAACAAACTACACATAACTGTCTGTCATACATCATTTGGACCCAGGCTTTACCAGACAAATGCTAGGTGAGCTCTTCTATGCCCACTCACTATTTATGTACAGGGTAACCAACTTCAAGTGAGACCTGGAGATCTCCTGGAATTACAACCAGGGGTCATTTCCTGCAGGAGCGCACAGGAGCGGAGCTCCGGCAGTAAAGAGCCCAGGGGGCGGGCACATGCAACAAGCCCCACCCCCTGCTCCCAGCAGCCCTCAGTCAGAGCAAGAAGCAGCCAGGTAAGTTGCAGAGCCCCCCGGTCCAAAACAGTCCAGTGGCACCTTTAAGACCAAGTTTTATTCAGGTACAAGTTTTCCCACCTCTGCGAGGACAGATCTGCACATCCCCCCCCCCCAAAGCTAGCAATCCAAAACAGTCCAGTGGTGCCTTCTGACACACTTCTGGTGAATTCAGGGGGTGTGGCATATACAAATAAGTTATGCTAATGAGTTGTGCTAATGAGCTCCTGCACCTCTTTTTCTACGAAATGACCCCTGATTACAACTGATCTCCAGACTACAAAGATAAGTTCCCTTGGAGGAAATGGCAGCGTTAGAAGGTGGAATCTATGGCAATACATAGATCTTTCTCCCCTCTACAAACGCCACCCTCCTCAGGCACCACCCCCAAATTGCCAGGAATTTCCAAAGCCCCAGTGGGAGTGGGAATCTATGACCTACACTTATTGGGAGTTCTTGCTGAAAGTGACAAAGGGTAGCTTTGGGAATTGGAGGAAACACTATGGGTTTCAACACAGAGCTTCCAGCGATTCCTAGACCTACCCTTTGTCAGTTGTGTGTGTTGTGTGTGTGTGTGTGTTTTAACCAGAAGTGACATAGAGCCACTTGTGAAGCTGCGGCACCCCTCATGGCCCCATCCACAACCCTCCCACTGGCCTAGTTGGCAGTCTTACATAGACAACTGTAAGAGAAGGAAGCCTTCTTCTTCGTGCTCTATTACTTTTATTATAGGGGCTGCTATTGCAGTGGGAGGGAACATTCAGCAACCTACTTCTAGTTGGGGCAGCAGTGATACTAGGATGGACATTTCCCCCCCCCATCAAGCATATTCTCACACATTTGCTTGAGAACCATAAGTCGTACCAGGATGTGTTACAATGCTTTCCTGCTAAAAACAGTGGGCAAACAATTAGCATGATTGCTAAATGGGATTTCCAGACAGTACACCTCTAAACACCAGTTGTGGGGGGTGGGGGCAATTGCGGTGAGAACCTGTCGCAGCCCTTCCCATACAGCTAAGAGTTGACCTAGCAGCAGCCCCGTAGCTAGGGAATTCTTTGGGAGGGGGCCTTGGGGGGGCCGCCAGCTAATTAAATGGAAGTACAGTGCAGGTGGTAAGTTGGAGCACTTTGGGGGCAGCCCTGGAGGGAGGGAGCCCAGAAGAAACACAAGGGGGCCGGGCCCCGTGGGCCCCATGTTAACTACGGGCCTGCCTAGCAGTATTTCCTCAGAGTGGAGCCTGAGGAGGGCAGGGTTTGGGGAGGGGAGGGACTTCAATGGGGTTTAATGCTATAGAGTCTGCCTTCAAAGTGGCCATTTTCTCCAGATGAATTGATCTCTGTCGCCTGGAAATCAGTCATAAGAGTTGGAGATCTCCAGCCACAACCTAGAGGTTGGCAGCCCTAGAAAGGGGCTATGTGCATATGTGAACTGTTTCACACACATCCCTCCTCCCTAGCTCACTAAGTGTTGGTAGCCCAGTCAGGAATGTATGGCCTATATGTAGATGAGCAGTCAGGTGCCATAGTGAGATCTGTACTGCAGTCTGAGATCCTTAAAAAGAAAAAAATATCTTTAGAATATACTCTCAGTTCACTAGAGTAGTAGCACAAGAGTACTGGAAAACACTATATCAAAACACCACAGGGTGCTAAAGAAAGAAAAACATCAGTCTATATTGTACAGTCACCTTGGCATTCCCTTCCAAGGAATGGACACAAGCCCACTGAAACTTTGAAGACACATGTCTCTCCATCCCACCCCCATTTCCTGGTCCTTGGTTTGCATGCCTCTCACAGAGTGGCCAGATCTTTTAACCCTTAATTTCCCAGATGGGACAGTTTCACTTTGACCTATCATGAAATGGCTTTGAGTTCCCATATGTATTGCTTTGCACCTTTTCTCCAATCAAATCAAGGTTCACATCCCAAAACCCTTATGGCCCAGTTCAAGATATTCAAATAGCCATCTGCCTTGCCCTTGCCCAGCAGGTAAGCAAATGGTCATTGGCATCAGGGGTCATTTCCTGCAGGAGCGCACAGGAGCGGACCTCCGGCAGTAAAGAGCCCAGGGGGCGGGCGCATGCAACAAGCCCCGCCCCCTGCTCCCGGCAGCCCTCAGTCAGAGCAAGAAGCAGCCAGGTAAATTGCAGAGCTCCCCCCGGCCCAAAACAGTTCAGTGGCACCTTTAAGACCAAGTTTTATTCAGATACAAGCTCTCCCTCCTCTGCGAGGACAGATCTGCACGTCCCCCCCCCCCAAATAGCTAGCAATCCAAAACAGTCCAGTGGAGCCGGAGCGGTGGGTGCTGCCTTCTGACATACTTCCGGTGATGTCAGGGGGTGTGGCATATGCAAATAAGTTATGCTAATGAGCTCCTGCACCTCTTTTTCTTCAAAATGACCCCTGATTGGCATCCTGCCTTTTTGCCTCCATCTGAAGAAGTGAGCAGTGACTCACAAAAGCTCATACCCTGCCACATTTCTTTTTAGTCTTTAAGGTGCTACTGGACTCTTGCTTTTTAAGGTGCTACTGGACTCTTGCTTTTTCCTACTGCTACAAACAGACTAACACAGCTACCCATCTTGATCTGCCTCCATAAAGGAAAACTGATATCCTCTCAGCCTGAAATCTGTGGAATTCAATGCTTTGAACGTTTTCTCTGAGATCAGGACCTCCCTAAGTATTAACCAACGTATCCTGCAGGTATACCTAAAATTTTTAGGAATGAATTTTCAAAGATCCAGGTAATGCAAAGGAGGAAACAATTATTTTAGGTCACGCACATTTCTCCAACTACCAGCTTGTTTTCAAACTTAATTAAGGCATAAAGGTAAAGGTAAAGGTTCCCTTGCTCGAAAGCCAGTCGAGTCCGACTCTAGGGTTGCGGTGCTCATCTCCGTTTCAAAGCCGAAGAGCCAGCGCTGTCCGAAGACGTTTCTGTGGTCATGTGGCCGGCATGAAGGGGAGGCTTTCCCCAGGCCAGTTTCACCATCTAAAATGGCTCTGGTGAGTTACTATTCACTCCATGGGAGAAATTTGTGTACATCCCTATCAGAACATTTTACTAATGTGGAACAAAGTGTTTCTTTGTGGCCATAAACTCAGGAAAATGGTGCAGGATAACCACCCCCCTCACACCATGGTCCCAGCCCATATCAGGCCCTCACAAGCCTCACAAGGTTTTAAAAATCCCAGGAGCTGCAGTAATGTGCACATGTGGTTAGACCCTAAGATGTGTAAATTGTGTGTATGCTACAGAAAAAGGTTTTGCCAGTTTTAAGATGAGAAATTTTTGCACCTTCACCCATACTTTGCAAATTCATAGAGTGGACCAGGGTTGGAATCTCAAGAGAAAGCCTAGCCATGGAACTCTTGTTAAGGGCTTCTAATGCATATGACACACCTCTGAGATCATGTGCCTCATCTCCCTCTAGTGGCCCATCTATCTAGAGAAACAGGGACTTAGTTTTTAGTGTCACAATCTAGAAAAAGATTGTAACTAAGTAGCTCTACATACAAAGCTTTGAAAATATATGTTTTGTTTTGTGCTGTTTTCAGTAGGGTTGCCAACCCCCCCCCCGGTTTGCCAGGGGTTCCCCGTTTGGGGGGGTTCTACCCGCCGCTGGCCAGATGGCCGGCAGGGGAAGCCCCCCCCCACACCCACAGCCACCCATCTCTCTCCCTTTAAGGGTGTGCAACCCATGTTTCATCCCAAGCGCAAACTCCGCAAGCTTGCAGGGAAAAGCCAGCTTCGTTCTTAAAAGGGAAACGCAGCTTCTCTTAAAGGGGAAACGTCGGCTTTCGGCTACTTTAAGTGCAGGGAACTGCTGTTTCTGGAGATCCTGCGCACGGCCGTGTGTGTGGGGGTGGCAGATATCCCCAACGTGACGTCATCACGTTGGGGATGCCCCACCCCTTCCAGGAATGCCCCCAAAGTCCCCCGCTGGGGGTGGAAGATGGACTTGGCAACCCTAGTTTTCAGATACTGTAATGAAGAAATGCTTCAGACCTAACATTTATTATTATAATATGTGTGATGTAAAGACAAAAGAAATACAGTGTAGCATGTTATAACAGTAGTCTTTGAGAGCATACACAGTACATTGGAGTTTTGTGATCTCCTGATGACATTTTTGGCTATAGGAATTAGCTGGGGGGGGGAAATATATGGATTGGGGCAATGATGCTAGCAAAGGGGAGGGGGAAGGTAACTCTTTACCTACCCTGCTCTTAGCAATGGTAGCAAAAAGAAAAAAAAAGATTAATACAGTATGGGGTACTTGTATATTTTCCCTTCCCGGGCTAAAAGTCATGGGAGCATTCCCTCTACCAAACTGCATTTTAGAAGGACACAGTACAAGTATGGAAGTTTATGATGGATGGCGAAAAGTACAAACTCTGACAACAAAAGCCACAAAGCCCCACTATGCACCAATGGAGGATACAGCCACTTCAGGTGATGAACATGCTGCTCCAACAATTGTGCTGTTGACCTAAAAATGATGTCATTTCCCTTTTCAGTATCAGCTAGCAGGAAAGACATTATATCCTCCTGGAGTCCCTCCCATACCGATACATCACCGTCTACAGGCTCCACCCACCAAATCTCCTGGAATCTCCCAACCCAGAGCTGACAACCCTACTCAGGCACCTTCTCTCAAGTGTTACAGCACAGTTAGCACTTTTGGTTTACTGCAGGGCTTCAAGCATGGAAAAGACAAGGGAAACAGCTAGAGCAACAGGTGGGGTAGCTGTGTTGGTCTGAAGCAGCAGAATAAAGTTCCACAACTGAGAAGGTGTTATTCTGGGTTGCCACATATGTAATCTCACAAGGCAGGGATACCAGAAGCAAGGCCTCAGAAGATTAGCACAGTGGTCAGGTAGCTTTATAAGGCAGGACTATTGTGTGCACTCTCTGCCCAGGGAAAATCATCTGCCCCCCTTTGCTGCCATCCTCTGCCACAGGTGAAGACTCTTTTTTGTTTGACATCCCCTCAGTCATCCCCCCCTTCCTGTCCTACATTTTAATCATTATTTTTTATGGTTTTGGATATGTATTTTAGCTCCGGTTTTAATTGTTTTAATGATGTGTTTTTGTTGGTGTATCAGATGTGATTTTAGCATGCACATTTTTAATTTGTTAGCCACCTTGGTGGCTCTTAGGAGGGCAGAAAAGCAGGGTAAATATTTTGTAAAACCAATAATCACTGAACCTTTCTGTTACATTTGCCTTGCAGCTAAAGCATTATCAAGGGTGAAGGGAGTGGTCTTAAATTACAACTCAAATTGGTACAGAGCAACACAGAAGACACATAGTGCTGACAGTTCTTCACTGTATTTACTTTTAAAGTCTTTGCATTCTTTTAACTAATTTGTTTTGGTAATATTATCTGACCACCAGGCAAAATCCATCCAACTAACGCCCTTTAATTGCTTTCCTCTTGGTTCTATGGTCCCTTGTGCTACTTCATAATATTGTTTGCTTAAACTAGTCTCCCCTCTACTCAGCATATGCTCTCAGCAGTGGGAAAGGAGGGCCTTTGGACAGGCTATTTCACACACTGGGGAAGACAGCCAGCACAACCTGGAAAATTGGACAGCAGGCAGCATGGTAGGGGCAGGTGGCTCTGGCTACCTTTATTAATTAAAATGATCCACAAATTAAATGATGTGCAGGATGACTGGAAGGAGGCTGGAAATCAGTTCTTTCATCCAGTCTATCTGAATTTGGACAGCATGTACTCATCACTCAAGAGATCCTTGCTAAATTTCCTAGTGCTAGGACAAATTATTTCAATTTTATAAGGAAAAGAACATCAACAGAGAATGTGGCACGCATCCACAGCTCTATAATTAGGGTTGCCAGCTCCAAGTTGGGAAATACCTGGAGATTTTGGGTGCAGCCTGGGGAGGGTGGAGTTGGGGGAGGAGAGGGGCCTCATTGTGATATAGTGCCATAGAGTTCACGCTCCAAGGCAGCCCTTTTCTCCAGAGGAATTGATCTCTGTCACCTGAAGATTGGTTGTAATTCCAGAGGATCACCAGGCCACACCTACAGGCTGACAACCGCATCCATAACAGAAGCTGCCTCCCAGCTTCCTGTTCTTGTCTGTCAACATTCAGCCATACTTTACGGTAATAGGGTTGCCAAGTCAATATTTCTTACCGGTGGGGGAGCCTCGCCGGGCTCCGGGAGCCATCTGTCGATGTGCGCGTGCGCCGCCAGCACATCACCGGAAGTGCCGCGCGACATCGATCATGTTGAAGGTGCGGCCCCAATAGTCGGAGGGAAAACCATAGAGTTTTCCCTCCAACAATCGGGGCCACGCCCCCAATGTGATCGACGTGGTGACGCAGCCATGCTGCACTTTGGGGGCAGAGTTCCCCTCGGGGGCCGATTCCGTGGTGGCGGAAATCGAGCCTCCGAAGCGGGGGTTTACCCACCCCCACTTGGTAGCCCTATACGGTAACTAAGTGAAAAGTACTGAGTTCGGACACATGGCATAGTGATAAGCTCATAGTTTATTAACTCACTGGAAAACAGAGGACAAACTAGCCGGTCTGTGTCCGGCTTTTATCCGTGTTCACACACACTCAAAACACCCCCCCACTCCCATTTCCCCCCTGATTTAATGAAGCTAATTACATTTTGCATTGTACCTTTACATCCTGACTTCTTACCCTGCCCTGGATAGCCCAGGCTAGCTTGATCTCGTCAGATCTTGGAAGCTAAGCAGGGTCAGCCCTGGCTAGTATTTGGATGGGCGACCTCCAAGGAATATCAGGGGTGTGACACAGAGGCAGGCAATGGCAAACCACCTTAGAAAATGTCTCTTGCTTTAAAACAAGTCTAGCTTGTCACCTAGTGGTGCATAACACTAAAAGAGCTAGAACTTCTAGCTGCCAGGCAATCTTAGGTTCTCCCGGCTATACTACACACACTGCCATAAGATAATTGATTATTATTATTATCCTGACTCCTTTCTTTGTAATACTCCTCCCACCTTCAGACTGAGACATAAGGTCTCATAGGTCTCCATTCCTACTTTTGTTTGACGAAGGGAGCTTTGACTCTTGAAAGCTGATACCTCAAAAAACTTGTTGGTCTCTAAGGTGCTGCTGGACTGGAATCCAGCTATCCTTAAGGTAGCACCCGCACCCCCAAGCCCTGTTGCCTGCTGCCGTCACTCTAAGCAGTGGGGGGGGGAATTAAGACCCACCCACCCAGCTTCATGTACTTACAAGAAGTTGATACAGGAAGCAAGCAGGGCTCTAGTCGGGGGGGAGCTCTCAGGTACGGAGCTCCGGAAGAGAACCTCTAGGGGGCGGGGCGGTCACGTGGTGAAGCCCCGCCCCCTTCTTTACCCCGCCCTCTGCTTCGATCCTCATTCCGTTTGGGAATGAGGATGAAGCAGGAGGGTAAGTAGCCGGGCCTTCTGACACACTTCCGGTGATGTCAGGGGGTGTGGCCTTCTGTCACTTCCGGTGATGTCAGGGGGCGTGGCATATGCAAATAAGTTATGCTAATGAGTTATGCTAATGAGCTCCGGCAGCTCTTTTTCTACAACAAGACCCCTGGAAGCAAGTAAAATATTAATTCCATGAATTGCTGGAAACTGTGTGGTTTTACCAGTGTTTCCAGTGATTCCTAGAATTACCCTTGTCATTTCCCATATCAACTTTTGGTAAGTACATGAGGCAGTATTTTAAAAAAAAATCTCCTGCATTGTTGTGCCCCCCCCCCCGGGGGAAAACATTCCCCAGATGGGGGTGGGGGATCCCCCGCTTTCATGGGCTCCTGCCCACCAGTGGCCAACTGGCTGGCGGGAGGAAAGTCCCCCATCCCCCCCAACAGCAACACCACGTGCAACATGCTGACATCACCCAGAAGTTATGTCAGTGTGTCGGTGCTATGGGGGGGAAGATGCTGTGGTTTCAAGCCGGTTTTACCACAGAGTTTTGCCCCCAAAGCAGAACATCATCCCCTGACATCACTAACATCACTTTCGGGTGACATCAGTACGTCATATGACATCCCCACCCACCCCCAGAATGTCCCCAAATCTGCCTACCAGCATGACAAAGAGACTTGGCAACCCTAACCCCCCCCGCCCCTTTAGTTGCCAGGCACTGTCTGACAACCCTAATAAACAAGCTCTAATCTAACAGAAAGAACCCTGACAGATATGATGTGACCACCATCAGGTTTCTTCTCGGAGTGTGTGACAGACTTCCTGTATGTGTATGCCTCTTAAGAGACAGGAGAACACAGTGCACACTGTGTCATGCTAATTCTTATGCTTTGCTTCAGGTCTGTTTTTTTTACTTCTGGTTGGTCCTACAACCCTGGAGCCAGCTTGGTGTAGTGGTTAGGAGCAGTGGACTCTAATTTGGAGAACTAGGTTTGATTCCCCACTCCTCCACATGAAGCCACTTCTCTCAGAACTCTCTCAGCCCCACCTGCCTCACAGGGTGTCTGTTGTGAGGAGAGGAAGGGAAGGTGATTGTAAGCCACTCTGAGACCGATTTCACACAAGAGCTGTGCCGCGGCCACGCCTCCCTTTGCCCCACTTCCATTGGTCAATTTCCTGCGTGTTCTTCTGTCTGTTAAGAGACATGCACGTACAGTCTGGGTCTGAAGCCATCTCTGGCCCCTGGGACTTTGCTACCTTACCTATCACCTGTTCTTCATTAGAAAGCTAAAGCATTTTCTGTCATCCATCCCTCAGTAAAGCTCTTGTTCATCTGGCTCTCTTTACAGGCTTCTTGTCACACCTGTCACCAGTCTTTCTCACTCTCTAACACACGAGGACTCTTCACCATCTTTAATTTCTCTGCATCAGTGGGATCTGTCATGCTAACTGGTAGTAAGCTCTATGCTACCATGCCAGGATGAGCTTCAAACATGCAGAGGTGCCTGGAAGTAGAGAAGCACAGGAAAACCTCTTTCATAATATCTCCACTGGAGGAACTAAGGTTCAACCATAGGAGGGTGGATCATAAGCACAAGTATTCTAGTCGTGAACCCCTGTCCAAAAAAGTAAATATATTAAATGGAAACAAAAATAAACTAGATTCTTTTCCTGTTTAAGTTACAGCACATGGCACAGAAACTGTTGCTATTTCACAGTTGCAGCTTGACAAAAAGACCATTAAATATCTCAAACTGTGACCAAAAGGAACTTGCAGACAGTGATCTCTAAAAAGTCAGAATCTGTACTGGCCTTCATGTTCCTCTCATTTTCTTTTCCTAACACCTGAATTCGGGTGATTCACACAAGGCATTGTTGTCCTCAGACTGTCGCAGACACACAGAGCAGCTGCACCTCCATTAATCCTTGAACTGTAGTAATTTGTCCTTGTGAACCCAATCACTGAACTAGTGCTTAAATTACAGGTAGGGTTGCCAGGCTGCAGCTGGCAACCCCCAGGAGGAAATTAGGGGTGGGCCCTGTGGTATCATGATAACTGCATTCCTTGAATCCAGACCAGTGTTTTAGGCTCCCTGTCTGATTTTGCACTAGAGCTGCCTCGATGTTGCGCCGCCGTTTGCCCCTATACTATTGGTCAATTTCACACCCGGAGCTGCGGGGCTGCATTTTGACTTGCGGCTTCACCCGATTTCCCCCGCAGTTTTGTGATCCTGTTTTTTGTTTTTATAATAGAGCTACACAGACTTTGGGTTTATGCAGTCTATAGGGACTTTCATACATGTATTCATGTATGCTCTGCATATAACATTTTTGTTCTTTCTGACCCAAATATTGCCCATAGCAAGTAAGTAGACAGGGAAAGACAAATACGTAGTTTCTACCTTTTGCAGTTGGGGTAAAGCCAAAGAATCTATGAAAGAAACAGATCTTATAATAAGCATAAGTCATCTTCCTCTCAAGTTGCACAGGTTTCAGAGCACAAAGTAAGAAAGACTGAAAGAGTGAACTGGATGACTCTTGAAACATAATCTACAAAGCTATTGCTTGAATTACACAGAGTCTATGAAGAAGAATCCATTCTCCTATATACAATCATTAAGGTGCTGTCTGTTACAAATGGGTTTCTCTTATTTTAGTGCACAGGATAAGAAACAGTATGAGCTTTCTTTAAGGAGGACACAATGACCCAATAACAATCGCCACTGAAATTTATGCTAGTATAGGGGCTTATTTTACTCGGTTTAAAGAGTAGCTCTCCTAATGTTGCACAGACTGTACAACAGCACTAGTGGAAAATGGTGAGACCTAGAGTTGCCAGGTCCCTCCTGGCCACTGGCAGGGATGGGGGGGAGGGGTAAGGTTGCCAGCTCCAGTTTGGGAAACTCCTGGAGATTTGGGGATGGACCCTGAAAAGGTCAGGGACCTCAATGAGGTACTATGCCATACAGTCCACCCTCCAAAGCAGACATTTTCTCCTGGGGAATTGATCTCTATAACCTGGAGATGAGCTGAAATTCTGAAGTGTTGCAGATATTGTTCCCAACATTTCTGTGTTCCTCCCCCCAGCCCCGATAAGAAAACGTTGTAATAGTATTGGGCTGTAGGCTTCCTTTACATCATCTTTTAATGTTGATAATATTTGTTCAGTCGCACAGTCGAGTCCGACTCTTCGCGACCCCATGGACCAGATCACGCCAGGTTTTCCGGTCTTCCGCCATCCTCTGAAGTTTGCTCAACTTCATGTTCGTTGCATCTATGACACTGTCTAACCATCTCATCCTTTGCTGTCCCCGTCTTCTTTGACCTTCAGTCTTTCCCAGCATCAGGATCTTCTCCAGTGAGTGCTCCCTTCTCATTTGGTGGCCAAAGTATTTGAGCTTCAATTTCATTATCTGGCCTTCCAGGGAACAGTCAGGGTTGATTTATTTTAGGATTGACTTATTTGATCTTCTTGCAGTCCAAGGGACTCTCAAGAGTCTTCTCCAGCACCATAGTTCAAAATAATCTATTCTTCGGCGCTCGGCCTTCCTTATAGTCCAACTCTCGCAGCCATACATGACTACTGGGAATACCATTGCTTTGACCATGCGGACTTTTGTTGGCAGGGTGATGTCTCTACTTTTTATCATGCTGTTTAGGTTTGCCATCGCTTTTCTCCCAAGGAGCAGGCGTCTTTTAATTTCATGGCTGCAGTCATAGTCTGCGGTGATCTGGGATCCCAGGAACGTGAAGTCTGTCACTACTTCCACGACTTCCCCTTCTATTTGCCAAGGAGTGATGGGGCCGGATGCCATGATCTTAGTTTTTTTGATGTTGAGCTTCAAGCCCACTTTTGCGCTCTCCTCTTTAACCCTGAGCAAGAGGCTCTTGAGGTCCTCTTCACTTTCTGCCATTAGAGTGGTATCGTCTGCATATCTGAGGTTGTTGATCCTTTTCCGCAGCAATCTTAATTCCCGCTTGTGATTCATCCAGGCCAGCATTTCTCATGATTTACATTTTTCTATTATTTTATTGTTGCATTATGTTTTCTTTGCAAGCCTTCTCAAGCAGGTCTCTGACAAGTCAGCATATAAATGTAATATCTAATTAATTAGACTGTCCTTCTCCAGTCATAGAGATCTAAGGAAGACTCACCTATCTAATTCACAGAGTATACAGGTTGGGGTTCCCACCCTGTGCAACAGTCAGATGTGAGTTACCGGTTCTCTTCAATTCCCATGCACAGGGTGCCTGATGTGGACTGGGACTGCATTGTGCATGCAGAAGGGGCTTCAGCCCTCCCTCCATGCACTATTTTCCTGGCCTGAAATGTTCCCAAATGGCACTAATTTACCCATTAGGAAGACCCATGTGCTCCCTGGGATACATGTGGGCTTTCCCAATGGTTCAAGTAGCCCCCTCCACCATTTCAGGTCAGAAAAACAGTATGCGGGGTTCCAAAGCCCCTTCTCCCTATGTGCCATGGTCCCAATCCAAATCAAGTATCCCACCCTCATACAGAAACAGAGGAGAACCTGCAACTCATATCTCACTGTTATGCCAGTGGGGATTTCAGACCCAGCCTATGTACAGTGAGTGAGAGAGGTCCATCAGTGGCTATTAGCCACAAGGTATAGATAGGGGCTCTGGGGCTAGTGATGCTCTGTCTTCTTGGTGCTTGGGGGGTCAATAGTGGGAGGGCTTCTAATGTCCTGGCCCCACTGGTGGACCTCCTGATGGCACTGGTATTTCTGGCCACTGTGTGACACAGAGTGTTGAACTGGATGGGCCTTTGGCCTGATCCAACATTGGTGTCTCTTATGTTCTTATGTAGGGGACAGGCGCGGCGTCTCTGGAAGAGGAAGGTAACAAGAAGATGCACTTGTGCTTATGTGCAGGAAAATATCTCATTGCTGAGACAGCATGCATTACCAATGCAGTGTACAGGACAGCAGTCCATCTTTCCCCTCAACATTATATGCAGCAGTGGTCCTACCACAACTTTCTAAACAGACTCAGTCACAGGCACACCCTCCTCTACCATCTGCAAGAACAATACCTTCTTAGCCCTCCATGGATGTGTTCATGTGGTGGGCTGCGGATGTAGGTCTCCTCGATGATGGTGGGCTTTTTGCTTGTCAGACCTCTGCTGTGAATTGGTCGGCGGCTTCCACGGCGAGGGCTAATTCCATGGCCTCCTTGAATTTTGATCTCCCTTAGCAAGGAGCTTTCTTTGAATTCACTTGTCCCGCATACCAGCCAGTCTCAGAGAGCTTCCTCAAGGTCGTGGAAGTTGCAGTGTCTTGCGATCCATTGGAGCACTGTAACTGAAAACCCAACTTCGTCGCCAGTGAAAAGTACTGAGACTGATGCATCATTGAGTGATTTCAGCTCATACTTTACTTAGTGATTCCAAGACTTGAGATATAAGGGCAAAAGGATACCCGCTCACCAGCTGGGGAAGAGGTCCCTTCTGAGGGCACATTCCCCTTATCCTCAGCACGGTGCCCTGTTTCCCCTAGACCCTCTTGCTCCCTGACAGCAGCGGGGCTGCCAGATCCAGAGTGGGACGTAGCTAACAAGTCCCTGAGAGTCTTTTCTGTGCATCTAGCTGACTGTCTCTGCTTCTCCAGGTCAGCCACCTTGGCCTCAAGGGAGCACACACGTTCCCTGAGAACCAGGAGCTCCTTGCACCGAGCACACACCCAAGACTTCTGCCCGGTGGGCAGATAGTCATACATGTGACACTCTGTGCAAAACACTGGATAGCCCCCAACCCCCTGCTGGCATTCTGGCTTCATAATTCTTTTAAAATAAGTAAATGTAATCCCCCTTTTAAATCCCTTTGTATTTATGTGTTTTTTCTTGTCAAAGTCAAATTACTTTATGGGGAAAACAAGGAGCCTAGGGTTTTCACTTTCTGCCTCTTCTTGGGTGTCTCACAGAGCCCCTAGTCCAAGAGTCCCTGGGCTAAGAGCCACGGGCAAAGAGCCCTTTAGCTCGCCCTTCGGCTCGTGCCAGAGGCTCGTGCCTCTGTCAAGGTACTTTCTTAAATACTCACCCCTCTGTCTCCTGCTCCTGCTAAGAGCTCAGCTGGGTCTCCTCTGCCTCTGGCAAGGTGTTTCCTTAAATAGAGGCCTCCCCCAGCAGAGGGCTGGCAGCAGCTATTCAAATGCACCCAGGCACTCAATCACATGCAAAACAATGCCCCTTCCTTTTCCTCTCAATTGCAGTCAATCACAGTCAAACAATGCCCTTTCCTCTCCCTCTCTCAAGCAGCCAGGAATCTGCAAAAACTCCAAGTGCTTCCCCACACTCCCAGACCAGTTCTCCCACCAAAATCCTCAGCTCTCAGCTGAAAGCAAGTAAAAAACCACTCACCTCCTGCTCAGAGCTCAGCTGGTTCAAATGTGGGAAAAGAGGCAACCAGGCCCGTAGCTAACAACTTTTTGCTCAGGGGGCCCATGTTTTTCTCAGGGGGCCCACCAGTTCAGGAGAAGGGAGGGCTGCATCCGTGCTTCGTTCCCGTCGTCGCCCTTTCTCACACACCCAGGGAAATGCTGATGGCCACTTTGGGGTCAGGAGGCAGTGTTCCCTCTAAGCTGAGTTACTGTGAGCTAGTTCACAAATTTTTTAAGTCTCAGGCTCACGGTCCACAGGAATCAGCCCTCGCCGGACTGGGGGGGGAGGGGGCGCAAGAAAGCAGCCGAGTCCGGGCTGAGGAGGGGGTGGAAATCCGAAGGCCGGGAGGAAAGGAGTCCAGCGCCAGCCAGAGGAGGAGGGTGCAGCCCGGCAGAGGCGATGGCACAGACCCTTGGTTACCCCCCCCGCCCCTAGCCAGGCTCTTCCTCCGCCTGGGCTGTGCAACGGGACTTGCCGGCCAGGGAGAGGCCAGGCAGGGCCACCATAGGGGGGGTGGCAGGGTGTGCCAGGCTGGGAGGGAGGGAGGCTGCTGCACAGTAAACAGGGTGGCCTATGGGGGGCGGGGAGGAGGAGGAGGCGACCGGGTGGCGGGTGGTCAGCCGGGAGGTTGGACTCGCCTGCAGCGCAGGTAGCTCTCCACCCTCCCCGCAGCCCTTCACCTGTCCTGCTCCAGCAGCCTTTTCTGAGCCGTGGCTGCGATCCACAAGGCAATTCGAGTGTTGGTGAGGGGTGTGGTGTGGTTCCCACCGGATTCAGCCTGGTCTGTTTCTACGGAGCCTGGACTTGGATGGCCCAGGCAAGCCAGATCTCGGAAGGCGAGCAGGGTCACCCCCCCGCTAGTCTTTGGGGTGGGGGAGGCCGCCAAGCCCCACCAGGGTCGCTCCACAGAGGCAGGCGACAGAAACCACTCAGGACGCCTCTTGCCCCACAAACCCCGTGCTTTGAGTCGACGGCACTCCCCACCCCTCGGGCACCGTTCCCACGGAGTGCCATCAGCGCCCTGCTCATCTGGCTGCACGGCTTCAGGGTTCTCCTGCTCCTCCCTTGTGATCAATCAGCGGAGAGAAGAACAAAAGGAAGTTTTTTTCTCTCCCCCTTGCAGAACTTTTTTTCTTGACGCAACCCGCACTCCCACATGCCGCCAACCCCCCAGGCAGCCGGAGGGCAAGCGAGGCAAGGGGAAGATATTAATGCGCCGTCTCCCCAATCAATCGGGGACAATTAAAGCCGCTGCCACTGCCGCGCGTTTTCTGGCCCCCACCCTGCCGCCGCAGCAGCACCAGCACCAGCGAACCCTCTTCTTCGTCGTTGTGTGTGGGGGAGACGGTCTCCTAACAGTCCCCCTCCACTGCTGCCCGAAGACCCCGCAAAGTTTTCAAGCGCAGAAAGTTTGTCTACCCCCCCCACACACCACCCCATCCTGCCCCTGTTGGCGACGCGCTTCCGTCGCCCTCCCTGCCGGAGCGCGCCTTGCCTAGTTCGGTCGTGGGGAGCGCCGGACTCCACTGCCGCCCTGCGCTGCCTTCCCTGGCTGGCTTCCCCACGGCTGGCAGTTTTGTTGCGCCCAGGTTGTGCGGCCGAAGCTGGAAGGTTGCAGAGCAGACGTTAGCGCCTCCGGCCAGGCTTGGGTTCAGCCTGGTCTGTCCCCAAGGAGGGGGGGAGAGGGCCGGGGGGAGGGAGAGCAGAGGATGGGGGGAGGGGCCCACAAAACCCATGGGGAGGCTGGCCCCTGAGGGCCCCACGCAGGCTACGGGCCTGGAGGCAACCAACAAAGGGGTGAGACACAGAAACCAGGCTCAACTCTCAGGTTTGTTGTGGTGGGTGGGGAATGTATTCATAAGGGGATTCCTCAGCCCTCTTGAGGCTGCTGAAGCACTGCGACACTTCAGCGCATGTGTAAAAAAACGGGGGGAACAGAAAACCAATCCACAATGTGAATGTGATCAGATGGAACACTGACAAGTGTCAAACTCGGATCCTTGTTTGCCATAGATTATTCATGTTCTGCTTTCATTGCCTGTACTGTACCTGTAATGCTTTGTTCCTTCACTTTGGGGAATGGGGGGCATACTGTGTGAGAGTGTGTGTGTCTAAAACCACATTGCTGTGCTAATTTACAACTGCTTTTCAATTGGGCCTTCTGAGCTGGGAAGAATATGCAACAACCTTGAATGCCAGCCTCCACTGGCCAGCTTTTAGTAGATAATGTAACTGTAGGTTCGCAGGTAGGGGGAGGAGAGCTAACAGAGCATGCTAGGTTTAGGCGGCCTGAATGAATGGATTGATTGGACTGGTTACTGGACTGCTTGTTTGAATCATGTATATTCAGAACTGGTGCCAAAGGAGCCAGTTCTGACACGGATGGTCTCAGCTTGAAACATTCACATCTCTCAATAAATCACTGCCAAGAGAGTGTTGTTGGGAGCACGTTTGTTCAAGAGTCTGACAACGGGGGGGAAACAAAGAACACATGTAAGTGTGTAATAATTGCACTGATAGCGCGATCATCAAAACTGCCATAACACTGACAAAAACCCGGAAGGTGGCTGCAGTCTGTCTTGAGTGTAATCAGGCTAAAACAGTGAATGTTTGGGGATAAGGGTTTGAGTCTCCAGAGTGTTAAGTGGGAGAGAACCTATCTCAGGAGACTATGTAGATCTCATAATCTGGCTTTTGTGAGAAACCAAGCTAGCACTGGGAATGCTTTGGGAAGAGACTGTGGCTTCCTCAGGGTCCTGTTTCCAAGGGAAGCTGACAATTTATAGTTTCTGGAAGGAGCTCACATTCATACTATGAGCCTCCTGAGGCTGAGGGATGGCCAATATTCCCCTCAATAATAAAAGCTTGTCTGGGGCGATAGAGTTGATGAGGGGATCAAGTGCAAACATATAACATAGGGAGTTTCAGGTCAGAAGCTGAAGTTGAATTGGTTCCATTTCCAAGACTAGCTTCTATGCCACAAAAAGCTAGAAACCTGCTTTACAAGCAACAGGATAATACACTTTGTGACACTCAGGGTGTTAAATCCTATACTCAGTAGCAACTTCTGTTCTTTTTATGTTGTCATGTATGAATACACAAGGGAAGGCAGCATAGTACAGCCTGATCTTGTCAGATCTCAGATCTTGTAAAATCTCAGCTAAGCAGGGTCAGCACTTAGAAGGGAGACTACCAATGAAAACACTGCAGACCAAGGCAATGGCAAACTACCTCTTCTTCTCACTTGCCTAGAAAACCCCTTGGCTGGGGTTGCCAGGAGTTTGGCTGCAACTTGACAGCACTTTACACAGACACACATGCACATGGAATACACATGGCCCTAGTTAAGCCTTTGATAAGGCTGGCTTTCTACTCAGATGAATGAGGGTAGCTTTGTCAGAAAGGTAGACGTAGAATACTTCTCCCTTTAAATATTCTTTGGAAAACACATTTCATTTAACGTTCCCTACGTGGTGCTATTTTAAACCACAGATTAAGCCAACACATAATCTGGGATCATTGTACAAAAACTGAAAATTCTGTGCTGTAGAGTAATGTTTGACAGTTTCTGCACAACTCTGTGACAGTGTTAAAGGATGAAGTGGCCCCATCGCCAGAGGAAAAACTTCAAAATGAGAAGGCACAAAATCTCATAAGCAACTATGAAATAAAGTTGATATTGATTTTTTAAATTAAATTGCCTCGTGGAAAAAGAGGGTGGCTTGCTTATAACAGTTTATAAAGCAGAACAAATAAACAGATGCATTTCCTCAAGTGTGGGCGGAAATCAGGGACCTCCTACTGCCAAACTAATAAATAATTTTAAAACATCCTCTCTCTGACAAACAACACTAAGCAATGTCAGAATGTCACACGGGCATAACAGCAAATCAGAGGTGAGGTAGGGGGGAAAAGAAAGCAGAATGGTATCAATAAATACTTTATTTCAACCGGATAAAAAAGACTAGAGGCTGCTATCAGTTTCATTGTTTCAATGCTATTTTTTTTAAAAAAAAAAATTAAAGTGCTTTACACAGGAAAAATATATTTAGGGTTCCCCTGCCCTCACGGGTTTACAATCTTTTGTAATCAATCAAATCTCGAGCTGTTTTGGTACTTAACTTAAAGGCAGCTACTGTACACCATGATATATTCAAAATACAGATATAATGTATTATTGGCCTATTAGATTGTAGTTTATTATGAGTTTTTACACTGGATTTTTAGTCAGCAGCTTTGAGCGCCTGTTTGACTGAAACAGGAAACATGCATTGAGCAGGGGGTTGGACTAGATAGCCTGTATGATCCCTTCCAACTCTTTGATTCTGTGATTCTATGAGGTAAAAACTGAATGGATAAAATAATACATTCCCTCTTCTGCCATTGCTCAAATTGAGAGTATTTCAAAATCTTTGTACTCATCAAGTTCTGCCTCCTTCCTCTGCAGCTTCCAAACCACCCTGACTTCATCCCTTTCTCACTGTTTCAAAAGTAAAACTGACAATGGTGAAGAAAGCCTCTATTTGAAGCTCATCTTATGCACCACTCCTTGGATAGCTGTCACACCCCTTCCCGCCAGATCTCTAAACGCTCTCCTCTTTCCCATCCACACATGCTCCCACTTTCTTTCCTGCTATTCTTTTCTGAAGTTTCTCCCTTCCACTCAAATTTCTCCCTCACCCAAAAAAGCATTCAGCAGCTATACGTCTTCTGTCCAAGGCAACCTCTCAATTCACTCCAGAAAAAAACCAAAACAAGAAGTGAGCATATTCAGCATGAGCGTAAGATACAAAACAACAACAGACCTGGTGTATAGACTATTCTAACAATCATTTAGACTTCATACACAGGCTTTGTATAGCTTGTTCTGGTGGTTTTCGGTTTTGATTTGGGTGTAAGATACAACAGTTTATTTCATGGCTGAATCACCATGCACTTGCAAAATCTCTCTGTAGCTTTCAAAACCCACAACTCAGCACTTGTCTTCCAAAACAAAAATGCATCACATAATGTTTATAATCCAACCTGTTCGGTGGTGATAAGCACAGGGCACAATAGTCCTATGCAATAGCCACCATATAATTATTTCCCCCTTTTACACATTTATTTAAAAATAAACTTTGAAGAAGGTAAAATAATATGACAAAGGAATTAAAGTTGAAGGCAGTGAGCACTCTGTAGCAGAAAGGCTGAAAAACCATCACCAAAAGTCTTACCTCCTGTGGTGGTCCAGAGCACCAGCTGAAGGGAGATGGCCAGCTGTGGAAAGAAATCCATGACTTTGCTTCCTGCCTGTACTGATCCTCTTCTCTGTGTCACTCCTTCTCTCTAAGGCTCTGCAAATGCTCTGATGTTAATGCAAGGACTCTTGCTGGCTTATAGAAGAATTCCCACCTCCTGTTCTGGGAGACTCTCATAGGTCCTAAAGCCCTCATGGTTTCAGCCCTATACATTCTGCTCTTTCAGCAATTCAAGAAGTGGAATGGCATGAATTATTAACACCTCCATTTGTTCATTTATTTAAACATTAGCATTCAGTTGGAAGAGCCAATTTGGAAAACATTTCCCTGCAGCTGCCTTGGTGAAATTGCTTTCCTTCAGCTTTTAAACAAGAGGCAAGATTGGATAAAATAAGCACCTTTACCTAGTATTTGACAGTAGTATAAATATATATCCAGAGAGTTCATGAGTTCCCATTACAGTAACTAGACAGATAAAGATTTTAATTTTAGATTTTAATTTTGCCTGCCTACATTAATGCCATGTTCCCCAAAGGAATCCTGGCATCTACTGCAGTAACATAAAATCATAAAAAACATAAAATTGCCTGAGTTATTTTATTTTTTACTACAGTACTTCATAGAAATCTTAAGGCAGACTTAAATTTCTGTCATAAGAAAAACTAGGAAATGACTACAGTGGATATTTTGCATACCTAGGCTCTTCTTGAAAGGAGAAACATATATAAATATGTTTGGTAGTAGTTAGGAGTGTGGACTCTAATCTGGGAGAACCAGGTTTGATTCCCCACTCCTCCACATGCAGCTGCTGGTGTGACCTTAGGTCAGTCATAAGTTCTCTCAGAGCTCTCTCAGCCCCACCTACCTCACAGGGCGTCTTTTGTGGGGAGGGGAAGGGAAAGGAAGTTGTAAGCTGCTCTGAGACTCCTTTGGGTAGTGAAGAGCAGGGTATAAATCCAATCTCTTCTTCTTCTACTACTTCCTATGGGTGCATCTACGATGAAAGTTGACCATTGGAATTACTCCTCAACCCTTCTAATGGCAGGTTTACACTTAACTAGTGAGAGTTTGGTGTCTAGCAGAAAGTGTATTTACTTGATTAATGCTACCTGGGGGCCTGCAAAGGATTACTGGACGTAGAAGGACTATTTGGAAATCTCACCCTCAAATCTCCCCCTGTTAGCTTCTATCAGCTCTCCAGGCTTGAGGAAGCTGATTGCTCCTCCATCTCTCCCCCACTTTATTCCCTTTAACTGACACTCGTCTGATCTCAGCACTCTGCTTTGCTGAAGCATTTTCAGTTCTCTCTTTTTTTAAAGTAGGTTTTTATTAGGCTTTCAAAAAAGAAAGAAAGAAATGAGAGTAATACATTTTTTTTTTAAAAAAGGTCCATTCTAATATCTCATACATAACATTGTGTTTGCTTAAAATTTCTTTTTTCTGCTTATTTATAATGTCTGGCAACATTCTATATTATCATAATATTTCCTCTTCTACAACCATATACCCAAAACAGCAGGGAATTTCTACTAATAATATTCTTATTCTACAATAACATATAAAGTCTTACAAACAATATAGTTAACTATATATGTATCTATGCTATCTTTCTGCCTATACTATATTTTCTTACTATTACATATAAATTTGTCCATACAGTGCTATTCATAATCAGTCTTTATAGCTAGGAAAAAAAGAAAGAGAAAAAGAAAGAAACACCATTTCATGGCCAGAAATTCTCACCAAATCCATACAATAGCAATTCATGTTATTAATAATAAAATTTAAATCACATTACTAAAAATCTTTCATCTTATTTGTGTTATACTATTATTAGATCAGGATTAGTTACTGCTAATTAAACATTCATTACTTATAATATTTACTTATAATCATCTTTAGAATCTTCTTTCATGTTACATTCCATATTGCTAACAAATCAAAATCAATTATCCACAGTCCCATTGCTATGTACCTTTCATCTTTATGGTATTGTACTGTACTGTTATTTTATACTACTGTAAATCAATTAACTCAGTGGACATAGATCAGTGTAAGTTACAGCCAATTAAACAGTCATTACTTATAAAATTTACTTATAGTATTTAACCTTATTCTGCTTTCTCTGTACATTTCTTTTTAACACTATCATGACTTTATGCCTTTTCCCTTTAAAGGTGGAATCAGTTTTCTCCTCTCTATAATTAATTAAGGAAGGAAATTTTAAAAAGTTAATGTTTTGTCTTCTGGAAAGGTTACATTCTCCTTAGCCATCTCTGGAGATTGAAGATTTGAGAGACTTTGCATTGTACTATTTGTTAGGTCTATATGGAAGCTTGTTATCTCTCTATTTGAGACAGCCAATTTCTCCAGGAAAGCATCTTGTCTGGGCTCCTGTTTTTTAAATGACAACTTTTGTTGTTGTTGTTGAGTATCTTCCTGTTCTGAGGCTTCCAGTGAGTTGTTCTGCTCCTCGTCGTAGCTTCCCAAGATTTTTTCAAATGTTTGCTGGCGAGTTTCTGTTAACGTTTTTATCAGTTACTCTTTAAGTATTTCCCAGAAATCTTGTAGTAGTTGTGTAGAGTTACAACTTCCTCGACATATCTAACTCTTTGGGTGTAGTTAAAAGAGCCATCACGTTTTGTTACAGTTTAAGATCAAGTCTGGAAAATCCACAGTCTTATAGTCTATAGTTTCAGTAAGATTTACTCATTAACCAAGCATAGATTCAGTAGCCATTTTAATTCCACATGTCCTTTTTCATGAAGCAAATAGTCTTTTCCCTGTCAAGAGTGACCAACAAGTCTTAAGTCACACACGCTACAGTAGAAATAATTCTGCTTTCAGGCTTCAGTATAAACTTTAGCACCTAAGGGTATTTTAAATGCCTTAGCTTCCCAGTCTCCTTGCAGCCACTCGAGAGAGGAAAGGGAGGTAAGAAATTCCACTCCTCATTTCCTTAACTTCTTGGGAAGATTTAGAGGGGTGTATTTGAAGGTTTTGAAAGCTTAAAAGTTGCAAAGGCGAGTACTCACTTATCAATCTGTTCATCACTAATGTTATGGTGAGGTTCAACACTCTCTTTTAAGGGGTGTTCACAGCTTGGCAGGCACAACTAATCATGCCTGCGCAACTCGGTGCTTTGGCTTTACGATGATCCCAAGCCTCGACCTGCTCATCGCAGCTCGCGGGGGAGCTCGAATCAAGTCCTCTGCAACCGGTTCTTCCTCCCACAGTATCGGTGGGATACTAGGAGGTCCAAATTATCCCCTAAAAAGCATTGAGGGTCAGCGATTCTCAGAAGCCCCTGAGATATTGTCTGCTTTGCTGCACCACAGCCCCGCCTCCCCTCAAGCATTTTCAGTTCTCATTGGAATGCTGGGGGGGATTTTATATTGGTGAATGTACAGTGTCCTGTTCTTCTGCATATCTGGAGAATCCCCTGGGGAATACTTCTTTTGTTTGCATGCAGCCTAGTTTGTTAACCGTAACAAGGGCCAGCATGTTTACTATTAAATACAGTGACGAGTTGGAGGCCTGCAAAGAATCTCTCAAGAACAGAACCCCCATCCCAAATATTTCCCTCTCTAAACCCCCAAAACTCATTTCTCCCCTCCCCCTTTCCCGTTTAACTGACTCTTATATGTTATCTCAATATTCCATGTTCCAGGAGCCTATGTAGTCCTTACAAGACCCATTGTTATGGCATTTTCCCCTGAGATGAATTTACAAAGCCATATTTCTTCTGCAGATCTGGGTAAACCCTTGTCAGAAACCCAAGCCTGGGAACCCTGGGCTATTGCTCTTCATCCCCTGAGCAATACCCAGCCCTGTGGGGCCTTGAGGTTGAATGCACACAAGTAAAATATATGGATTTAAATAGATTTCACTATGCAGTACAATCTCTACAGCTTAGCAACAGAGAAAATAAAGAAGCTAACTGTTCTGTCTAATACATTAAAACCTGGTATTAGATGGCAAATCTTCTCGCAGCCTAAAATCCAAGCAGTAGCATAAAATCATTCTATACATTGTTGTCTGTCATGATAAAGCATAACATATCAAAGCATACTAGCATGGCATGAGCATAAAGTTAGCATGGCCTCCCTTTTGCCTACACCATTATTATAGCGTTTTGCCTTCTGGCACCAGGTAGTCTCTTGGATCCAATCAGAAATCCCATTCTTGAGTCCGCCCTTGAAAGAGATATGGATGGTATCTGCAAGAAGGCCCAAATCATTAATACCTGTGAACCAGACTAGGCCTTCTAATAATCATGTTAACCCTTGAGGGAAATTAGGGTGCTTTGCCTCACCTCCCTCCAGTAGGTAGAGACCCCTACCTTGGCCTGATTTTGGTATAAGTGTAATCAGCAAAGAGGCAAGCCAGTTTACTACTAAAAGAAAGTATACTTCTACACTAAGGAAATATTCAATAAAAAAAATATAACAGAATGAGATACAATAAAACACAACAAAATTAATGCAAACAAATGGCAGTATTTAAATGGGGAACTAGTATGGAATAGCATGGAGAGTGCCCACCAGGTGACCTTAGAGCAGTCATTTTCTCTTAGCCTAACCTAACTCACAGAGCTATTGTGAGGGTAATATGGAGTGGGGAGAACGATGCACACTATTCTAAGCCTCTTGGAGAAAGGGGAAAAGTCACACTAAAAACTGAAGGCATAAAATAACTTTAAAATTAATTAGCAGTATTAATAGGGCAAACACTAAAACAGTGTGAACCCACAGAAGTTAAAAGGACACACCTGCAAAACACAACATGCTAAATTATGAAGCATCACACCAATAAATCACAAGTCCAGGCAAACAAAATTCTTTAAACTGGCACCAAGAAATTAGCAAACTGGGCACCAGTAAAGAGGGCTAGTGGAAGGATATTAAATAGGCAAGGCACCACGGTGGAGAGGGGATGCACAGTGTCATTCAACCTCACTTCCTTAGCAAGAGCAGGGCCAATTTCTGTCTAAATGAACCCCGGCATCCTCTTGGGCAAACTGTCTTCAAAGGTGGCCCCATGTGGCATGCATTGCAGTAATCTGATCTGGAACTGACAGGAGCTGGGATAACTCTGTCCAGATAACACTTTCCAAGGTAGAATCTTAGTTAAAGGCATTATGCAGTAATATGAAGCCTGAATAACCATTTGAGGATGCAGATCTAGCAGCACCCTGATTGGCAAGCCTTCTCCTGTCTATAGCACATTCAATCCCAACTCCTCAATCGCCAGTATTTCTGATCAAAAGTCCCTCAAGTTCTATCAAGACTGGAATTTAGTTAACCAATGTTCATCCAAATAATCTAGGGTTGCGAGGTCCCCCCGGTCACTGGGGGGGGATGGTTGCCAGATCCAGGTTGGGAAACTCCTGGAGATTTGGGGCCTGGGCCTGGCGTACAATGTCATAGAACCTGCACCCTCCAAAGCATCCATTTTCTCCAGGGGAACTGATCTCTATAGTCTAGAGATGAGGTGTAATTCCAGGGGATCCCCAGGTCCCACCTGGAGGCTGGCATCCTAAAGTAATCTGATGACACCAAACTCCAAATCTGTAGATGATCTCTCCCATTGGAGATGTTAAAAGGACAAGAAATAAGATGACACTGTATAGGACCCAATAGCGCAAGTCCATTGAATCCAACCGTAGTACTGCAACATCATAGTCTGGATCTACCTAGGCAGGTAGGCTCATATCCACTGGAGCTTTCTATCCCTGAATGTCCATGCCACCCAAGAAAAGTTGATGGTATAAAAAGCCAGGCCACTTAGTGCTCCAGGAGAATCAAGAAGATACATGGTCTCTTCTCACCAAAGGTTCTACAACACACCAGACAAGGCAACCTCTGTTCTAAAACCAAATTGAATTGAAATGGGTCCAGATGATCAAATTGATAAAACTTTCTTAAAATCCTGGAGTTGTACCAGTAGCCACTTAACCACCATATCCCAAAAGGAGATATTCAAGATAGGTCCATAGCTGTTTAAATAATCTGAGTTCAGAGGAGACATCTTCAAGAGGGGACACATAACCACCATACTCAGAGATTGGAACTTCACGCACTTGTGCCAAAGCACTTACCATTTTCTTGTGCTGTATGCTCAGTGCTGGTCCAGCAATTCAAGCATCTGCTGGGATGCACCATTTTACAGGGGATTTGCCCTGCCACAGCTAACAGCTAAGAGAAAAACTTTGTCCATCAACTTATTTGTCCTTGGTGCCATTTGGGCGGTATGAGACTGGATAGAAGGAGAGTCGATGTGTTCCTGCATGAGTGCACAGATGACCACAGAAGGAATAGCTGCTGCTTTGGTGCTTCCTATAGCATTCAGGGTGGAGATTGGATTGGCCTGGAAGTTTGGGAGGAGGACGAATGTTGGATTTAAAAGGTTCAGCAAACATTCTTTCATCAGGCAATAGATAATTAATTTGTACTGAACCTTCATTATGCCTCTCACTTTATTTTGCATTGTAAATTGTATTCTTACAACCAGGGAACTAATAATTGGCTTTATTTGACAAAATAACTTTGGCATGTGTAAAATACAGTGAAGAAATAAATACCTTTATACCAACTAGCCATCTCAGAGTGCAGTCTTAATAAATGTACCTGAAGAACAGCACTCTGACTCATGAAAGCATATGCTGGAATAAATTTTGTTAGTCCTTAAAAAGCCTCTGACTGGACACTTATTTTGCTGCTACAGACTAAATATGGCTTCCCATCTGACCTTATTTACTATATTTGTAAATTTTATTATAATGGACCAACTCAGCAAGTATTTTTTAAAAAATCTTTGATGTGTATGTTTGAAGCCCCAATAAAAGAGGGAGAAAATTATGCATCTGTCCTAGAGCAGAGCACTACATTCATTTCAGGGTTTCCCTACCTCTTCAGTTTTGTCCCTGTGGATTGCAATTCTGGGACCTTTTCCCATCATGCCTCTGAGTATGCCAGAGTTAAATTTTTATTTTTTAAAAAAAGATGTTGGTGTTCTTTCATGTTCAGTAATAACATGGGCTGTTCTGTAAAATCCTTCCCCTAATCCCTGTTCTGTAGGGCTTCTCTTTAGTTACTCAGGTTGCAGTCCTAAGAACATTTTTGGGGGAGAAAACCTTATTGAATAAAATGGGACTAACATAGGTAGGTAGGGAGCTGCGGTGGCTCAAGTGGTTAAGACGCTAAACTGCAGGCTGTGGAAGGTCAGTAGTTCAGCGGTTCAAGACCCGGGTGCCGCAAGACAGGGTGAGCTCCTGTCTCTAGTTCTAGCTCCTGCCAACCTAGCAGTTCGAAAGCAAGAAATTGCAAGTAGATAAATAGGGACCACTTCGGTGGGAAGGTAACAGCGTTACGTGCGCCTTGGTGTTTAGTCATGCCGGCCACATGACCACGGAAACGTCTTCGGACAGCGCTGGCTCTTCAGCTTTGAAACGGAGATGAACACCGCAACCCTAGAGTCGGATTCAACTGGCTTTTGAGCAAGGGAACCTTTACCTTTAACATAGGTAGAGTTGCTGAGGAGGGCTCCCTCAGTGAGAAAAAGGACTCTGCTGTTGCTCAGGGGCACTTTCCTCTATTCTTTGTGTGTTCTGGACTTGAGGCCACTGAGGAGTCCTAGGAAAAATTAAGTCTTAGCATTGTACCTTTCTCCTCACAATGGACAGACACATCTACCAGCTACTCCACATTTAAGATCAGACAAAACTAAGTACCATCCTTCAACCCTCTCCTTTGGAAGACCCTTCTATCTAGCAGGTTCATGGGCTGCCCTTCCTGACCCCAAGGGCAAAGGTCTGCAGCAAGAGTGGCTTGTCAGGGAATCCTCCGATAGTTGTTCATCAGTCCAAGATTGCTAACCATTGATATTTTATCACTCAGAGGTTTGTAGAACTCTCTTTGGTTAATCTTTGGGACTCATCATCTTGGGACAAATCCAAAAGGATACTGTAATGTATCCGTATTGCCACGTGCGCGACCGTTGGGCCATGCGGTCGCGCACAAGTCCCAAGCTTCGTTCCAGGAGAACAATAGCAGAGCGGATCCTAGCCCGCACCAACCAGAGGGCAAGGTCCGCGGCCAAGAGCCTATGAGACTCTTGGCCACTGTAAATAACCTATAGGGTCACTAGGGGGTGTGTTCTGGTGGTGGGTTCTGGGCATATATACCGGCCTGCGTGCCGGGGGTCCTTGTCTTGTTCTTGATCTAATAAAGTACTTTGCTGAATCACTCTACGTTTCCGAGTACTTTTCACTGGCGACGAAGGTGGGATCCTGCCCTTCTTGAACAGACCCGGAGGAGACCAAGCCGCACCAAGCATCGATCACGCAGCCGCCATGCCGCTCGCCGGAGGTCCCCGCTTCATCGCCGCGCCTCGCTCCGTCAACCGCACCTCACCACGCCACCTCGCAACTTAACTCTGCGCTTCGCTTCGACGCAGCACTGCGCCTCACCACCCCGCTCT
>NW_015161956.1:858403-873403 GCF_001447785.1 Gekko japonicus
GTATAAATTGGCGGTAGTAGTTGGAGAACCCCAGGAGGCGTTGAACATCCTTCCGGTTTTTGGGAGGCTGCCATTGGAGAATGGCTTCCACCTTCTTGGGGTCCATCAGCGTGCCTTCAGGGGAGATAATATGCCCCAGGAACTCAACAGACTTACGATGAAACTCGCATTTTTCTAGTTTCGCATAGAGTCCATGGGTGCGCAGGCGGTGCAACACTTGCCTTACGTGGTCAATGTGTTGAG
The DNA here is from genome assembly GCF_001447785.1 of Gekko japonicus. Classification (NCBI taxonomy): domain Eukaryota; kingdom Metazoa; phylum Chordata; class Lepidosauria; order Squamata; family Gekkonidae; genus Gekko; species Gekko japonicus. The sequence continues at coordinate 858,647 of NW_015161956.1, forward strand.
GCACGGTGGCGGAAAAGATCAGGATGTCATCTAAATAAATTACCACGAAGCGGTCGAGGAGGTCACGGAAGATGTCATTCATAAAGCGTTGGAACACTGCAGGGGCGTTGGTCAAGCCAAAGGGCATGACCAAGTGCTCATATTGGCCATAGCGGGTACCAAAGGCGGTCTTCCATTCATCTCCTGCCTTGATTCTCACCAGGTTGTAGGCGCCACGCAGGTCTAGCTTTGTGTAGATTTGAGCTCCCCGCAAACGGTCCATGAGCTCAGGGATCAACGGGAGGGGGTACCTATCCCGTATGGTGATTTTGTTCAGGGCCCTGTAGTCATTGCAGAGCCTGAGGTCTCCTGTCTTCTTTTTCACAAAGAGGACTGGGGAAGACAGAGGAGACGTAGAGGGCCGAATAAACCCTCTGGCCAGATTTTTGTCCAAATAGTCCCTCAGCGCAGCCAGCTCCGGTTCTGCCATTGGGTAAAGGCGGCCTGAGGGTAACGGAGCGTCGGGGATGAGGTTGATGGCACAGTCGTAGGGCCGATGCGGGGGTAGCTGGTCTGCCTCCTTTTCGTCAAAGACGTCTGCATAGTCCTGATAGGTGGCAGGTAAAGCGGGAGCCGCAGCGCCCAGCAGCAAAGCAGCTGGTGATGGTTCTGGCGATGGTGCTGAAGACGGGGTGTCTACCATCGTTTCCACGGAAGGCGTGGGTGCAGGACTGGTGCCGAACTGGAGCTCCTGATGTACCCAGTCTACCTGAGGGTTGTTGTGGCGCAGCCAGGAGAGACCCAGGATGACTGGAAACCTCGGCATCCTCACCAAGTCGAAAGTTATTTGTTCCTGGTGCTGCTGTATCCACAAGGTGAGTGGCTGGGTTTCTTGGACGACGGGTCCGGAGCGGAGCAGGCGTCCATCAATGGCTTCTACAAGCGCTGGGGTTGCCTTCTCTTGAAGGGGAACGCCGTGTTCTTTGGCAAAAAGAATGTCCATGAAACAACAGGCGGCCCCTGAGTCCAACATGGCGTGGATGAAGAGCCAGCGGTTGTCTGGGAGTTGCAACCGCACTGGCACCAGGAAGGGAGTCTGTGGTGAGTATGGAGTACTGGAGGACCCCAGAATAGGCCCCAAACCGGGGGGTCCGGTCAGGCTTGGGGCTGCTCTTTTACCGGTGGAGCCGGTTGTGGTGAGCGCTTCTGCTTGGCAGGGCAGCTGGAGGCAAAATGCCCGGCTTCTCCACAATACAGACACAGCTGTTGAGTGCGCCGTCTCAGCTTCTCCTCAGAAGTAAGGCGGGGCCGAGCGGTGCCAAGTTGCATGGGCTCTGTGCCTGCAGGAGGTGGAGAGGAGCCGGGGGAGGAAGGCCGGTGGAAGGTCTGAAGGGTTCTGCTGGGGAAGGCGAGAGCCTTTTTTCTGTTTTGGCGGCGGCTCTGTAACCTCCCATCAATGCGGAGACAGAGATGGATGAGGGCTTGTAAAGTGTCAGGGCGTTCACTGCGTGCAAGTTCATCTAGAATTTCGTCAGACAGCCCTTCAGTATACTGGTCAATAAACGCTGCCTCATTCCATGTCAGGTCTTGAGCCAGCAGCTGGAACTCATTGGTGTACTGAGCGACAGAGGTTTTATGCTGAGTAAGAGCCCTTATTTTGCGGTTAGCTGTTTCAGCTTTCACAGGATTGGCATAAGCAGCGGCAAAATGAGCCTTGAAAGCCTGGAAGTCAGATAGTAAGGGAGAATTCCCCACCAGCAAGGGCGTGGCCCATTTGGCAGCTTGCCCTTTAAGGAGGCTTAAAATGAAACAAACTTTAGCCTTCTCAGAAACAAAGTCCCGAGCCCTGAGCTCAATATACAGATTACATTGGGCAAGGAATGCCTGGAACTCATCAACATTCCCACCGAAACGATCAGGAGGATTTATTGGGCAACGTGGGGGAGGTGTACCAGCATTTGCTACAGCAACAGCATTTGTAGCAGCCTGTTGTTGCAAAGCAATCACAGCTTGAGTTAAGTGCTGTACCTGTGCTAGCATTTCCTCCATGGGGTCCACACCTCCGGTTGCTCCGTCTTCCATGGTGGGGATGTGTGAGCGTTGTGGGTGCTGGCAATCTGTCACGGCAGGACCAGGGGGCGTGACACAAGCAAGCAAAAGTCCAGGAACAGTCCGAGGTCAAGCCGGGCAAATCAGGTAGCAAGGTTCAAGCAGGTTTAAATCACAGTCCAAAAGCAGGGTCAGACATACCAAAGTTTCAAGTCCATAAATCACAACAATACCAGAGGAGTCAGAGATGAACGCAGGGTCAACAAAGCCAAAGGTCAAAAGCCGAGGATCAAGCCGAGAAGAATTCCACAAGGTCTGGAGCAGAGATGCAAGGATTCAGGTCCTGAACAAACGACGTTTGCCAGCACAAATGACTGCTGGCAACAGACTTGCATATATACAGTGCTAGCTAATCAACTCATTAGCTAGCCAGGAGTGAGGACAGGATCCTGTCAGTAATCAGGGCTAAGAGATCTTCTGGCACGCATGCGTGCATTCTGCCTTCGCTCTCTCAGCTGTTGTCTTCTTACATTCCTGAGCCTGGTTACAGGTGGAGGCGAGTCTGATGATGAATTACTGGGCTGCAGCAGAGACTGATCCCTTGCAGGTGTTCCCTGGGAGGCTCTATCCTCCTCACCACTTAGATAGCTTTCAGCTACAGGATCCAGTCTTTGCCTTTCTGCTGCAGTACTGTCCTCAGGAGCCTGTTCAGGGTCCTCAGGAGCCTGTTCAGGGGCATCAGCAAAGGCAGGCATGACATCAGCAGGGGCAGGCATGACATGCGCGACCGTTGGGCCATGCGGTCGCGCACAAGTCCCAAGCTTTGTTCCGGGAGAACAATAGCAGAGCGGATCCTAGCCCGCACCAACCAGAGGGCAAGGTCCGCGGCCAAGAGCCTATGAGACTCTTGGCCACTGTAAATAACCTATAGGGTCACTAGGGGGTGTGTTCTGGTGGTGGGTTCTGGGCATATATACCGGCCTGCGTGCCGGGGGTCCTTGTCTTGTTCTTGATCTAATAAAGTACTTTGCTGAATCACTCTACGTTTCCGAGTACTTTTCAGATACTTACCTCGATTCTTCTTGCAGCGGTAATATGAAGCCTGAACTACAAACTGCTTCCAACTGGTCTTTAAATCTTTCTACTGCTTCTGAAGTGCTATGGGGTGCTGTGTAAAATGCCCCCGTAGTGCTTCCTGCGATGACAGTTCTTTTCGTGCCCTTTTTCTCCCCGTGTGCGATCGTCCTTTTTTTTTTTAATGTTCTATGGCGCTGCAGCAGGACTACAAATCAGAACCATAGCGGACTACAAATCAGCACCATAGCGACCCCATTGAGATCCTTGGACTCCATTTAAATACACTGACATTTGCCAACTTAACGGGAGAAGCAGAGTCTGGCTGCCTGGAAGCAGGAAGAAACCCACTTGGAAGCAGTGGCCAGAGGCCAGGGGGAGCAGAGGAGGGAGTTAGAAGCTGGCACTCCACCCACTGACCCACACACGCACTCACAGCCGGCCCAGTATTGGCTAGTGGTGGCAGCACCCCCAGCACCTTTCCTCCTTTTCTCCCCGCTGTCTATGAATGTCATTGCAGCTGAGGAGGCTGCTGCAGCCTCACCTCTTTCCCTCTGAGAAGCGACGCTGCCTTCCCCCTTTCTCGATCTCCCCAAAGTGCCACTGGGGCAGAGGATGGTGTCTGTTTAAAGATTAAATCACTGAAAATAGCAATAAGCACAAACGTACCAGCACAGCATGAAAAAGGAGGAGGAGGGGCTTTACTAGTTTGGGCTTTGATGAATTAAAAAGCACCAGAATAGCCTGCTACCTGGGTTTTAAAACTGTCCAGCTCCCCCTCCCCCACGCTTGAATTCTGTATCCAGTGAGCTCCTTGTTTCCAGGGGACAGCAGTGGCGAATGTCAGTGTATCTAAATGGAGTCCAGACATCTCAATAGGGTCACTATGGCGCTGGTTTGTAGTCCTGTTTCAGTACCATAGCACTCCTAATAGAATGGTTTTTTGTTTTTGTTTTTTTTTAAACCCTGTGCGCACAGGTGAAAAAGGGTGGGAAAAGAAAGCAGCGCAGTGTGAAATGGCAAACCGCTTCAAAGACGGCTCCTTACCGGAAGGGAAGGGCTGTGTGAAATGGTTTAGTCCATGATGGTTTAGTCCATGATGGTACAATAATGTACCAGCCCTGTACTGGTTTAGTCCATGATGGTACAATAATGGTTTTTAAAGGACAATGTGAAATTCCCCATATACTCAGAACTTCTCTATAATTGGTAGACTAGAAAGGCAGAAAAATAGGTACAAGAATGAAATCTTGTTTTTTTAGGAGAAATTTTAATTTTATTAGAGAAATAAAACTGGGAGACATACAGGGGAAAAAATTGAATCCATACACAAACATCAGTTTGGTGCCAGTTTGCCAGTTTGGTGTAGGGGTTAAGTGCGCGGACTCTAATCTGGGAGAACCGGGTTTGATTCCCCACTCCTCCACTTGCACCTGGCTGGATGACCTTGGGCAAGCCTTAGCTCTGGCACAGCTGTTCTTGAAAAAGAGCAGTTTCTGTCAAGAGCTCTCTCAGCCCCACCTACCTCACAGGGTGTCTGTTGTGGGGAGGGGAAGGGAAAGGAGTTTGTAAGCCGCTCTGAGACACCTTTGGGGTTTTTCTTCTTCATCAATGAAATACAGCATAAAAACAAGAACAGGCAAAAAAGAAAAAAGAGGGGGGAAAGAAAAAGAAGGGGGCATAAAAGGTTTCTGATTTTCTCTACAACAAATATAATTTTGATTATAGAATTTCCCTTGCTGATATATAGAAACAAGAACTCTCTTTTTAATTTCTCTTAAGCAAATTTCTTATTCAGAAAAACCACAAACCATCCTTATCTTTTTCATGCAACCTCTAATAAGTAAAGTCATTATCTTTTCCCTAACTGATATTATAAATTTAACCATATCTGCCAAATCCATCATCAGACTCTGGTTTTAGCTGTATCTTAGTCTTTAGAATCTTCCGCAAATTCCATATCTTCCTCTTCCCTTTGTAAACTGCCAAAAGTAATGTAATCCTCTCTCTGATATCTTTGTCAGTTTCTTCTTAGATACCTCTCAGCCTCAGACAATATTCATTTTCTCTCAAGTCCATAAAGGGCTAAAAAATCAAAATGCCTCTTGAGTTCTTTGTCAGTCTCTTCTGATTTATTTTCTACAACAACCACTGAAAGAACTCAAATGTGAACTTGTAGATCTCCTGACAAAGATATGTAATCTTTCCTTAAAATCTGCCTCCATTCCTGAGGATTGGAAGGTAGCTAATGTCACTCCCATCTTTAAAAAGGGTTCCAGAGGAGATCCGGGAAATTACAGGCCAGTCAGTCTGACGTCGATACCGGGTAAATTGGTGGAAACCATTATTAAGGAAAGAATTAGTAGGCACATAGATGAACAAAACCTATTGAGGCAGACTCAGCACGGTTTCTGTAAGGGAAGATCTTGTCTCACTAACCTGTTAGTGTTCTTTGAGGGGGTGAACAAACATGTGGACAAGGGGGATCCAATAGATATTATTTACCTTGACTTCCAGAAAGCTTTTGATAAAGTTCCTCATCAAAGGCTCCTAAGTAAGCTCAAAAATCATGGGATAGAAGGACAAGTCCTTTTATGGATCAAAAACTGGCTAGTTCATAGAAAACAGAGAGTGAGTGTAGGTGGGCAATTTTCTCAGTGGAGGGTGGTAAGCAGTGGGGTACCGCAGGGATCAGTACTTGGTCCACTGCTTTTTAACTTGTTCATTAATGATTTGGAGATGGGAGTAAGCAGTGAAGTGGCTAAATTTGCGGATGATACAAAGTTGTTCAGGGTGGTGAAAACCAGTGAGGATTGTGAGGCACTCCAAGGGGATCTGTCAAGGATGGGCGAGTGGGCGTCAACATGGCAAATGGGGTTCAATGTGGCCAAGTGCAAGGTGATGCACATTGGAGCCAAAAATCCTAAATATAAATACACATTGATGGGGTCTGAACTGGCAGAGACTGAGCAAGAGAGAGATCTTGGAGTTGTAGTGGATAACTCACTGAAAATGTCGAGACAGTGTGTGACTGCAATAAAGAAGGCCAATGCTATGCTGGGGATTATTAGGAAGGGTATTGAAAACAGATCAGCCAATATAATAATGCCCCTATATAAATCAATGGTGAGACCTCATTTGGAATACTGTGTGCAGTTCTGGGCACCACACCTTAAAAAGGATATTATAGCTTTGGAAAAAGTGCAGAAAAGGGCAACTCGAATGATAAAAGGGTTGGAACACTTTCCCTATGAGGAAAGGTTAAAGCGCTTAGGGCTCTTTAGCTTGGAGAAAAGACGACTGAGGGGTGACATGATCGAGGTTTATAAGATTATGCATGGGAAAGAGCAGGTAAAGAAAGAGGTACTTTTCTCCCTTTCTCACAATACAAGAACTCGTGGGCACTCCATGAAACTGCAGAGCGGTCGGGTTAGAACGGATAAAAGGAAGTACTTCTTCACCCAAAGAGTGATTAACACATGGAATTCACTGCCACAGGAAGTGGTGGGTGCTACAAGCATGGACGGCTTCAAAAGGGAATTAGATAAGCATATGGAGCAGAGGTCCATCAGTGGCTATTAGCCACAAGGTATAGCTAGGGGCTCTGGGGCAAGTGATGCTCTGTCTTCTTGGTGCTTGGGGGGGGGGTCAACAGTGGGAGGGCTTCTAATGTCCTGGCCCCACTGCTGGACCTCCTGATGGCACTGGTATTTCTGGCCACTGTGTGACACAGAGTGTTGGACTGGATGGGCCTTTGGCCTGATCCAACATTGGCGTCTCTTATGTTCTCTTATGTTCACTTTATCATTGATTTGCTTAACTTCCTCAATAATATGCCCTATTGTTCCTTCAAGTTTTTTCACATCATCTTTCATTTCTTGATTAGATTTCCCAAAACTCTAATTCATTCTTTTCTCAAAAGCCTTTATCTTGTTTCAAAGATTCGCTGTTTTACTCTCTATTCTGCATCTTATTTGTTCAAGTAATCTCTGCATCTTATCTGATGTGACAGGTTGGTCTGATGAACCTTCCCTGTTAAGATTATTTCTGCTATTCATTATAGTATAAGATCCAAGATATGAAAAGATAGAAATAGAGAAAGACCATTTTCAGATAAAATACTTTCACTTTTAGCTATCAGCAATTTATGTCAATTTATGGCAACAAAAATTTAAAAAAATCAAAGCAAGTAGTCCAAAATGTTTTCAAATCAGTTCCTTTCACTTTTAACCATCAGGAGTTTGTATCGTTTCACTATGGCAACCAAGGTCAAATAGTCCCAGAATGACGTTATTGGATAATTTTACATAATAGAAGATAAGACTCTGAGACAATCTTCTATTATGTATAATTATCCAATAACAGATAATCCTCTAAAGTAAATATAAGAAGTCTCATGGCAGATGTCTTGTTACAACCAAAAAGCTTTCATGCATACACACTTCCATCAAAAATAAAACTGAAGATTAAAAATTAGGAATGGGGATATGAATTAATCCTTCACCCATTTTGTTTTCCTGATTTTTTAATTATACTTTTCCCAAAGTTTTTTTTTTTAATTCTGTAAAGGTTTTTATAATCCCATGAGAGAAGTTACCTTAGCAGGGGTTGTCTTTTTTGTCTTCAAGAAAATTTCTCTTTGGCTATAGATAATTGTGCCCATAAATCTTAAAACGTGGAGGAAGTTAGGCTTTAGGATTCCACCTAAAGAGGTACGTGTGGTTTATCTCTTTCATTTTACTTTGATCTAGGGACCAGTGAGCTCTCCTAGTCAGTAATTAGCTGCGTTGTGTCTTCACTCTCTGTGAAGATGTCAGCCCACCATTACATCTCCACTGGAAGCTGGTACAAGAATGTAATCTATGAGACACTGAAAACAGTGTCTCTTCTACTTGACCTGTTTTAAAGAACTTTACTATTTAGCAAGACAGTCTAAGATCAGGAGGTGGAACAAAAGTTTGGCAGATGGTAAATAACAGGGAGCAGTGTAACTGCTGCTTTTCCCAAGCTTCCTTAGTCTCCACTTCAAAAGCAAAGCAAGCATTTAAGACTACATCCAGTTTTTGCCACATTTCAGATGGGTAGATGCGCATAGCAGCTTTAGCTCTAGCAAGCCTTCCAGGCATCTCAGCCCTGTCTGTTATACTCTGAACAATAAAATTTGGTGGAACTAAATATGGAAAAAGAGGGCATTTTTAAAGAAGGAATGTTCAGTTTACTGAGGAGGGGCACAGGATAGACAAGATAGGCAGAGGAATAAAAAGGGCTTGGAAGTTCTATTTCGCTATCATTGATAAAAGCTGAAGCATGGCTCCCTCTCACAGTTACTCTATAGTTCACTATAAGAATGTCTCCACTTCAGAAGAGGACTCCAAAGGCTTGATCTCCCTGAACATGTCGTCCCTTGGCAGAGATAAACATTGGAACAAATGTGTTGCAGAAGCTGTCATGGTCAAAGTGTGCTTTTGGAGAGAGAGAGAGAGAGAGAGAGAGAGAGATGGATGAAAATTCTTCTGAAGATCCATGGAGGAAGTTAAAGTTTGAAAAATATGGACCTGACTGTACCAGACCTTTATATGGTCATGTAATAAATATATTAGTAAGAGGCTATGTTGAGTGGATGTTCTCTATCGGTTGCAATATTTGGACAAATAAAATTATCTTTATGTTCAGAATCAATGCCAATTAATTTTACCCAATGTTCCTCTTTGTGGAGGACACACATTCCATAAAGCTACTGATAACCAGCACTGACATTAGATATTGCACAGTCTTATCAAAATTTGATTCAGTGCTCTGGTCCTTCCTCTGCTCCCCATGCAGCTCCTTCACTTTCTGGCTCTGCTTCCCAGCTACCCACCCACCCCCTGATCTTCATGCCTGCCTATTCCTTTTCTCCACCCAGTGACCATCTTTTAATTTCATTGTGGAGTAAACAACCACTGAGATTTCCACATGGTTACCCCCATAAGATCTTAGCAGCCATTTTAGGTTGCTTAATAGGCTTACCAAGCACCTGCTTGCAGTGGGCAATCCTGCACCACCTCACTTGCACTACCACCTTCACTGATGTTCACAGTGAGAAAAAATGGGGGGATGGCATCTGACCCAAAAGTGACATCACTGTAGGAATCCCCTGATCTCTGTGGCTTTTACTATAAAGATTTGGGAGATTACTAGAGCATTGTCCAAAAGTGACATCACATGGCAAAACCAAGACAAAAAGGGGGGAGGAAAAAAAATCAAACTGGGAGGACTAGGTAACCAAAAAGTCTGAGACAAAGCCTAATAACAAGACAAATAATAATGGGTTTATATGTGTGAAAAAATATAGCACAACTTTAATCCATATTGCATTTTTAAAATTGAAGGTATTCCTGGTCCTACGGTCTATATACTCAAGGTCAGAGTAACTCATAACTTTATGGTATTTATGTGTCCAGATTCAGAATGACCTTACGCGTCATTCTTTTCCCTCCAGTGTATTTATTCTACAGCAACAATTTAAAAATGCACATTTCTAAATCAGAGTGAAATGTCACTTGTGACATGTGGGGGGGTGGCATCGAAAGTTTTTTTATTATGCAATTGCCCTATCACAGCTGCACAGTAGCGTACAGCAAGCACCTTTCATTTAAGTCTTCATGGTTCAAGTTTTGTGCATGCATTTTAGCATTAGTTTGTTGAATGAAAGGGAACAGAAACGAATGCAGGCAAAGCGGGGGAACCCCACTGTTGAAACTGACAAGCGGCTGCTTTTCCCATATTGCTAAGCACTAGGGGATTCTCCGCTGTGTTATTGGCTAATGTAAAAAATGGGAAAGAGTCACGTGATCTCATATTATGGGGAAACAAGTTGAGTGTATTGAGTGCACGGTAGAACACACTGACACTGCAAACTGTGGTTGTTGGTAATGTGTGTGTGCATGCGTGCCTGTGCAAAGTTGGCGACAACCCCACCACAATTTGCACAGGGCTGCAATTTGTATGAAGGAGGAGTTCTCTGGCAGAAGCACTGGAGAGCTTTTTTAGTTTTGTGCCACTAAATTTAAAAAAATGGGGGGTATTTTTGCTGATGTCCTAGTGCAGCTGCATAGTAACACTAATTTTCTGCCCTTCCTTGCAAATTTGTATGGTTTTCTCTTTGTGATTCTCTAATTTGATCCTGCACACTGATCATTATCTTGGCAGTTTTGTAAAACCTGTCCTGTGCAGATTGCACTCTACTTCCAAATGAATTGATCCCAAGCAATTCTTAAGTTCAGCAGTTCACAGAAGGTCTATATGGCTCAGTCATTATTTTAATGTTAGGTTTCCAGAGACTGCTAAAAACTTTGTTCACTAAAGCATTAAAGGGGAAAATGTTTTCAAAGTTTTAGACATCCCATCCCAGTGTCTCTCTCTCTTTACATCTCATGTCAATTTCATTTCACGCTGATGATCCCCCCCCCATTTATTTTGTTTGCATGCAGCACTGAAGTCTTTTTTTTTTTTTTTTTTCTTTTTTCACTGGGGAGGCACTGGGGATGCTGTTGTTTGCCTCATCTCCAGTCTCCCTTTCAAGTCAATACCAGCAGGGAAATAAACCTCATGCAACCTCTTTTAAAAAATCCCCCCCCCAATCATTTAATTTTTTTAAAAATTCAGCAATCCAGGACTAGTGATAGTCTCATATTGCTAGGTTCATGCTGCTTATAAAAAAATAAAAAAATTAAAATGAGGGGGAAATGGAACTTGTACACTGATGAAGGGGGGAAGATGGCAGAAGGTGCAGTGTGGGTGGAATGACCTCAGTATGGGAGAAGGGAAGCAAAAGGGTGGAGGGGGAATCCAAGGGAATCTGTATGCTTTTGAAATACCTTTGGAGTGAAACAATGAAAAAAATGGCATGAAAGCACTCTCAGAAAACCTAGCGAAACACTGACCAGAAAACAACCTGAGCACTGAAGGCAGGAAAATCAATGCAGAGCGACAAAGAGAACCAATGGACATTCACAGTGAAAGCAAGGGAGACACCCTTTCATAATAGGCCTTGGTTTTGAAAAAGTGACATCATTTCTGGGTCTTACACTATCCTCCTTAGGCCACACTTTAGAAATCTCCCAGTAGTTGCAGGCAGACGTCTGGCAACCCTGTCCGTGATGTAATGGCTGCTGACGTCTCATTATGTAACCTCATTTTATTTTCTGCCTCTCCCCTTCTTTTTGGTTAAATCTAAGTCTGCTCTTCAGACTTCGGAGTCTCCCCCACCCAGGTTTACAGAAACATTTTCCCAATCTTTACCTGGCCTCATTGTGTGGATATTTTGATCCTGGAATCAGGTTGAGAATTAGGTATTTGATTCCAAAGGCAAATAAAGTTTCACAGATCCACCATCTGCTTTGCAAAAGCTGAAGATAGTAAAAATAAAACTCTTTTCTTCAGGTATCAACAGTGACTCTGTTCTTTTTAGTACTGCCTAAGTTTGACTCTCTTCAGAAAAATCATTCACAGCAAGATTATTTAAATGAAGGTCAAGGTAGGATTGCCAAGCTCCAGGTAGGGGATGGAGATCTCCTGGAATTGCAACTGATCTCCAGACGACAAAAATAACTTGTGGAATAAATGTTTTAAATAAATACACGTCTTCGGGAGAAAATGGCTGATTTGGAAAGTGGACAACATGGCATTATACCCAACTGAGGTCCATCCCCTCCCAGAACTCCAGGTTCTACCCTTAGATCTCTAGGTATTTATGGACCTTAGGTCAGGAGAACTTGGTTTATTCTTTAGCTCCAGTAGCTGATGACCACTGAACAAAGAAAGGTGGAAGATAGGCAATAAATGTGAAGTTGAGGAAGGAACCCATCTAAGCAAATTGTGGCTCTAAGCACCCCTTCTCTTAAAGGTGGTGTGTTGTATTTCTATAGGCTGGGAGTAACACTGTAGATCCATTTTTAATATGAAAAAGTGTTGGTAACTTAATAAATTAACAAGGCTGTAACTCTGCTGACAATGACATGGCATGGGGGTATTTTTTATTTAGAGCCTCCTCATAATCTTACACCTTAAACTGCAGTTTACTTTTGTTGTTGTTCAGTTGCACAGTTGAGTCCAACTCTTTGCGACCCCATGGACCACATCATACCAGGCCCTCCGGACTGTCTTCCTTCTTTTACCTTCAATCTTTCCCAGCATCAGGGTCTTCTCCAGTGTGTGCTCCCTTCTCATTTGGTGGCCAAAGTATTTGAGCTTCAGCTTCAGTATCTGGCCTTCCAGGGAAGTGTTAGTGTTGATTTCTTTTAGGATTGCCTGATTTGATCTCCTTGCAGTCCAAAGGACTCTCAAGAGTCTTCTCCAGCACCATAATTCAAAAGCATCTATTCTTCGACGTTCAGCCTTCCTTATGGTCCAACTCTTGCAGCCATACAGTACTACTGGGAATACCATCGCTTTGACCATATGGACTTTTGTTGGCAGGGTGATGTCTCTACTTTTTATTATGCTGTCTAGGTTTGCCATAGCTTTCCTCCCAAGGAGCAGGCATCTTCTAATTCCATGGCTGCAGTCACCGTCTGCAGTGATCCTGGATCCCAGGAACGTGAAGTCTGTCACTGCTTCCATGACTTCTATTTACCAAGGAGTGATGAAGCCGTATGCCACGATCTTAGTTTTTTGGATGTTGCGTTTCAAACCAACTTTTGTGCTCTCCTCTTTTACCCTTTGCAAGAAGCTCTTAAGGTCCTCTTCACTTTCTGCCATTAGAGTGGTATCGTCTGCATATCTGAGGTTGTTGATGGTTTTTCTGGCAATCTTAATTCCAGTTTGTGATTCATCCAGGGTGGCATTTCGCATGATGTACTCTGCATATAAATTAAATAAGCAGGGTGACAATATACATCCTTGCCATACTCCTTTTCCTATTCTAAACCAATCAGTTATTCCATATCTGGTTCTAACTGTCGCTTCTTTACCCTTATACTTTTATATTTTACTTAGCTTCTTCATAAATCCAGCTCTGCTCATCCTGTGAAAATTTGGAGGCCCTCTAGAAAAGTCCAGTGAACTCACATCTCAGACCTGGAATAAATACATGTGGCTTCACATCTAGTTTGGCCTGGAAAAACCAACAAGTGAACAGCAAATCTGATACAGGTAAGAACTAATAGAACACATCTGAAATAATCTGATACAGGCCAAACTAATTAATATTTCAATCTGTTTTTTATTTATGTGTAATTTCAAAATATTCCTGTTTAATCCAAACTGTTTACAGGCATTGGGGGGGGGGAGTATCTTATTTGTACAGAAGCCTGTGCAAAACATCGACCCAGATTTAAAAGACATACTTGCTGCTCCCACAATCCCAATACAGAAATGTTTGATGAAAAATTATCTACTCTGATCTTCATCCAGCACCCTTTTAATTAATTAGCTCACAACATTGGATAGCTTAATGGAAATGTATTGAATCATTCTGCATGAAATGAGATAGACTGGGGTTGCACAATGACATGCTCAGTCTCACTAGGAAGAATTCACACAATTATCTCTGAGCATGGTGAATTTATCATTTTCATAGCACATTTCAGTGTTCAATGCTTTCTAATTCTCACTTCTGTTATTCAGTGATTCCAGTTCTGGTGCTCCCTCCCATTACCTTGAATTGCCTTTCCTCAGGCTCAAGTTACGTCACTAGCCTGTCTGTCTGCTGTGCTTTAAAAACTAGAGTTCAAAAGGATGAATACTACATGCCCACACACAATTTGGGGTAACAGATTACACTAAATAAGCCCAGAGACAAGCTGGGACCTTCTGCGCTTATAATTATCCTGGGGGGGTTTCCCCAGTGAGAAATATGTTTCTGGTTGTTCTTCCTCTTAGGCTTGGAGTGGAGTAACTCTGCATAGGATTGCACTGTAAAAGACTCATTTGCAAGGCAGTTTGCTAGTATTTCTGTAAAATATGCTTATTTGGTGTTCATCGTCGTTCCTGATCTTGTGATTTTTGGCATCAAAATTCTTATTAAACTCATTATTACAAACTCAGCGCAACAACTAAGTACAGCAAATGAAGTATGCAATAGTGTAGGAAGCAGAAAGCATCAGTAGGTCAATATAGCATTTTTCTGGTATATTATATATATCTTTTGATACAGAACTACACAAGATAAGAAATGATAGTGTACATTTAACAAGCATGTGTTACAGAAATGGTAATATGCAATCTTGCAAGTAAGTTCTTAGTCTACAAAAATGGCCTCCTAAGAGAAGTACCTCTCTTAGCTTTCTCGGAGGCCATTTGCCTGGGGTAGGGTTGCCAGCCTCCAGGTGGGGCCTGGAGATCTCCTGGAATTACCACTGATGACCAGACTACAAAGATCAGTTCCCCTGGAGAAAATGGCACCTTTGGAAAGTGGACTATATTCCATCATGCCCTCCCGAGGTCTGTCCCCTCCTTAGATCCTGCCCTCTCCAGGAATTTCCTAACCTGGAGTTGGCAGCCATAGCCTGAGGTATCTGATGAAGGTATTTGACAAAAGGAGCTTTGACTCTTGAAAGCTCATACCCTGAAAATCTTGTAGGTCTCCAAGTTGCTTCTGGACTCAAATCCAGCTATTCTACTGCAGCCCAACACAGGGCTATCCTCTGAAACTATCTAGCCGGGGGGGGGGGG
>NW_015161956.1:873455-909780 GCF_001447785.1 Gekko japonicus
CCGTCCGCCAAACGGGGCTTCCCCCTGTAACTATGGGGGGGGGGGGGGGGGGGGGATTGTTTCTTGCCACAAGCAATCAGGTGGATGGTTACTCGCAATTTTCCTAATAAAGTAAGAACGAACTTCTGTATGGGAACCTCAAAACCAGTATAGCCAAACCTTGCTAGGATAAGAGTTGCCAATTCCAAGTTAGGAATTAGCCTGGGGAGAGTGGGGTTTGGGAAGGGAAGGGATGTCACTGAAGCGGCTCTGAAGCAGCTATTTTCTCCAGGGGAACTGATTTCATAGTCTGGAGATCAGTTGTTACTCCAGGACATCTCGAGACTCCACCTGGAGGCTGGCAACCCCAAATGAGCCCAGCGCACACAATGCCAACAAATAAGGCTCCCAACGTCTCTCTTTCACAGTAAACGTGACAATGTGGATTGTGTACTTCAGATATTGAAAACCATGCAAGCTATTAATTATATGTTGTCAAAGGCTTTCACGGCCAGAGTTCATTCATTGCTGTAGATTTCTGGGTTGTGTGGCCGTGGTCTTGGCATTGTAGAACCTGACATTTCGCCAGTAGCCGGCCACACAACCTGGAAAATCTACAGCAGCTATTAACTATAGTTGCAAATCTCTTTTTGAAAGCTTGCATGGTTTTCTCTCCTGAAAAGTCTCATGGATCAACCATGAGACAATTAGGGGACAACACATACTGCTCTAATGAATCCTTGGGGAGGAAGTGTCCAACCTAGCAGCCGGTCACAACAATAACACTTTTTGCTATTTGTTTGTAATTAAAGTAGACACTGGAAACATCCCACCAATAAACCACTCCTTGGCCCCGGTCACACGGAGAATTTGCTGCGCGAAAGGCACGAGTGCTGGGCGGATTTTCGGGGCGTGATCACACCACAGCATCTGGGAAGCATAGCACACCCGTGGCCAACCCGTGGCATGCCGCCGAAGATGTGCAGTTAAAAAGTACCTGCAAAGATCTACTAGCAAATGGTTTGCCACAGGCTGCAGACGGACTCATTTGGTATGATCGCGCCGGCACATGCCTATTCCCTCCGGCCGTCCTCTTTGCAGCGCATGCCGAAGGACAAAACCCCAGTGCGCCACCATCGCGTCTGATTGCATAATGGCGGATCAGAATGCGATGGGGCAAATAGCCACGCCTCCCTCCCCCGCGCTTTTTGGCACGTGTGGCTAGGGCCCTTATTCAGCAAACCATATCACTCTCATCTGTTCTTAGAATTATAGAGGGTCTTCTGAAAACCTTTAAGTGCTAGTTTCCTTCCTAGATGAAGACCACATTTTCTCACCAGAAAAAATAAGGGACTAATTATAAAAATGAGAGGAAAAATAAGTAGAGTTAATTAAGAGACACACTTGTTTAATTTTGCTTTCCTAGTCTCTTGCAGTCTAAAAATCCATGCTGCTTCTCTTTGTGGGGCTTCCATCACAAACGGTGCAAAATCCCAGAATGCCCGCTCTTTGGAATCCCCCCCTTTTTAAGCACCTGCTTTCTCAGTTTCATTCTTATAACTCACAGCTTTCACCTTTTCATCATCTTTGACCTCCTCTTACTTGTCATGGTCTGTAGAAGCTACTGTGGCTCCTGCTCCTCCCTCTCACCTGTATGCAGTCTTCCAACCTGCTAACCAAGGAACACCTGTTCTCCTTTTGCCTCCTCAAGACACCTTCCTTTCTTCTTTAGCAAATTTTTCCTTGAACCCTATTTACCATACGAGTATCTCCAGTATTATTTCAGATTCATGTACCCCACTGGTCTTCAGCCTTTCTAGACTGAGCATGGAACCCCCTGATCTGAAAGAAAGGCATCAAAGAGAGGAAAGGGGAAAGCCAGAACTATGACATCGCTGTTTTCAATGCAAGGGCCACGTTGGGCAGCAGACCAAAAGAACTGGGAACAGGAACCATGAGCCAAGCATCCAAAGTGTATCATAGTGAGGAACCTTTCTGCCACTGAGTGACTTTGTCTCCCCTACTCTCACTACCGTGTTTCCCCGAAAATAAGACACTGTCTTATATTTATTTTTTCTCAAGAAGACACACTAGGGCTTATACCACAAATGCATAGAAATCCTGCTAGGGCTTATTTTTTGGGTAGGTCTTATTTTCGGGGAAACAGGGTATTCATACCAGGGCTGTTTTCAAGTTTTGGGTGCCCTGGGCAGAGATCCCCCCCCTACCTGACCACACATCCTTCCCTGCCCACTCATGAGCCTTCTCACCAGCCACACTCATGGCTGCCTGCACAGCCTTTCCCCAACAGCGCAGGGCAGTATGTATGCCTGAGAGTGCTGCTGCCATGGTCTCTCAGAGCACCACCACTGTGACTACACTGTGTGCACCTGCCCACCCTTCTGCAGCAGCACAGGGCAGAACATACATCCAGGAGAGCAGATGGTGGAGTGCTTGGGAGCAGGCAGGGAAAGGGTGCACAGGCAGCAGGGGAGCTGCACAGGTGTGGGAGGTCAGGGTCAGTGGGCCCTGCCAGAAGCTCTGGGCCCCAGCAGCCACCCGCCTCAGTGTATGTTGACACTGGCCCTGGTACATACAAAGAGAAGCAGAAGTCTCTTGCTTTCTACGTATGCATGCTAGCAGTGTGGCTTCCAAAAGGCAGCAAAAATGAGGTGCTATAGGGATGGTGGCCCAGAAAGTAGAGTTCTGTGATCCACCTGAGGGTCCAATGGGTTGAAGACCATTCATCTATATTGTTGCCATCACACTTCAGTCCATTTGTGACCTCTTCTTCACCTTCATTTCATTCAGATTGCTGGGCAGCTGGGGCAGGGACTTGGGGCTTTATCCCAACTACATAGATCAATTCACCTTAGGGCTGCCATCTCCAGGTTGGGGAGTTCCTGGAGATTGCGGGGTGGAGCTTTGGGACAGCGAGGCTTGATGAGGCAAGCAGCCTCAGCAGGGTATAATGCCATAGACTCAACCCTCCAAAACAGCCATTTTATCCAGGGGAACTGGATCTTTGTCACCTGGACAATAGTTGTAATTCTGGGTGATCTTCAGCCCTCACCTGGAGGCTGGTTTGGCAGAACAGGTCTGTTCCGACTTACAGACCCTGTTCTGCCAGCCCCCTCCTTGGCTTATGCCAATTTCTGGCCGATACACAGGGCCCCCAGTACTGCTCCAACTTAGCCCCGAGGTGCAGTCCATCCACCTCAAGGCCCGGAGAGTTCTGTTTGCGCTCAAGCCCAAAATTGAGGTGGAGCTGGACCACTTGGTGGCACATGGAGTTTTAGAGCCAGTTCCCCATCCCACATGGGGGACCCCCCCCCCCCATCATAACCCCAATTAAGCAAAATGGGGATGTCCGCATCTGTGCGGACTACAAATGTACAATCAACAAGGTGCAGAGGGACCATGCTTACCCAGTGCCTGTGGTCAGCCATGTCCTAGCGACTTTGGCAGGGGCCAAGGTCTTCAGTAAATTGGACTTGGCCCAAGCATACTAGCAGCTCCCAGTGGACGAGCCGACTGCTGAGGCACAGACCATCATCACACACCGGGGTGCTTTCAGAGTCAAGCGGTTGCAGTTTGGAGTGAGCATGGCTCTGGGGATCTTCCAGAACTTGACGGACTCTCTTTTGAAAGGCATCCCTGGGGTCCAACCATTCTTCCATGTTGTATTGATCACCGCCCCCACGGAAGAGGACTTCGCCATGCACCTACGTGCTGCGCTGCAGTGATTTGACTCCGCTGGGCTGAAGGTGAACTGAGAGAAATGCAATGGCTTTTAGCTTCCTAGGCCAACAGGTAGTGGTGCCCTCCCCAATCAGGGTTTGTGCAGCACCACTGCAGACGTGAAGCCCCCAAAGCTGCCAAAGAGCTGGAGGAAGGAAGCACAAGATGGCAGAGCCAGCAGCCACCTGCTCTTGTTTCCTCCCTCCTTTGTGGGGGTGAGGCAAGGGAAAACTGGCCAGGCAAGCAGCTGTGCCCCAAGCTACCCCCCTCACTGTGCAGCCAGAGGGAGGGAGCACAGCCTGGTGGAGTGGATCTTGCAGCTGTCTGATTTTCCTCCCTCTCTCCCTTCATTGTGGGAGAAGGTGGGCAGGATGAATAGTGCAGCCTAGTGGCAGTATGGGGGTCAAGGACACTGCTTACCATCGTCACTCAGCTCAGCAAACATCTTTTGGAGCCCCTGGCACCCCCAACCTCTGGCTTCCTAGGTCCTTGCTCCTGCCCGATGTGATTTAGGAGATAGAGTTTAAAAGCATTAAAGCTACTCAGCTGAGCCTATGGGAGTTCTGTTCCAGCACCCAATCACCTTTCAGCAGCCCCGTAGCTAAGGTGTTTTGGGGGAGGGGGCCTGAAGGGGGCCACCAGCCAATTAAATCAAAGTTAATTTCTCTTCTCTTATGTTGGCTTCTCTTATGTTCTTATAATTAAGATTATTCAACAGTGGCATCTTCTACTTGCTAGGCTTGTGGGAATTTATTAATTAGTATACGTTAATACCCAGCAATTATTGGTACTGTGTGTAACTGAACACCAACTGGAATTGTACGTGGGCAAAAAGCTATTGGTGTATGGCTAAACTTTTACTTGCTGAGAAAGTTCATTTATTTGCATGCTAAGTTATCCAAATTGTTCAAAAACAGAGACATATTTTGAATTGATGTTAAATGGAGGCATATTATTTTTCAGACGGAAGAGTTACAAATATGCACATACCTGTTTGTAAAAAAAAATTAAATCTTCTAACACTATACTTGCGCATCTTTGGCATATTTTTCTGACATCTCTAGCAAACTGTGCTTTAATACAAATAATAAATTACAAGTTTTGAGTAGTTAGTTAACTTTAGAATTAGTTTTACAGTCCTCCTTGTGATGTTCTTTTGTTTTTGCTGACGCACAGACTTACCCAAGTTCCCTTTATTTGACTACCCAAATACACAATTCTTCATTTGTTGTACAGTATCTGGTTCCCACAGAAATACAATATCACAATTCAAGATGGTACAATTTCCCTGACAGAATGCAGAGATAGGAGCTGCTGTGACTGATCGTCCTTGACTGAAATGTGTAAGCTGCAAACTTTTACAAACAACTTGCTCTCAAAAGTTCTTCAAGATGCACATGATAGCTAAAAACATTAAATCAAGGACAAACTCTGGTGCAGGCAAAACTGAATACTAAATTTAATAATAAGGACTGGGGACATATTCCAATGTTTTCCTTTCAAATCATTCTCAAGAGGTTTACAAGAGCATGCATTAAAGGTGTCTCAAAAGTGGTATGTCACTCCAGTTAGTAAAAACTGTTGGAGAGGCTGCAGTGAACTAGGGTGGTCTTCATATATGGTGGTCTGTCTAATTATAGCAAATTTTTGGAAATCAATATTTGCAGAGATTGCTAAAGTAACCTGGGAACAAATAAAACCTACTATTGATTTAGCCCTGCTTGACTTATTTATCAGTGAAAACATCCAATGTAAACAAAAACAGGGTTTTTTTAGTTGCAGCTAGGATGCTTATTGTTCAATGTTGGAAGAATGCTAAAGGGATTTCCTTGGATAGGTGGTATGCTAAGTTAAGAAACATAGTGGCACTTGAAAAATTAACAAATAAGGTTAGATTAATTCTGGGGGGGGAGAAAGATGATTTTAAGATAATTTGGAACAGTTTTATAATTTATTTAATGGAATTTCCAGATTGTAGCTCGTTAAAGAACTCTCTTTAATGGATGGAGACCCTTACCTGAAAATTTGAATAAGGGATAGGATAATTATATTATATTAGAGGATACAATTTTTCAGAAATGGAATCAATGGAAAATATGTAAAGACTCAGCCAATTTGGATGGAAGCACTCCCAACACTCCCCTTTTCTTCTTTCTTCCTTTTTATCTCTTCATGCTTTTTCTCTTATTGTTTTATATGTTTTCTTGGGGTTTTTTTTCTGGTTGGAATATCACCATAACATGATGCTATCATTTCTTATATTGGATATAAGGTTTTCATATGATTTTGTTTTGTTGTTGGTATTTGCTTTGTATATGTAAATAAAACATTATTTATTTTATTTTTTTTAAAATAACATTTGCAGACAAAATTGCAGAGGCAGTTATATTACTCATTATTACTGATATCACAAGCACTATTGAATTGTTTGCCACATACAACCACATAGCAGTTCTAATAACAATGGACACACTAACTGTAGAAAGAACTGCATTTTCCGAGCAGCAAAATAGTATCACTGGGAAAATGTGGTATCCCGGCAAAAAGGATTGCTTTGAGGAAAATGCTCGGATTTCACACAACTAAGGAATTGCTATCTTTACATTTATACAAAGAAAGGTCTTCATATATATGTATCTTTTCTTAAATTTAACAGAGGCCAGAATTCTATTCTACCGTGTTTATCTCTTCTCCATGACACCACTGACCTTTGCTACTGCAGTTGATACAATTTCAGATAAATCCAATATAGTGAAATCCATTCTAGTTTTTCGGATTACCTCTACTATAGAGGTAGTTAAGCAAAACCAGAAGTGTTGTAACCAGGTCCACGAGCACATGAATCTGCTGCTGAATAGAATTTTGTTTGACTGATTTTGAGTCTGTATTAGAGCAATCTTGTCATGTCTGAATTTTATATATAACAATGTGTCCATCATGGAAGAAAGTGAGCAAGTTGCACCAGAGAGGGGATCACCACTTAAGGGAAAGGCAATCCAACTTTGGGCCTGGCTTACTGGTACAAATGAGTATCTATATATCCAATTCTCAACAATCCCCTCTATGTGCGGATACTTATTTCTACAGATAGGGGCATACTCTCACCCAGTAGGTTTTCTACAGACTCAAGGGACTCCCTGGGTCTCCAGAAAAATCTAAAAAGTGAAGAAAAAAAATCGGGGAGGGATGAATTCCCCCCCAATACCCTCTGAAATGGCCACTCACAGAGAGAGAGAGAGAGAGAGAGAGAGAGAGAGAGAGAGAGAGAGAGAGAAGGAAGCAAAAAGCAGAACTGGATCGAAATAGCAGGGGGTTTGGAGCCAGGCCTGAGACTAGGATTGCCTGCTCCAGGTTGGGAAATTCCTGGAGATTCTGTGGTGAAGTCTGAGGAGTGCAGAGTCTGGGGAGGGGAGACTCCTCAGCTGGATATAATGCCACAGAGTCCACCCATTTTCCTCAGAGGGACAGGTCTCTCTTGTTTGGAGTTCTGGGGAATCTCCAGGTCCCACCTGGAGGCTGGCAAACCTAGGCCTAGCAGCGCCCTCTGGGTGACTTGAGACCACCTGACTTGCATGATTCTACTAGGCCTGGCTGCTTGCTGCTGTTCAACAGCAACCACCCTATGAAAGCCAGTGTAGTATAATGGTCAGAGCTTCAGAGGAGGGTTTGTGAGGCCCAGGTTTAGATCACTGCCTTGATGTGGAAGCTCACTGGGTGTTTTGGACCAGTCACATACTTTCAGCTTAGCCTACCTCACAGAGTTGTGGTGTGGATAAAAAGGAGGAGAGAATAATATAAACTGCCTTAGTCTCCACTATGCAGAAAGACCATAGTTTTCCTCTGTAGAAGTTGCAAGGGGAAAGGAGACAGAAAGCTGAAGACAGAGGGGCAGACAGAGGTTGGTTGGCTGTTGGGCGGGAAGGAGATAGGGATGCCAACTCCAGGTTGGGAAATTTTGGGATATTTGAAGGGTGGAGCCTGGGAATGGTGAGGAGGGACTTCAGACAGATATAATGCCATAGACTCCACCCTCCAAAGCGGTCATTTTCTCCTGGGAAACTAATGTTGCCAACTGTGGGCTGGAGATCTTCTGGAATTACAACTGATGACAAAGACTGGTTCCCCCGGAGAAAATGGCTGCTTTGAAGGGTGGAGTTTATGCTACTATACCTTGCTGAGGTCAAGCTCAAATCACATCCTCCCAGGGTTCCACACCCCCCCCCCCAAATCTCCAGGAATTTCCCAACATGGAGCCGGCAACCCTAAGAAGAACTGATCTCTGTATTTGGGCAATCTGTTGTGATTCCTGGATAGCGGCTGCTGCCACTGCTGTTGTGTGTGTGTGTGGGGGGAGGATGAAGTAGGTGGGAGGCCGGGAAAGTGACAGGCAGAAAGAATGATGGGGTGGGGGCAGAAAGAAAGTGACAGGCATGGAGGAGGGAGAGAGAAATAGTAAGAAAAGGGGTGGCAGGAAGAAGAAAGAGAGAAGTAGAGGGAGAGGGGAAGAAGCAGAGGTGGGGGGAATGGGATAGTTGCTCCTGCAAGTTTCTTGCAAGTCCCCACTTATATTTTAAAGTACTATTTTAAAGTACTTAAACACACTTCCATACATCATGTTTAGCTCACCATTCACCTCTGTTGTTGTTTCTCAAGTTATCTAATATGTTTAGAAACCTCCTCCCTTCTGTGTACCATCTACAGACTGCTGAAACATTCACCACCACTGAGAACAGTCAAAAGACATGGACCAAAGACAAGAAGACTTGGACCAAAGCTACAGGGTTACTGGCAGTGCCATCCTAAGCAAAATTATACTCTTGTACGTCTACCATAGACAAACAAATAGCATTTTGAAATGCCAGCCCACCCTAGCCAGACCATCAGCAAGCTATTTCATTTATATTCCAGACTGGGTCCTGCCTTTCTCCTTCCCTTTACTTTTGTCTTCCTGTCCTTCTGCTTCTTTTTAATCCAGGGCATGAATTGAAGTGCCACATGAAGCATTCCACTCCTCACATGCGCCCAGTGCAATGTTTCCTTTGTTTTAAAATTCATATAGTCTTCTGTATGCCCTGTTTCATTTTTTTTAAAATACTGGGAGCAATCTCCTCCCACACTCACCTGATTATTTTTATTTCCATTGCAGAAAAGAGGAGGATGAGGACCAAAAAGATACCTGTGAATTATTTGGCTCTTATCTACACCCCATTTCCTAAAAGAAACTGCTATTTGAATGATAAATTATATTAAATATGAATTGAAGTATTTCTTAAATTGTAAATATAAAATGTAGTTTTTCCTTTTAGTTAGCAGATTTAATATTGAACTGGAAGTATGACAAGACAGGAAATCATTTATCATGAAATGTGCATTGATACTTAGGATCTTCTGTTCCTTTTATTTGGGAAGATATTGTATTTGCTACCATAATATCACAGATTTTGTTGTACCAAGCTGTCATGGTTAGAAGTTTTTTCTTCCATCTGTGTGCAGTTTGTACTTTGGTTGCAACTGAACATAAACATTTTGTTATGTTCAATATATCCTGGAATGATTGTCCTTGCCTGCAATGTTCCCTTTAAGCTGTGAAGTATTGTGAGCAAAAATTCTACTTTGTGAGCTACTGGCATTAAAGTTTTGAGTGAGCAATTTGGCTGCTGCATAAATTAGTTTGCTCTGGAGCCATCCTTCCTGCGCTAAGACAAAAATGTGTGAGCCAGAGGCTAAAAAACTGTGAGCTGGCTCACACTAACTCAGCTTAGAGGGAACACTGCTTGCCTGTAATGGAATGGAATATTTTGTAATTTCTTTAATATGAATATTTAACTAAAGTCCAAAAGGGTCTTATTTTTCTATATTGCCACCAAATATGATAGTAAATACTGTTCTTACCACATCTTCTCCAGTAAAGTGCCAGGGATAATTTATGAATGTGTTGTAATTTTACTGGTGCAAGATACCATCTGGACATACATTTATAAACATCCATTAAGTTAGTACGTGTAGAAATAAATGGTGGGCTTAGCCAAAGGTAAGACCATACTTTAGGTTCCATGGCTATGCCTATATTGTGTTCCCATTTACATGTATGGGAAGGTGGGTTCTGCCATTTGTAGGAGTTAAAAAGTAATATAGGGAAAGGAGTTTCCTTTTGTAAAATGTAAGTGGAGGGAAGTATCCATGTTTGCATATATTATGAATTCATGAAACTCATACAAAGTTTAAATGTAGTGCTAAAACTGATCCAGATGCACAAAGTTTACCTGAACAAGTGAAGTTATACTGTGACAGACCAATGGGCCTTCTAGCTCAGTACTAGCAGCAGTAGGACAGCTAAACCAGAAGAAAAAGCACCATGGATCCTCCTTTTGTTCCTTCTTCTTCACTTGTTGTGTGGCATTAATTGAGATTGGCTTGCCACAGCAAGTCAGGGTATGGGTGGATGAAAAAAACTGTGGAAGGAAAGAGGGGCAAATCTGTAGCTGTCTTTTCTTCCAGTTCAGCTAAAAATTTAAAAGGATTCAAGGGTACTACAATGTTAGTGGAAACAGAAACAATTCCTTTCACAGTCACATTGGGTGAAGGGGAAGGAATGTTTACTGATATCCCTGAAAAATCCAGTCTGAAGTGTGTAGAAAATAGGAATTAAGGTCTTTCAAAGATAAAGTGTGTCATGCTGGAGTTCACATTTCATGAGGAGATAGATTAATATGTCACCTTACCAATAGTAAATGTCTTGAGGGAATCCACAACTGGAGTAGTCCCTGCCTCTCTTTTCCAAACATGTGTCCTGAGGCAAAAGCAAAAGAAAAGAAATACAGGCCAGGGTGCTTATGCAATCAGTGCTTGGAGATACCTGAGAAAATTCTGGTGTTTTATCAATTTTTCATTTGTAACCTAGGGGCAGGGCTGCTATTTTTTTATTTTGAAAGAGAAGTGCCGAAACTCTCAAGAGGGAAATGAAGTTTTTAATCTGCATACTGAAAACTCATGAACTTTTAAACATTTTAAAAATAATTTTGTTGAAGAGGTTTCGGAACTCTGTTTCATCATGTTCCCCCCACAAAAAAGTGGTGTTTTAAATTGTAAATCACCTTGACTGAGTGTGAGACTCCTGGAGATATCAGTTCCCAACAACAGTCATTCAGAAGAATAAATGTTTATTGAGACATTGATAGGATCCAGACTCTTACTGTTTTGTGTTAGAACTGAGGGGAAAGCACACGAAACAAGCAATTATACCTAAATCAAACAGGACCCCGATGGCCCGGAGCCAATCACACCTAAGCTAGAGGCCCGCCGAATTAATGGCTCAAAGTTCCCAGGAGAAAGATGATGCCTGGGCTCAAAGTTATGTGGCTGGGCCAAAGGAGATAACCAAGAGCTACAGTGGGGCAGCCAAAAGCAAATGTAGACTCCCCTACATCCCCATGGCAACTAAGCTTGAGAAAGCGGGCAGGGTTGACACTGAGTTGGCAAAAATAACATATCTTGCCTTGGCCACTGCATGGTGGTTGGAGGACTATCCTCTGTCCTTGCTGTAGCCTCTCAAAGTGCTGCCGTGGCTGGGGAAGCAGCAGAGATAGTAACAGCAACCAGGAGAACTGCACAGTTGTTGTGGGACCTCTGTGTGGGGCATGGGGCAGCTGCCCTGCTTGCCCCATAGCTAAGACTGCCAACGAGTTCATGCTAGAGAAAGTGCTCCGATGTGGAAGCCTTAGGCCTATGTTGTTGGTACAAAAATGGCACAATGTGAGTGTTTTACTAGCTTGCTACTTTAATCTCAATTCTTTACAAAGTGGTTTTGAATAATCAGTATAATTGTGAATCATATTTGTATGCTGTGGGTTGAGAAAACAGAAGAAAGCTAGGTTTCAAATAAGAAAGCCAAACTGTTAAATGGCATTTGTGAGTCTTTCTCAGTAAGTCAGCTGGTTACATTCAACAATCAAGCATGTCTGTATTTCCGCACACCATGCTGCAATTAAGTTTCACAGATTTCTATTTGAAGAAGTCAGACATGTATTTTTGAGCTCACAATTGTTTACTCTGTGTGCTCACTGTGTTAATTCAGCTCCAAGTATGCAACAGGAGTCAAAGGGAACTTTAACGAGAGGAATACAATCTGTGCATATATTTCATTAATGGATTCATTTATGCATTTGTGTCCTCGCAACTTACTGTCCCATCATTAGCTGCTGTAGATCTAAGGATATGATGTGAGATATAAATGCTTTACATAAATAAATGCATGCATATAACGATACAGGTCTGAGAACAGAAGCTGGATTTCTAGCTCAAAAACAGCCTTGCATCTGTTAGAACTATCAGGGGGCATTCCAGATTCATTTATAGCAGATTAAAACCAGACTTTTCATGATCAATCTCCTGCCTCTTCATATATCCTGACACTTGTATTACTTCACCTTTCATCTAGATCAGGGGTGTCAAAAATGCGGCCGGGGGGGGGGGGGAAACTGGCCAATCAAGGACTCTTATCCAGCCCGTGAGCAACTGGTGTGAGAGAGGGAAGGCAGGAGACTGATGGGGGGGGGGGGGCGGGCACATGGATGCACACAGAGAGGTGTGTGCGTGTGTGTGTTCAAAGCTGTCAAGAAATTAAAGGAGATGGCTAGGGGGTAGGTATGGTATCCCTTGGAAAAAAACTAGTTTTGCATATGATTAAATACATTTACTGGGGCTTTTGTGGATTTTCCAGTAAATCAATTGCTTTCACTCCTAGGAGTCAACTGCTTTTGTTTGTATTTTGAGAAAAATAATATCGTTAATTGGGTTTGCCTGTGTAATTTATAAACTTTATATCTCTGGTACCTGGCATTTCATTTTATGGCAGACATGGCCCAGGCCAACAAAGTAACCTTTATGTCAGATCTGGCTTTCATAACAAATGAGTTTGACACCTCTGATCTAGATCTTGCCTCTCCTCTAAGGAGATCAAAGCAGTGTGTTACTGACTCTCTCTTCTCCCATTTTGTCCTCTCACAATCTGGTGAATTAAATGAGGCTGAGACTGTGTTTCTGGCCCAAGGTCACTCAGGCTGAGGTTTCTGAACTCAGGTGTTCTACATTTGTAACCACTGCCCAACACAGGCTCTGGCACAAGGTCTCCCTTTACTGGTCTTCCTTCCCCATTTTACACAGTTCTGCCATGGTTGGAACTATACAAAGTCATGAGCTTCTTGGAGGACCGTCACCTCACAACCTAACACAGACCTTTAGCTCTCCCAGTGCAATGGAAGACAACGTTGCAGTGGCTCCTCCCACCCCTCCCCTCCCCTGGTCCTCTTACCTATTTCTTCTGTCACCTGTGCAGCTCTCAAGGAGACCTGCTTCCCAAGGCAGGACTAGACAAGAAGAGAGCAACTATGGATGCCTTATCCACAACATCACTGGGGGAGTTCAAGGGCTATGTCTGGTACCCAGGTTGCACGGTAGTAAGCCTTTTCAGTGGCCATCAATACCACTACTGTGGAAACAAATACACACGCACAAGAATTACACACAAGGGGTCGTGGAGTTGATGAGTTTGCTCCCACAAAGGAGCCATCTTAGAGCCTGAAGCTAAATAGCCCTCTGCTGCTGTTTCCAATTAACGCAGCGGCACCAGCAGCCAAGCGTCTGTCAAAACTCAGGACTAACAGACCGTTTGCTCCGCAAATGAGCTGCATGTCGCCTCGTTGCTAAGTCCTGCTGGAGTCGGTCTCTTTATGGGATAGAGCAGGTCGAGAAAGAAGTACTTTTCTCCCTTTCTCACAATACAAGAAGTCGTGGGCACTCAATGAAATTGCTGAGCGGTTGGGTTAGAACGGATAAAAGGAAGTACTTCTTCACCCAAGGAGTGATTAACACATGGAATTCACTGCCACAGGAAGTGGTGGCGGCTATAAGCATGGACGGCTTCAAAAGGGAATTAGATAAGCATATGGAGCAGAGGTCCATCAGTGGCTATTAGTCACAAGGTATAGATAGGGGTTCTGGGGCAAGTGATGCTCTGTCTTCTTGGTGCTTGGGGGAGGGTCAACAGTGGGAGCAGTTCTAATGTCCTGGCCCCAATGGTGGACCTCCTGATGGCACCTGGTATTTTTGGCCACTGTGTGATACAGAGTGTTGGACTGGATGGGCCTTTGGCCTGATCCAACATTGGCGTCTCTTATGTTCTTAAGTGAGCAACTTTCAGGGGCGAGTCAGGAAGGCTTTCCATCTGTGGCTGCTCCTCATCAGCTATTTCTGAGCCAGGTGCCAGTGCGGGCAGTGATGGCAAATTGCCGATCTTTGAAGCTTCAGAGGGGCCAGCTGTGGGTTCTGCTGGAGCTAGCAACAGCCCTTCCTCAGCACCCATGACAGCACGTAAGGAAGGGGAAACAGGCTTTACTGAGCCCTTTTAGGATCCTCTGCAGGGGAGTGCTGTGCCTGACGTCCAAGTGGTTTGTTCCCCACAAATTTACTACAATAGCAGCAGCAGACCAAGCTGTATTCCCAGCTACAGCCATGCGAGCACCCCCTCCAGTGTGTGTGTGTGTGTGTGTGTGTGTGTGTGTGTGTGTGTGTGAGAAACGCCATCAAGCCACATCTCACTTATGGCAACCCTATGAATTAATGCCCTCCGAAATGACCTATCGTCAACAGCCTTGCTCATGTTGCCCAGCAAGGCACTTAATGTGCCCCTATGAACTATAACTCCTAAGTTACTGTACTCCAAGGTGACCCAATATAATGCCATTTGTGACTGCACACCTGAGAGAAGAAAACCTTCCTTTAGCATTGCTGCTCCAGTGGTATTCCAGAGTTACCAGCCATCTTGCCTGCTATGAGATGAAGCAGTTCCATAAGCCTGCACAAAGCCTCAGATGCCATGCCAGACGCCATTAGGAGTTTCTTCCAGCACATGAGGCAACCCCTTTCCCCCCACCTCCAGATACCTACAACTCTGCACATACTCAAGAGACTCTCCCTGCAGTTGCTTGGCAACTAATCGATCGCCCTTCAATGACCCGGCTAGGGCCATCAAGAGACAATAGCCATAGCCCGATGACTCAGTCCCCAGATTAAGTTACTAGCTCTCAATATTTACCACCCCCTAGCTCTCCTCCCCCTTTCCTTCTAACCAATAGTATGTTTTATGGGACGGACTAACAGGAGGTGTCACAAGGGGATGTGGCCAGCCTAGCCTGCCCCCCCACACCACATTATAAAAGGTGCTACCTGACCACATGGTCTCTCTCTCTACTACGACCCCTATCTAAGCTTTATACCTCTCACGTCCAGACTGCTATCGCATTACCCTCCCTCCATCTTTGACTCTAGGTCTGCGCAACCAGAGTGCCACATGTTCCCTACCGGTTCAGGACACGTGCTCCTTATTGGAACGTTTCATTCAGCGAGGACAGGTAACTATTGCCCAACCAACGAATATCCTGCTAATGCAAATGTGCTTATGATCTATCTTTATTTCCTAGAATCTGTATACGTGTGTGCGTGCTTGTGTATTGTTTGAAAGATATATCTCCTCTAGTAAAAGACATTATATTTTATCGATTACAGTTTTTGTGTCTGTTCTGGTAACTACAGTAAAGGTGGGACTTCTGTATACAACGGTGTTCGCTCCCTAAATTTGCCTATTGCCAATTAATAATCATAACTTC
The DNA here is from genome assembly GCF_001447785.1 of Gekko japonicus. Classification (NCBI taxonomy): domain Eukaryota; kingdom Metazoa; phylum Chordata; class Lepidosauria; order Squamata; family Gekkonidae; genus Gekko; species Gekko japonicus. The sequence continues at coordinate 888,839 of NW_015161956.1, forward strand.
CCCAATATTAATTAAGAAATCAAGGCAATTTGGCTAACACTCAGGTCTTGCAAACTGAAGGCTGTGGCTTCCTTGACTGAGTCAACCCATCTCATGTTGGGTCTTCCTCTTTTCCTTCAACTTTTCCTAGCATTACTGTCTTTTCAACTGACTCTTATAGTCTCACAATGGGACCAAAGTACAACAGCCTCAGTTTAGTCATTTTAGCTTTTAGGGAGTGTTAGCCAAATTGCCTTATTTTATTAATAAATGTGGGAATTATGAATATTAAATGGGAATAGGCATTAACTATGGGACCAATAACCTGTGTATACGGGAGTTTGATTTTCCAGAGCCCAGAAATAGACACTGAGGCTAGATTTACTAAAGCAGTGATTTCTTTACTAAGGATTCTCACACATACAATATAAAATCAAGCATACACAAAAACAATACAGATCTAGGAATTCAGATAGAAAGGTATGGAGAGGGTTGCATTAGCAGGAAGCAGGGGTCGTTTCATAGGAAAAGAGCTAGGGGAACTCATTAGCATAACTCATTAGCATATGCCACACCCCCTGACATCACCGGAAGTGTGTCATAAGGCCACACCCCCTGACATAACGGAAGTGTGTCATAAGGCCACACCCCCTGCTTGCAGTAAATTTGAAGAGTATTCTAGCAACTTTATTCTTCTAGTAACGGTGGTTTATAGAGACCTTATGAATGGTGCCAACATAAATAATTGTTTCAAATGGACTGTATAGGGTGATTAATTGACTAGACTGACTTTGTGTATTAAACGGACTTTGCAGCATTGTTAAAACGGAAGCAGCAACGTAGATTTTTCTCGGGAAGCTCCTGGATGGGGCTGGGAGTCCTTGCGGAAGCTGTGTGGAGCAGCCTCAGCCAGGCATGGGGGGGGGAGAGTTTGCAGTTTTGTATAAAGTTCTGACTGTTAATAATGTTGAAAAATTAATAAAAAATATTTTAAAAAACCTGAACTCACACTGTACATAAGAGGTTCACATTTAATAAGCTGCACAGACTCTGGCTTGTCTGTGTTTGTGCACACTAAGTACAGTATCACCCATGTCTCCTCACATCCCTCCCCAAGTGCACAGGGCAATAGTGTCCACCAATGTTCCCTCTAAGCTGTGGAGTCTTGTGAGCAAAAATTCTATTTTGTGAGCTACTGGTATTAAAGTTATGAACGAGTGATTTGGCTACTGCATAAATTAGTTTGCTCTGGAGCCATCCTTCCTGAGCGAAGACAAAAATGTGTGAGCCGGAGGCTAAAAAACTGTGAGCTAGCTCATACTAACTCAGCTTAGAGGGAACACTGGTGTCCACCTCCCCTCCTCAGCCCAAAGCAGCCTGTGTCCCTACACCCTTTTCACCTAAGGAGGGCAATTATCACTTACTCCTGGCTGCAGTCAGGGTGTACTCCTTCCCCTGGTTTCCTCCAATAAAACTTACTTCCATGTAAACATGCTCAGGAACCTCGACTTGCTTAGGCTCCATTTCTAAAGGGGATGCAGCTTTACGACATCCCCTGTCTTTTCAAAGAATAACCTCAACGGCACTCAGGGGGACTTGCATCCGAGTAAAGGTGCTTGCCCGAGCCGCAGTTGAGCACAAGTCTTTGCCTCACCACGTTCCCTCAATACAAGCCCCACATGTTTCAATGGGATTACTCGCTTAGGAAAGCAACCTTTCCAAAGGGGGAGCGCGTCCAAGCTGAAACCCAAAGCAAGTTTCTCGGGAAGCAAGTCGTCCAGTGACGTCCAGTGGACTTACTCCCGAGTAAGGAGGCTCGGCTTCTTCAAAAGTCCAGAGAAACAAGCCTTGCAGAGGGACTCCTGCCGCCACCCCCCGTATCCCCCGCAGCACCCAGCCTCCTTCCTCCTCCTCCCCAAATCCCACAAAATGCAGCCCAAAGTGCCAAGCAGACCCCCCTCCCGAAACGCCGCCAAGCGCCGCTCCCCAGGAAGCCCCTGTCACCTTCCCCTCCACCCGGCTCTGCTGCCCCCCGGCCGCCAAGGTTCCCGGCCTGGCAGGCGGCCTCGGCGACCGGGGAAGTTCTGGCGAGGGAAGGAGGGCAGGAAAGGGAAGCACTCGGCCCCTCACCATGGCCCCTCCTGGCCGCCCGGCCCTCCAGGCCTCACCCGCACCTCCAGGCCTCACCTCTTGCCAGGGAACACAAGCTGCAGACCAGGAGGCTCCGCAGGATGGCGCCCATCTTCCCTCCCGGGGCACTCTTTGCCTCACCGGCGGCGGCGGGGGGGGCAGGAGGAAGCAGTGGCTGAGGAGGGCGGCGGCAGCGCCTCGGCCGCACTCTCATACTTTTGGGTGGGTGGTGGAGGGGAAGGGACAGAAAGGGGAACGACGCAGCCCCGGCCCGCAGGCGGCCCCAACGGCTTCTTCATGGTGCCTCCTTGACCCCCAGCCCCTCGCCCAGGCGAAAAAAGCGAGCTGGGCCAGCGTGCTCCTCCATCGCTCCTGCTCCTGCCTCACTCGCTCGGCGCCTCCTCAGTGCAAAAGGCGGCGGCGGCGGCGGCTGAGGCGAGTCTCCTCTTCCTTGCGTGCCCCGCCCCCGCCCCTCACCCGGGGGAACGGCGATCCCCCGCGATCCCCCCGAATCGACCTCTGGCAGGAAGTATCATTGGTTGGGGTGATACGCTACCTGTCCAATGAAATGAATTGACTCTGCAGTGAAAAAGGGATAAAAACTATGGGAGGGGGTCATGAGCTGGTCAGCAACACACATGGGAGGTTCCAAACAGCGCTAAGAATGAAACCAGCAAGATAGGGTGGGGTTAGGAAGGTAAAAGCAAGAGAGAGTAATGGCTAGATGCTCTCTTTTTATACCTGATTTGTGACCTGAGGCTAGCCCCTTTCTGGTCACCTGGTCCCCAGGAAATATTAAGAAACTTAAACTGTTAATGGGTCAGAAAAAGGGATTAATTGTTGGACAATTTCAGGCAATGGCTGGCTAAGAGTGACCCCTCTCAGGAATTGGGAAAGACAAAAAGGAGGAAATGAAGAGAACAATTCAAGTTGCAGGACCGGTGTTTGGGATTAATGACCAGATGATTGGCAGCTGTGTTATCTCGATGGGCAGCTGGAAGACCTGATGGCTTGCTTCTGGAGTAATCAGGCATATCCTTTTGTTCAGGCTGAGGAGGGGTACGTGCTTCACCTGGTGATGTTAATATGTGAGGGGGGGGGGGGTGGAATGCCTGCGTGATGGAGAAGGGAATCCTTTATGGCGTCTGCAGAGGAATCTCCTTGTTCTTTTTACAGAGCATGGCTTCTCTCGGTGATCTGCTGCTGGTTCTGTGTGTTGAGGAGTCAGGGTGGCTGGTTTGCCATTGCTGGCGTGGCTGCAGAGGTTTGGCATACTGCTTAAGCACAAGGTTCTCCTTGGCTAGAGCATATGTCTTCAGTCCAGTATAAGGGCACTGTTTCACGGCTACAGTCCTGCCCATGGTCCTGACTGACTTATTTCACAGTCCAGCTTTAGGAACGCTTTATAAAGCAGTCTTTAGGAACGCTTTATAAAGCTGCTGCTTGGCAACATGAGCGTTTAGGCTTCATTTGGTCTAGAACCCAGTTATGTGTCTTTCTGGCAGTCCACAGTATTTGTACAACTCTCCTCCAATACCACATTTCAAATGAATCCACTTTCTTCCTGCCGGGTTTCTTCATTGTACAACTTTCACACCCATACATAGTAATGGAGAATACTATGGCATGAATTATCTTGATCTTGGTTGCCAGCGATACTTCCTTACACGTTAAGATCTTTTCTATTTCCTTCCTAACTGCCATCCCCAGTCTCAATCTCCTTTCTTGGTTGCAGTCTGCCTTCTGGTTGGTGATGGAGCCAAGGAATAGAAGATTTTGAACAATTTCAATTTCTTCATTGTTAACCTTAGAGTTGCATAATTCTCTAGTAGTCTTTTGTCTTCTTTTAACTTTCATCACTAGTAGTTTCAAATCTTCACTGCTTTCTGCCAGTAATGCAACCCATATTGCTTCACTAAGTTTTTGACTGCATAAACAAGAGCAGAACCTGGCACTATATCAATTTTTAAGCTGGGCCAGAAGTGCTTTATGTTCCAAGCACAGGTCAAGAGGAATTTCAGCTGTAGTTTATGCTGAGTTAGAAGGAAAAAGGGGGATGAAAATGGCAAGGCATAGTATTAATCTTGGATATTGTTTCACACTAGCCAACTTCCTAAGTAATTAAGGAGTTCAGAGCTAATAGTGCCCCCTAATGGGAGCACTTGGGAACACAGCTAAATGCCATCACCAGTAGTAAGAAGCTGGATTCAGCTTTTCCTCCTTTATCCAAGCAGATGAAATCCACATGCTCTGTGCTCCATACAGTTTTGCAGTTATTAGTCAGTATGCTGAATGCAGCTGCCAAAGGAAACAAGCTTACTTCTCTTTTAGCTCAAAATACCATTTTTGTATTTATTGATCTTAAAAATCATTAAGACCCAGGACCCAAGAAGGTTCTGTATTTTTCAGAATCATAAAGAAAGAGGGCAAAAAAAGTGTTGGGGCCTTTCCCATCACAATACTGTAGTACGACAAACACTTGGCAGAATTCCCATTTCTTTGAAAGGTGACCTTCCAAGAGCCTCCATAGTCCAATCCTTTAAGCCCAGCTCCCAGAGTACCGTTTGACAGGTACAGTGGGATCAGACTCCATCTTCCCCCAAAAGCACCACCATGACAGACTATGTAATTAGCAACCATCAGGCCCTGGAGAGACCCACATATGTATGTATTTAATACTTTCAGTATCTTCACTAGTAAAGCACATTTGGGAAAGATCACACAAAAGTCAAGGAATACCCTGGTAAGCCAGCTCTCATCATGACTGTGCCCACAGAAATGGCTCATGTTTGGTTATTTGAAAAGTGTTATTATGAGGACTAGCTTGATGGTGAAGGTTGGCTTTCATGCCATGTGACATTATGTTACTATGCAACTAGTCATTAAAAGGCTTCACATTTTGCCTTCCCCTGACCAATCCCACGTGCTTTATCTCCTGTCTGATTGTTTTCTCCCTTTTCTTAGCCCATGGGTTTTGGATTAAGACAGAGTATATGACAACCCGCCCCCCCCCCGCCAAGAAGTTAATGTACCATAGTAATTCAGTCTATAATAGTGACCAATTGTGTATCCTTGAAGCAAATATAAAATGTCACATGATAGTAATTACTTCCAGAGGCCTAATGCTAGGGGACAATAATTCATCTTCATTAATACTATTATAGATAGGTATTTTTTCAATTAAATTAGAAAAAAACCTAGAAATTGGCTTTTCCTATATCATGTGGAACCAAGTTCAAATATCAATTGTGACCAACTGCCAAGAGCTGCTATTTGCCAGCATGATATCTGGAGGAGTGTTAATGGAAACTGCAGACACAACCATTTGTTTAGCAGAGAGTCAGTCTGGTGTAGTGGTTAAAGAGTTGGACTAGGATCTGGGAAAGCCAGGCTTGAATGCCCTTTCTGCTATGGAAGCTTGCTGGGTAACCTTGGGCCAGTCACACAGCCTAACCTACCTCACAGGGTTGTTGTGAGGATAAAATGGAGGAGAGGAGAAAAATGTAACCTGATGTGGGTCCCCATTGAAGAGAAAATAAATATCAGTTAAACTCCCCTTAGTTCACTTTGGAATAGGCTAAATGATTACAAGCTTTCTCAGCAAGCCTTTTTTAAAAGTGCTTTTTTTCCTGAGAAAAAAGTGCTTTTTTCTCCTAGTTCAGAAAGCAGACCATGCGTGCAGCCAGTGTGATGTTCATGTTCCTTATCATACTGCCCCATGTAATTGTAATTTCTAGCTGCAGCCATGGCAAAACACTGCAGAAATTGCCCCCCCCCCCCCAAAAAAAAAATGAACCCGCCCCCCACAACACATCCAGGAACAAGAGAGAGGTTTTACATCTGAATGATGGACAATGACCATAAAAATGTTTGGAAGAAATAATCAAGAGATTGACCCAAATAAAGAAGATATTCATTGAATAAAATACTGCTTTGTTGGATGAACACACATGAGAAATATAAAGCTGCCTTATACTGAATCATAACGTTGGGTTGGATCCAAGCTAAATTTTCTGCTAACAGAAAGGGAGGCATAATTTCTGCCAATTCCCCTTCCTGCTGGAGACCCATGATTTGTATGTGATAACATTGCTGATGGTCTCCTGTACCCCAGAAGCAACATTTCAAAGAGATCAAGGGGATGTAGCTGGGGGGAAGAGGCAGGAGAGTTCTCTTCTACTGATCAAAGTGCCTTCTACTAGTGGAAAATTTAGTTTGGACCCAACTCATAGGTCTATCATGGTTAGTATTGTCTACTCTGACTGCTAGTGGCTCTCCAAGATCTCAGGTAGATGTTTTTCATATAACCTACCACTTGATCCTTTTACTGAAGATACCAGGGATTGAATCTGGGATCTCCTGTAGGCAACCAGATGGTCTGTGAATGAACCACAGATATGCGATTTTATCGCTTCTCTTTGGATCATTGCTAAGTTTGCTGGGATAGCATAAGATACATGAACTTTTCATTTCATAATTAAATTTCCTGTAGCTTGAACTCTGTGACCCATTATTTGCCCCAATTGGTCACATTTACCCAGAGAAAGACCCAAAGGGAGGGTGCAGTTAAACTCCCCAGTCCTCTAGAAAGCAAGTGAAGGTGCTAGTCCCCAGGATCATCAAGGCAAGGAGCATAAGGAAGTGCCAAAGAGAAGCCTCAAAATGCAGTGGAAGAAAGGAGCCTGAGGCCAGTGATGGAATGCCCCCACTGACTAAGTGCCACTCCATTCAGCCCTCCAAAGCATCTAGGTGCTTTGTGACCACCCCACATCTCTGCCTGGTGACACATGGCTCTCCCTTGGGTCCTTGGAGGGGCTTCCTCTCTGCTCCTTTAGTACACTACCATCAACTGGTCTTTTTAGGAATTACCTGCTAAGAGGGCTAGTGCTCCCAGCTTTCCTCACTGTGTTGCTATACTAACGCTCACATGGATTTCACTGTTGCAGGAAGTGGTGGTGGCTACGAGCATAAACAGCTTCAAGAGGTGATAGGATAAACATATGGAGCAAAGGCCCATAGTGGCTATTAGCCACAAGATACAGATGGAGCACTATGTCTGGGGCAGTGATGCTCTGTATTCTTGGTGCTTGAGGGGCAACAGTGGGAGGGCTTCTGGAGTTCTAGCCTCACTGGTAGACCTCCTGATGGCATCTGGGTTTTGGCCACTGTGCGACACAGAGTGTTGGACTAGAAGGGCCACTGGCCTGATCCAACATGGCTTCTCTTATGTTCTTCTTTTCTGGTGCCTGTGTTTCCCACTGTCCAGTGATTGGTTACCATGGGGACAGCTTACTGTACTTACTCACTCCCAGGGAAATAGCAATTGACCTGTAACCAGGTTTAAACAAGTGTGTACAAATGGTGGAGGTCCATGTCATACAGAAAATAACTAGCAGCATTCAAAATAGTAAATAATTATTAAAAATTAAAATTCCACACAATACTCTCTCCACAGTAACAGATGGAACAAGGAATACAAAAGAAAGGTGTAAAAACACAAATCCCACTCTGCACATGCCCTCATTGATAGTTTTCTAGAACAGGCTCTTTTACTTTGAAGTTACAGTTTTCTAAAAGTTTTCCATTACCTTGGAGTCTTTGTCCAGGCAGCCAGCCCTTTGTCTGCTCCTTGTGGCAATGATGGACATTGAGATGGAACTCAGGTGTGAGACCTCCTTCCTCCAAATGTAATTAGCCAGAACTGACCCACAAAAATGCCCCCACTTCCTCTGTGCCATGGGATTTTACCTCTTCTTTCCCCCCACCCCTTTATGGGTCAAATAATCCTTTCCAGAACTCTCCAGGGAGATACAATCTAGCCCCTTTCACCCCCAAATCTCTGTGCTGTTTCCAGGTTTCAGATTCCTGGTAAGGTGTGTGCCAGCCAATTCACTGTCTCCATCCAGGACAGCCATTAGCATTTCCAAGCACCTGACTTCCCCCTTCCTGCCTATTTTCTGCTAGGAGAGAAAGAAAAACTTTAAAAATTGAACATAGTCATTTTGTCAATCCCAACCCTTAAAATAAAATGCATTTGTGAACAAACCACAAACTGGTGAACAAACCACAAACTGAACTGTTGAGAGATCGATCATCATTGCATTAACAAAAGGATCAAAATGGATGAGATACCAGGGAACCCATCATAAACTTTTGCCAACGTTTAAAAAATAATAATTTCAGGCATGCATATCCCCAATTTAGATTGCGGTTAATTTGTTCCTTCCACCCCTCTATCACCACTACCCTTTGTTTCTACTAGCATTGGAAGGGCGGGGAGAAGATACAGTTATGCAGAGACTGCAAGATTGAGCTCTTCCACCAGGCCTTTGATTAGGGAGCCACACCCAAGAAACTGTGGCCTTGGCCCTAATACTAACATCACTGTTAACAGCCAACTTAACCCAGACTATGATGTCAACCGGCAATTGCCTGAGGACGCTGCTAATGCCTGCCATCTGATACAAACTAACACTTTATATTTTACTATATTTATAATTGTTCGGTTCTGATTTTATTTAATTCTTGTTTTAATTGTTTTATATTCTCTATGTAAGCCGCCCTGACCCTACCTTGGTGGGGAGGGCGGGATATAAATTAAATAAATAAAATAATATAATATAATAAGCAAAGGATGACTAACCATCTGTCAGGCCCCCATGAGGCCAGACTGCCCCACTGGGCTATTTCATTTTCTTACAGCTTCACAAAGGACAAACCAACACTAGGGAATTGCAGACAGTCTGCTTTAATTGCTCCATTCACTTACAACAGCCCAACTCATGAGTTTAACAGTCAAATCCAGGAGTTCAGTTCATCACTCACCTCCACCTGCTGCAACCCATGTTCCAGGTTTCTCTTTCAGGCACTGGGTCCTTCAACTCCTGCCCCTGGCCACTGTACCCTTCTTGCAGACTTAAGCCTTCAGGTAGTTAGACTGCCAACATCCCAGAAGGTAGTACCTGATGTATTCCTAGCCAAGAATACTACCGTCCTGACCTAGCTGCACAATATCGAAAATCAGAATCACTTATCTTAAATCATGGTTAATAAGGGAGCAGAGCCTAAACTCTACACAGCATGGGAATATATAATACAGAATGCCTTATACACAAACTTCCATACCACTCATGCCCTTTTATCTCCTGCCAGCAAATCAAATAGCTTCCCTGAAGTACCTATAGTAAAAGCTGTGTTAAGAAAATATTTGAGGCATTTGAATTGCTTCTTAATCCCCTTCAAGAGAAAACCGAATGGCAGTGTTAGGGCACTAAAGTGGCAACAATTTTTCCTAATTTCCACCAATATAGACTTGAAAGTCTTAAAAAACCCACCCATACAAACCAGGGTGAGAAACTGAAAAGTGGGGAATTGATTAAACTAAAAATAGAAATGACTGAATAGTCCAAATAATGTTGTTACTGGTGTCCTCCAGCCCATAATATTAGGCTTTGTTTGAAAATGGACAGCATTAGAACTTTTTCCTTTGTTGGAAACAGTCTTACCTCATGAAAGGCTTGGAAGCGCATTTGCATCAGTATGAATTGTATGAGTCGGGGGAGGGCCAAGGACGGGCACAGGATGCTTGCAGCAAAACCAGAGGTGCTGCAACACACCCTGCAGCCTCCTTTCCAGTTTCAGAATCTTTCCAGGGCCATAATGGAACCCCAGCCACTTCAGCAAAGATTTGGAAGACCAAGTTGAGACCAGTCCAAGGTAAGGAAAGACCAGCCCCAACGATGTTCTCTTTTGTTTGTAATAAAGCAAATCCAATCAGAAGGCAAATAAACCCAACCTAAAGAAACAACAAAGTTTTTGTTTGTAAATCAGGAATAGGGTACCTGCAAGAGCAAATTCCTGATCTTAGGGTCACACAGCATAGACAGGTATGTTCAAAACACACCCATTTATTAGCAAGGAGATACAGGGTGAGAGCAGCTGGTTTCAGGACAAGGGAACTCAGGCACTCTACTAGGCTGCAGTCAGACATGCAATTTGGCACGGGCGGGAAGCGCTCCTATTTCATTCATTAGTTTTTGGAATGGAGTCGCTCAATCAGATATTCCATTTCACTGCAGGATCAGCCCATCATTGCGCGATCAGATAGTGTGGATGGGTGAGGGGGGGGTTGCCTGCTTTTGCACATGCGCATAAATGAGGGTGCCGTTTTTTTGCACATGCGCTTTCCAACTTCCGGGATTCAATTCTCCACTTTGACCACTCGCTGATCCTTCTATGGAGCACTGTAATCCCCTTGGTTCACAGTGAGCCATGGTCACCTAACAAAGATTACTCCCTTTCCTGCTCGCTTTCAAAACTGGCCTAGAGATGGGGACGATAATGTGGTTATGTGCATATCGCTAACAGAGCAAAAAAAAATAAATGGCGCCCAGTCGGGATGGAATGGGCAAACCATCCCAACAGCCTGAGAGTGTTCTTAAGTGATCAGACTAGGGAAACTCTGTCTGTGTCCTGCTGGCAAGCATTAGGACCAGAGTTTTTCCCAGGTGTCTTTTTATTCCACAGATGTTGCTGTCTGATCATGCACTTTAGATCTGTCAGGTATTGGCTTCAAAGTAAGATCTAAAAGCACATCTGACCACAGCCATATTCTAGCTAACAAACAGAATTAAGGAGCAGGGACTCCACCCCATGAGACTCAACCTAAACCAACACATACAAAGATCAGAGGGGGAACAGACCTTTCCACTGTAACCCAGCTGGGGTTGCAAGGTCACCACAGTCACCAGTGGAGGGTGGGGGGTAGGGTTTCCAGATGCAGGCTGGGAAACTCCTGGAGGTTTCTGGATCTCAGTGGGATACAATGCCATAAAGTCCACCCTCCAAACCAGCCATTTTCTCCAGGGGAACTGATCTATGTAGTCTGGAGATGAGCTGTAATTCCAGGGGATCCCCAGGTGCCACCTGGAGGCTGGCATCTGTAGCCGCAGCACAGAATTCAATGGGGGGGGTCATTTACACTATAGCTGTCCTGGCTGCAGAGACTTGGGCCCAGGATGTGTCATGGCCCTCTCCAACAAGCTCTGAAACCCAGACTCAGAGTCCTCCAAGGACAAACCGAAGGAGCCAAGGCCACCAGCTGATGAAGATCAGGGAGAGCCTAACATGTCGAAGCACCTGCTGACAATGGTCTATGGACACCAGAGGCCATCCTGCCTGAGCTTGCAAGGGAAGCCCCACCACCAGCCCCTAAAATAGTTACCAGGTCTCCACTGGGCAGGACACAGACCTGGGCCCATAGCCACCCAGGGGACACTCTCACCCTGGCGGAATGGTGAAGGCAGAAGGCCCAGGCTGAGGTGGTCCAAAGGAGCTGAAGTGCTCAACTGGCTACATGTGACACAACCCCATCCCAGAGCCTGGCAACGAGCATAATTATTTGCAGAATCCTGGCCAAAGCACAGTGAAGCTGGGAACTCAACATCTGCTAGCAGGGCAGTTGAGCCTGATTACTTTCCTGCATATTTGGGCTGAGTCTTGGAAAAGCTGCCTTTGCTGGATTAAGTGGTCTATTAGGTGCAAGACTATGTGCCAACTCCAGTTCCTATGCCTTGTGTCCAGTTCCCACCTCCACTTCTAGTTCCTGGTTACCGGCACCTGTTCATACTTTCAAACCTCATTATCTAGACCTGAGGATACTGCTCTAGAGGAGACCTGGCTGGGCCTGCCTTCAGGGTGCAGGGCAGGAAGAAGTGTAATGAGCCCTCTAAGGGAATAAAAGTTCTGCCTAACTCAAAATGGGAGTTAGTCAATGCACTCACACTTAGGACCAATGTTTATACGTGTTATTGATCCGCTGTTACTTTATTTCTTTCCTAATTAGGCTTTCATTAGGTTTGCCAGCCCTGCCCCCCAGTGGGGGCAGGACTTTTCCTGCCTGCCACCACTTGAAGTAGTGGTAGGAGATTTTTTTAAAGAAAATGGGCCAATGGTGTAACATCACTTCTGGGAAGAAACTGGAAGTGATACCAGTCCTCTCTAGGAGTCACTAGAAACTGTTTCTGGCAATTCCTAGAGCGGTGTGACACTACTTCTGGGGTTCCCCAGAAGTTACATCATGTCACTTCCAGTAAGTGCCCCCCCCCATGTTCCTGCCCCCCCCCCCCGGGTCTCCTGCTGTTTTCCAGGCTGTTCCTGACAACCCTAGCTTTCATAGCCTCGCTGTGTATACATTTGCATGTACAAACATTGAAACAGCGATTGTCTCAGGTAGGTGTCCCAGCATAATGTTCTGAAATGCAAGCTGAAATGCTTATTCGTGAGTATATCCCCACATAGCCACAGCAAAGGGTTGGATTCCATGGTCTGTCAACAGAAGGCGCTGATGACTACACATTCTTTCCGCGTCACTCTCTCCTCTCACAGCATCCCCCTTCTCTTGCCAGCTTCTACAAGGCATTAGTAAACGAATCTGTTTCTTGTACAAATGTATTGGATTGGATCCTATGATCCATCAGCATGAAGTTCTGGGAAATTTCCCACATCCCCCTCTTTCCAGCTGTCACTTTCTTAGCATGGGAAAGTTGATTTCAGGGGTTGCAACTCCCAGATGGGTTGGGGGGCTGCATTGGAGAGAGGCAAGGGGGAAACAGTCCTTCCTGCCTCTTCCTTCAGCAACAGTGCACTGACAAAACAGGGAGAAGATGTGATTTCACCCCTTTCTTCCCTCCCCACTGGAGAGACCATGGGAAAGATCACCAGTCCTTTGCAGGTGGACCACAGGATTCATTTACTAATGCCTCTTGGAATTGGTGGATACAGGGTAAGCAAAGGATAAGAGGGCAGGCAGCATTAGCCAAATAAAGTTAAGCAGGAAATGTCATTCCGTCAGCTCTTCTTGTTCTCAAGAGGCTCTCTTAAGTATGTAAGTCCAAATGCAGCGGAAGCTTCATTTTCATCACAGCAAGCTAAGTGGCACAAAGGAAGTAAATGCTGACAGCTGCCACTTTTCCTACTGTCTCTGGCCTTTATATGAGGCCAAAGACCAGAGAAAACTTTCTCCCATATCTGCTGTGCAATACTATATGTTCTGAGGGATGCTTGTGCATAAAAACTGCAGGACAAGTTAATGGATTATTTATTTAAAACATTTTTAGCGTCCCCAGGTGGTGAATAATCAAAACCATGAAAACATTTTTTAAAAATACGTACTATAAAACCAATTTAAAACATCAGTTAAACAAAACGCATAAATAGTTAAGGCACATAAACCAATTAAAACCCAGGTGGGCAGCCATGTTGGTTTGAAGCAGTAGTACACAATCAGAGTCCAGTCAGGCACCTTTAAGACCAACAAAGGTTTATGTAAACCCGTAAACAGAAAGTAGGGTCTGTGAGATAAGTCTTACCTGCTGGTGGAAGACAATGACCAAACAGGACAGGGAGTGTCATAATTTTGGTGCTGCAACTGATGAGAATGCCCTTTCTCAGGTTTCTACCCATCTAGCCTCAGATGGCTAGGGCCCCCAAAAAGGGCCTCTGAAGATGATTGCTGTGATTGGGTGGGATAAAACCCTAAATGATTTAGGACCAGACATCTTTAGGAAGAAGTCAGCACTCTACCTCATCTACCCACAAAATGCTTAGATGAGACTTTGCTCCGGTTTAAACCACCAGAGGGATGGTAACTACAAGGAGCAGGGATTTTATAGGAGTGTCACCCATGCTTTGGAGTACCCCCTCTAGGAGGTACACCAGTTGGCTTTATGGGTTATTTTTGGTACATGGTCAAAATAATCTTTTTTTAAAAAGTTTGTTTCCAGTTTCTGATTGGTTTTTATTGCAATTTTATTGGTGTATATTAGTTTTAATTGTGCAGTGTTTTATGGTCTCCATAAACTGATGTTTTTTTAAAAACCCAAACAATAAAAATCATTGTTTAAAAAAAAATGCTAGAGAGGTGACATTCAGAAGGAGAGCATGGGAATGTTGCCAAAAAAGGTCTCCATGTGAAGTGCTATCCTCTTTTCCTTGTAACATCTAGATGTGCTCACTACATGATGTGCCATTCTTCTGTTGTGAGTTCCCAGTTGCCGCTAGCCACAGCCAATGACATGGAGTAGAAGTGTGGAAACTCACACTGTGTCATGTAGTCAGTGTACCTAAATATTACAGGAGAAAGCTGAGTACAGGGATGTAATTTTGGGCAGTATTTTCATAATTGGCAGAACTTTTACTCACAATCTAATTTTGTCCTCTTGGTGGTCAAATATAATCTAATGAGCAGAAATATGGAGGATGACGCTAAGTGTATACAAATATAATTAATAATTTATTGGAAGTTAATATTTATCACTGTATTAAACAAATCATGATACAATATAATTTGCAATATATTATTTCCAAGTGCATCCAGCTTCAGCATGCATAAATGGAACCCTTGATTTTTGAGGGAATATGTTTGCATGTACTAAAGGTGTACGCACATGGAAAACATGTTGCCCCATTTCACACAAAATTGCGACCATGCATATTGGCAAGATTACATGCAGCATGCATTCATATTACTTATGGTTGGAATGCCAAAATTGAATGTCTGAAAAGGAGTTTTCAGTGGAATGTAAGCATGCTTAAAATTATTATTTATTAGAGAACATGTTCCATTGAACTCAGAGGGACTTCTGAATAAATGTGTGTAAGACTGGGCTGCCTGGCTACTCAGTTCATTGCCTCTTAGTAAATCACTTGCATCATTTCAGAGGTCATCCAAAGAACAGGGTTTGGTTCTTCCAATAACAGATCATTAGATTTTCCTGTAAGCAAAAACTAGCAAAATGCAGTTAATATTCATTTCAGCCTATGGAAGTCTGACATAATTCAATCTAATCAGTATACAATAGCATCTGGATGGGATGGGACTGACTGCTTGGAAGATATTAATCCCCTTTCCGACTATCCATCCCAAAATCATCCTATTCATTTTTCCTTTAGATCTAGAGATTGTTCAATTTTCATGATTCAGTAGAATAAATTGGACTAAATTATGTATAGTTACTTTGTCCAGCAGAATAATTTGCCTTTAAAATTATTCCTATTTCTACTGCTGTTCAAAATATACCTGCTGCATGACCAAAATTAAAAATGCTTAGGTCCTACTCAATTAAATGGAGCAAGTAAGCATATGTTAATTGAAGTGTATAGGTTTAAAATTGCTAATTTTTAATTGTATCAGGACCATTTTCATCTATATGATTTTATGCATGTAACAAGGTCATGCCAAAAAAAGGTCAGATGCATATGTAGAGATGCGCGCACACACACACACCAGGAGTTTTAAAGGTGGGTGTTTTTTTCTTTCCTCTCTGGAAATGTGAGGGAGCCAGTTCAATTACCTGCTAGATTACATCTATACATATGCTAATAGTCCAGGTAGAAAAACTAACTAAGGAATTCCTGGAGATTTCCTAGAAGGGCTTTCAGGAGGGTTCCCAGGATGCACCTGCAACTTGGGTGGATCAGGTGAAGAGGGTGGAGGGAGTGATGTAAAGGGGGTGGAGACACAGGTTTGATAAAAGCCCTTGCTCCGAGGAGAAAGAGCCTCTTGGTGCTAATCCTTTGAAGGGAACAGACTGCTGATTGATGGTCACTCGTGGTGGGCATCTTGTGCTGACCATGTGGTCTCCCAGGTAATGGGACTAGATGGGAACTTTGTAACTTTTTAAGGTCACTAGTGCCTGCCCTATTTCAACATTAGTTGGGTATATCTAGAACAGGGAATATAAGGGTCAAGAAGCGACAGTTAGAACCGGATATGGAACAACTGATTGGTTTAGCATAGGAAAAGGAGTACGACATGGATGTATATTGTCACCTTGCTTATTTAATATATATGCAGGGTACATCATGCAAAATGTTGGCCTGGATGAATCACAAGTGGGAATTAAGATTGCTGGGGAAAAGATCAACAACCTCAGATATGCAGACGATACCACTCTAATGGCAGAAAGTGAAGAGGACCTTAAGAGCCTCTTGCTCAGGGTAAAAGAGGAGAGCGCAAAAGTGGGCTTGAAGCTCAACATCAAAAAAACTAAGATCATGGCATCCGGCCCCATCACTCCTTGGCAAATAGAAGGGGAAGTCGTGGAAGTAGTGACAGACTTCACGTTCCTGGGATCCCAGATCACCACAGACTGTGACTGCAGCCATGAAATTAAAAGACGCCTGCTCCTTGGGAGGAAAGCAATGGCGAACCTAAACAGCATGATAAAAAGCAGAGACATCACCCTGCCAACAAAAGTCCGCATGGTCAAAGTAATGGTATTCCCAGTAGTCACGTATGGCTGCGAGAGTTGGACTATAAGGAAGGCCGAGCGCCGAAGAATAGATTCTTTTGAACTATGGTGCTGGAGAAGACTCTTGAGAGTCCCTTGGACTGCAAGAAGATCAAATCAGTCAATCCTAAAAGAAATCAACCCTGACTGTTCCCTGGAATGCCAGATAATGAAACTGAAGCTCAAATACTTTGGCCACCAAATGAGAAGGGAGCACTCACTGGAGAAGACCCTGATGCTGGGAAAGATTGAAGATCAAAGAAGATGGGGACAGCAAAGGATGAGATGGTTAGACAGTGTCATAGATGCAACGAACATGAAATTGAGCAAACTTCAGAGGACGGCGGAAGACCAGAAGGGAAAGAGGATTGCACTCATGACCACTTTTCTTTTGAAATCCATTTGCTGATCTAGTTCTGTGCTTAAGGATGCCTGTAAATATTTTCTTTTCAATAAATCTTTTTTGACTTTGGAAGTTGGTTCTCAGTCTCTGAACCAGCTAGTTTCCCCCACTGTCTTAGACATGCTAGTTGGGAGGGAAGCAGTCAGTGTGCAAGTGGCTATTTCTCCAGGAGATCCCTAAAGTTGTATTTGGTCCTTGTGGTAACCAGTCACTGGGTAGCAGGAGCAAGTCACAGTAGGCCTGTTCTGCCACAGCATATTTGGAACATTTATCATTTTTTGTAAAGTCCGCTTCTGTAATAACAGAATTATCATACCTAGTCCCACTCAACTGTGATGAAATTCTCATGGACTCTGTCCTTCACAGAATTCTCCCTCCCAAATTTCAGGCTTATAAAACGTTTCACTGTTCTATAGTAACTTAACATTCTCATTTGCACAGTGGCTAGGGGTCCCCCATTTTGGGGGGGTTTCTACCTCACCCCCAACACCCATAGCCACCCCTCTCCCTTCTCTCTTGAGAGAGAGGGGTGGCTGCCTTTAAGTGTGTGGAACCTGTGTTTCCTCCCAAGCCCGATCTCCGCTTGAGATCAGGCTTGCAGGGAAATGCCAGCTTCCTGCACTTAAAAGGGAAACGCCGGCTCCTTTAAGTGCAGGGAACTGGTGTTTCTGAAGATCCAGCGCGCGGGCGGGTGGGGTGGGTGGCGGATGTCTCCAATGTTATGTCATCACATCGGGGATGCCCCGCCCCCTCCAGGAACACCCCCAAAGTCCCCCGATGGGGGTGGAAGATGGACTTGGCAACCCTAACAGTGGCCATATTTTCTCTGTGTGTAAATGGAACTCATAGCAGGCAAGCTAAACCATGCCCTTTCACAAACCTTACCTCACAGTGCTCCATATCTTTCAACATTTTTCTTCCACCTTGACTGGTATTAAAGCCTGACTAGAAGATGCACTTCAAACAGAAGAGTACAGGAGGATAAGGTGGGGGAAGTAGGGTTAGCTGACCTCACCTGTGTGCTCCCCCACCTGTGTGCTGCATACCACAGATGCACTACACACAGAGAGACACACAATCTCCTCCAGCCAAGTCATTGTTGTGCAAACCCAATCATCCTTTTCACCTAGGATCAACTTCTGGATGAGTGATCTTCTGTCTTGGAGTAGCCTGACATTCAGTAGCAATACAGGTCAATATGATGGCTCATTGAGAAGACAATGTGAGTAATTGTGGCTGAGGACACAGCTAGAATTGGAAACAGACATTAACTGACTCTGCCCGCTTCTCTTTGGCTGTCCTTTTTTATTTTTTTATTTATTTATCTTGGGATTTGTATCCCGCCCTCCCCAAAGGCTCATTCCTCACCACTGTATCTTCCCCTACCTGACATACATATTTTCCAAAAAAGGATTCTGCTGGAAATCTTTATTCTAAAAACCAGGACTGTTCATTTAAGTACAAGATACAAGATTAATTCAAATAAGCAGTGGATATTTCTTGCAGTACACATCTCCTCAAATGTATGCAGAGTCTACAGGGACGTTCTCATGCACAAGCCCCACCTTAAAGAATGGGAGCTGTGCAAGAACACTGCTGCAATATACTTTGTTGCACTGCTACCATTTGCTTCAATGGCATTTGCATAGGAGAATGCACTTGTAGGTTACGCCCAAGCTGAGAAAAGAAACTGCATTAGGGTCAAAGGTGCACTCTTGGCATCCTTTGTCCAAATGCTTTCTCTCTGTACTACTCAGTGTTAACATTTTCAAGAACTTCATACTGGAATTATGTGTAAAGTAGAATCTTTGTATGTGCTTCCTCCCCTCTGATGGAGTTCTGCCTTCTGGATAGCGAGATAAGATTTACATTTGCCTTTGTAAAATCTCTTCTGCTCATGAAAGGTAGATTTCCCAATAGCATTCACATGCAGCCTCCAAAAATGTTTCTGTAGGCAGGAGGAAAATGGTCTGAGTACACAGAGGAGATCTGGCCAAAGCGTGTCAGTATGATTCAAAGTACACATTGCAAGTAGGAAATTCTCTAGTGCTCATTTCCTTGCCTTTTGCTCAGAATGAGGTCAATGAAGCTCTAATTAATGGCTCTGGGAGTGGGTGGGATCCACTGCAGTTCCTATTAGACTAGAGGCTAAAATGTCAGCCCAGCACTGGCACTAAACAAACCTTGGCAAGCTGCCCACAACAATGACTGGCTCTGAAACATCCAGAAGAAACCTGAAATCTCTCATGCTTTGGAAAGATAGGCAGGTTTTCATTATCCAAGCCAGATAATGTTATTTTTTTTCTGGGGTAGCATATGAATATGAGCCTGCCTCAGCGTGGTAGGGCAGGGTAAAAATCAAATAAATAAATATAATAAATAAATATTGGGTTGAAAGATCCATCTCGGCTATTTTACAATGAATAATACTACATGCACAAGATCCTACACAGGTTCGATCCTTGATATTTCTAGTAAAAAAGATTGAGTAGGTGATATGAACGACCTCAATGTGAGACTGTGGAGAATCAATGCCAGTTACAGTAGACAATACTGTTTTTGATAGACCGGTGGTTTGATTCAGTGTGAGGCAGTTTCATATGTTCAAAGTAATTACTATACTTTTGAAGAAATTTAAGTTTTTTCCTCACAGCAAAGTGGTATCCCAGAATCTCTTCCAATATCTGCTTGTAATTAAAAACAAACAGTATTTTGAGTAATTTTGCACCTGTGTGCAGGGGTGGTGGTGGAGTTCAGACTGGCAACTGGATGGGTAGCTGCCATATGCTCAGAATTTGCTTGGATCACATGTCCAAAGTCCTCGTGCTAACAGGTCATAATGGGCAGGTCACGTGTCATTTAAAATCAACTATACTTGCACATACATGCTGTTTCTGCGCAGGCATAGTTGGTGGTGTTCAGCAAGTGGCATTTATCCTGTTGACATATATTCAGAATTTACAGAATCAAATTGTGATTCTTAGGCAGCAGTGCAAGAGTCAAAATAGGAATGTGTTTAATGCTGTTTGGCAAAAGAAAGAAAACTGGAGACAAGCCAAGCAGTTTATTTTTGAATACTCTTGTGAAAAAAAAAATAGAGGGTTGGATCCAGCCAGTGTCTGTGCTGGTGAAAAATCTGGGAAGTGAAGGGCTTAGTGCAGTCTCTTACCCCCAGTCTTAAGAGGGGGACTCTAAAGAGCCAGAGAAATAAGTAGGTGAGGACCTGTATATCCCTCCTTCCTGCCACTTTGGTGCTGTCTCTTTGATGTGTCAAGTCAACTGCTACTCTCAGGGAATCTTCCACCCTTCTAGCTAACACCTTGTCACTCTCCATCTTGCAACTGTGGGAGCAGGACATGCTTTCCTGCATCTCTATCCATCCTAGTTTAGCTAGTTAGGTGAGAATACTATCTCTTTACTAAGACAAAGAGCTCTGTAGTGAAGTTTATTAGCAGGAAACAATATAAATTCTGCTGTGCCATGTTCACTCTGCAGTTCTAATAAAAAGTGAAGGACACATCATCTTTAACCACCTGAAAGGTCTATGCTGAAAACCATGGGGAATGGCAGAAACCATATGTGGTGGGAATGGTAGTATGAAGAGAATTAGGTAAGACTGAGTGAACAAGCTGGCTGGATCCAACCCAATGGCAATGTGGGCATGGCTATAACAGAGAGACAACCATGCAATTTAGGGCTTTTGTCCCTAACCCCTCTGGATGGAAATATCACCTTTTTAATCAAAGGAGAGGGATGGAAGGATAGAGGAATGCACAAAGCATTTACTATCCAATACTGAGCCATTTTAAATGCCCCCCAAACTAACTTTTCAGATTTTGAAGTGTAATTGCAGTCAAATGACAATCTAAACAGAGACATGATGGACCTTCACTGGTGATATTTCTTATATCCATATCTAGTTTGGTATTGGAGGCAATCCCAGACTAGCAACACTGAGAGAGCTCCTGACTTAAATGAGTTACTGACGGACTGTCTTCTGAAACTTTGTATAAAATTGTTGATATTGAACTAAGAAGCTGTCCGAACAACTTATACACTCTGAAATTGATGAGTCATGATAACAGCAATCTTTGTGAGACCCCACTATCACTTCCCTCCACTGCAAGAATCATTCATTC
>NW_015161956.1:909844-921388 GCF_001447785.1 Gekko japonicus
TCCTGCTCTCTGCTTCCTGCTGTTTAACCAGTTTTAATCCATAAAAGGGCATGAATAAGCTTATTCAGGAGTCTTTGGTGAAGAACTTTCTCAAAAGCCTTTGGAAGTCCAAGTATACGGTGTCTACCGGATTACCCTTTTACACATGCTTGTTCACCTGCTCAAAGAATGCCAAAATGTTAATGAAGTAGGGCTTTTCCCCCCCTTTTTTTGCAGAAGGCATGCTGATTTTTCCTTAGTAAGAGTGGACTGTAAACTAAATATGAGCAGTCAGTGTGATGCAGTAGCAAAAAAGGCAAATTCAGTCTTGGGTTGTATTAAAAGAGCCATAGCATCGAAATCGCAGGAGGTCATAGCCCCTCTGTATACTGCCTTGGTCAGGCCACACCTTGAGTACTGTGTACAGTTCTGGAGGCCTCCCTTCAAAAAGGATGTGGGCAAAATCGAGAGGGTGCAGAAGAGAGCGAAGGGGATGATCAGGGGTCTGGAGACTGAGCCCTACGAGGAAAGGCTAAGGGCCCTGGGAATGTTTAGTTTGGAGAAGAGGAGATTGAGGGGAGACACGATTGCTCTCTTTAAATATTTGAAAGGCTGTCATTTGGAGGAGGGCAAGGAGCTGTTCTAGTTGGCAGCAGAGGATAGGACCCAGAGCAACAGGGTTAAATTACATGCAGAAAGGTATCAGCTGGATATTAGGAAAAATGTTTTTACAGTCAGAGTGGTTCAAAGGTGGAATCAGCTGCCTAGGGAGGTGGTTAGCTCCCCTTCACTGACAGCTTCCAAGAAGAGGCTGGATGAATATTTGCCAGAGATGCTTTAGGCTGGTCCTGCATTGGGCAGGGGGTTGGACTAGATGGTCTGTATTGTCCCTTCCCAACTCTATGATTCTATGATCAAGTTGTTCTGAAAGACATTTTAAAACTAGTTTTGGCCATTGTGGTAACTTTGTTTCTTCTGCCCTGTTGATGCTCCATTTTCTCCTGAGAAAACTCTAGTGGAATGAATGGCAATTGGTCAAGAGAGGTAATAAAATGCACTGAAAAACTGGGCATGGAAGCTGTTTGACTACATGTGGGAGATACTGGCCTATAGCCAGGGGTCATTTCGTAGAAAAAGTGGTGCAGGAGCTCATTAGCATAACTCATTAGCATAACTCATTTGTATATGCCACACACCCTGACATCACCGGAAGAGGGGATATTGTCAGAAGGCAATACCCACCACTCAGGCTCCACTGGACTGTTTTGGATTGCTAGCTATTGGGGGGAAGGGGAAACGTGCAGATCTGCCCTCACAGAGGAGGGAGAGCTTGTACCTGAATAAAACTTGGTCTTAAAGGTGCCACTGGACTGTTTTGGACCAGGGAGCTGGGGGGGGGGACTCTGAAACATACCTGGCTGCTTCTTGCTTTGACAGAGGGGTGCTGGGAGCAGGGGGTGGAGCTTGTTGCATGTGCCTGCCCCCTGGGCTCTTTACTGCCGGAGCTCCGCTACTGTGCGCTCCCACAGGAAATGACCCCTGCTTATAGCTATGGTGGTGCTATTGGGGGCTCCGCCCCCTCCCTTATTGGGACAGCCCCACAAGATTTCCCTCCTCCCTCCACCCAAAGTGAAGTCTGCCTTGCCGCCAGTGGCACAGGAGTTCAAGAAGCTAGTAGGCGGGGGGAAGAGAGGGGAGGTGCAGATTCTTGTTGGCGGAGTCTTCTCCCTGCTTGCTAGCAGGAAGAAACTCAGCAGCAGGCAACAAAGACCACGCAGCCACCCCTGCCAACTGGCTGAGCAGAGAGGGGGTTTAAAGTTTAAACCCCCTCTCTGGGGTTGCATTACAATGGTGGCATGATTTCTCCATTGGATACAATGAAAAAATTGTGCCGCAGCTGCAACGTGACCCCCCCGTCTCTGCTCAGCTGGCTGGCGGGGGAAGAGAGGAGAGTGGGGGGGCAGCTGTGTGGCCTCCGTTGCCTGCCATCAAGTCTTCTTCCTGCTAGCAAGCAGGGAAAAGACTCCACCAGCAAGAGGCTGCACCTCCCCTCTCTTCCCCCCGCCTGCCAGCTGAGCCGAGATGGGATTTAAACCTCCCCCCCCCACCCCGTCTGCTCTGCTGGCTGGTGGGGGAAGAGAGGGGGCAGCTGTGTGGCTTTGTTGCTGGCTGCCGAGTCTTCTTCCTGCTAGCAAGCAGGGAGAAGACTAGCCTGGCTGGCAGCAAGGCCAGCTCGCCATCTTCCTCCCCTCGCTGGGTTTAATTTTTTTATTTAAATGAAGGCCCTCCCCGCCACCAGCAGCCACCCCCAGAACCCTGGAGCCTCCCCAGGGTAAAAAATCCTGGCTATGGGCCTGGGGAGATAGGGTCGCCAACTTCCAGGAGAAAAAAAATGTTCTACCCATTTAATAGAGGTTTAATGTCATGTCATTTACCAGATGTTGATTACCCCTATGTCGTGACAAGCTTCATCTGGCCATTTCCACACATTCAGCCTTTATTAAAGATGCAGGACAATTTTTACTCCAGGTTGTCAGACTTAGAGATTAACCTTAGCTGGATGTGTGTGAATAGAGATCAGTATTGGTGGTGGTAGTCAATGTTCCCTCTAAGCTGCGGAGTCCTGTGAGCAAAAGTTCTACTTTGTGAGCTACTGGCATTAAAGTTGTGAGCGAACGATTTGGCTACTGCAGAAATTAGTTTGCTCTGGAGCCACCCTTCTTGAGCTAGGACGAAAACGTGTGAGCAGAAGGCTAAAAATCTGTGAGCTAGCTCACACTAACTCAGCTTAGAGGGAACACTGGTGGTAGTGGTGGGGAATCTAGGTCAAGGCTGGGAATCAGGAGCAGATGATGGGTCTTGAACCTTCCACAGGACAACTCTAGACCTGTGCCTTTTGTTTGCTTGTTTCCTGTTTCAAATGCTATATTAGGTTGATCAGCTGGATGGCAATATTTCTGCAATTCTCCTTTTAGAGGAAGTCATAACCATTCTCAAGATAATAGGTTGTTTATTTCTTATCTAGTTATAAAGAGTGCAGTCCTGTTTTCCATCCAAGTACACTGAAAAACAATATTAAGTTCATTTGGGCGCATTTTGTGTGTTCTTAACGATAATAACACTGAGAAAGGAGTGTACTCTAGACAGTGTATAGCCAGCCACTTAAAACCTTCTTTGACTGGGATTTTACTTGGATGGGCCGAGTCTTGTTTACTACAGAGTAATGGTATATTTTATGAGGGCTCTGAGCCCTAGTGGTGCCTGACACCAGGAATAAGCACACTGAAAGCTTCCACTAGCCTTGCCTTCTAGCCTGAACTACCACTACAAACTCACAAGTGTTACTGGTTTGTACTTACCACCTCTTAGCTCATTGCCCCATTTTGTCTTCCTAACCTTTACTGCCTTCCTACATTTCTGGTGCAGCAAAACCTCCTCCTTCTCCAGCTATCCATATTTAGTTTGCTCAGAACAGCTGAAATCCACATAGGGCTGCCAAGTGGGGGCGGGTAAACCCCCACTTTGGAGGCCCGATTTCCGACGCCGCGGAATCGGGCCCCGGGGGGTACCCCACCCCTGCGTGCGCGTCACCAGGAAGTGACGTGGGCATGCCAGGCAGGCTGGGGGCGGGGCCACGGCCATACAAGGGAAAACCATAGAGGCCTGGCGTCCTCCCGTCACTTTCGGGTGATGTGCGTGTAGCGCGCGCGCACACACCAGACGCCGGCCAGGAGCCCCCCACTCCCGGCGAAGATACACTTGGCAACCCTAAATCCACATCCAGGTAGATTTAAAACCAGCCCCAGATAGAGCTTCAACCTGGCTTCCAAAATTAGCAATGGTTACTAAAAGTATATTGGTAGACCGTATGGATTCTACAGAGTTTAGTGACAAGAAACTAATTGGGACCAGTCTGGTCTCAAATTAGCGCTGCTCACCCATGTGCTTTACAGTCAGTATTAAGACTGAAATCACATGTGCATTACTAATCTTCCTGTATTTGATTTTAGACCACCCTTTCTGCATGGCCATTATTTGATTCAGAAAGCGTACACAGGAGTACTGGTGTGGTGTAGAGATTAAGAGCGGCGGACTCTAATCTGGAGAATGGGGTTTGATTCCACACTCCTCCACATGAAGTCAGCTGCATGATCTTGGGTTCGTCACAGTTCTCTCAGAGCTCTCTCAGCCCCAACTACCTCACAGGGTGTCTGTTGTGGGGAGAGGACGGGATGGTGATTTAAGCCACTTTGAGACTCCTTCCGGTAGTGAAAGGCAGGGTATAAAAACTAATTCTTCTTATTCTTCTTAAAGTTGCTTTTCTATTTTTCACACATCAGTGAACTGATACCTGCCCCTTTAGAACAGCCTATTTTTTCATGCACATACATCAACAGTGGGTGTAAAGAATAAAAGTGTAAGTAACACCTGTAGTTGCCTTCTACTAAAAGCCAGAGTAGACATTATGGCAGCCATGGTTCTGACTCGCGGACGTTGATGCCATTTTAGAGATTAAATCAGCCATTTAAAATTGCTGTGAGGGCCTCATCCTGATCAGATCTGCAGCATAGCAGAATCAGGTGATCTTGTTCTCCTCCCCCATGCCTTGTCCAAACAGCCCCCCATGGATCATGCCCTCGCAGCATTTTTATGGATAACATGACACAGAGCACTATGCTGAATTCCCATCTCTCCGATTTTGTGCATTCTTTACAAGGTGGTGGAGGAAAGTGTTGGAAGTTCCAGATGCGATGTCCCCTGCCTCAGACCTCCAGACTGAGTGGCAAGAGAGGCTAGATATCTAGATAGGCACACTGACCTTTCTTCCTGTATCCACTCTTCTGCCACTGTCCCCTTTGATATGCAGACAGTAATCTCAGGGACCAATTTCCCTTTCCTGCTTCTCTCTCACTCTGAATGAAGACTTGCTCTCTACCAGCACACACCAAGAGAGGGACATGCGGTCCTCTCTTGGCACCATGAGGCAGATGGGCCTCTCGCCATCCGCCTCCATCCTTTAGCTAGTACGTTAGTAATCTTTCAATCTCTCTTCTTTCCTATCCAAAGTGTACTTCTCTAAATAAAGAGAGTATTTCTCTTCTAAATGTGCAATGTGGCTCTGTGTAGCTTTGTAAGCTGAGTAACCTGGTGAAGTGACGTTCCTGCGTTTGTAGCATTATTTAAGCACTCTGCTAACTAATGGTGACTGGACTAACCGAACCAGTTAACCTCAATAGAAAGTGCCGTCAAGTCACAGCTGACCCATGACAACCCCCAACTCCATTGGGTCCTCAAGGCAAGAGACATTCACAGGTGGTTTGCCATTGCCTGCCTCCATGTCACACCCCTGGTATTCCTAGGAGGTTTCCCATCCAAATACTAGCCAGGGGCGACCCTGCTTAGCTGCTGAGATTTGATGAAATTGAGCTAACCTTGGCTGTCCAGGTCAGGGTTCTTTACATGGGGGGAGGCATAAATGGCTCATACACATGCAGAGCCTCATTTCATCTTCTCTGTGAAAACAGGGTTCTAAAAATCCTATTCTCACCTTTATGACATCATGGAAATCATGGTCCCCGTTGTTCTTCTCTTGTGATGAGGGAAAATGCTATAGTCTGACCTGCAGGGGATTTAAAAGGAATGTAATGCAAGGAGCACAGCGGGCACAGTCTCCATGGGAAGAAAAATGCCGATAAGGCTTTATCATAGAAAATAACCTTGTTTGCCCAGGGATCCACTGAGGCCTCATCAGCATTATCAGTATTTCAGTCCTGAAGCATCTCCCATGCTAACAGTTGGCTAACTCTTGACATACAGAGCCATGTAGTGCGAAATCTGTTTATTCAACTGAAGACTACAGTTTAAAAAACTGACTGGGGGGGTGGGGTGGAGGTTCCATGTCCCCTCCAACCCAGGCAACAGGCCAAAATGCAAAACCCAGGTCTGTTTTTCTCTGGGCAGCTGGCAACACCATTCCTTTTTTTTGTTTGTTATAATCAAGACTGTCCCCTTCCCACACATCCCCACCTAATCTAGCTAGCTCCTAGAAAATAAACAAAGACCTTTCTGGCCAGTCAGAACTGTGCCCATATATTTCATCCTGGGACTGGATCTGATCATCATGTCAGAACCTAGGGCACACAAATGGGGGCCATCAAGTAAGCAGGCACATATGCAAGTGACATGTGCAGGTTGCCAGTGTGCAGGATGGTGTGGGTATGTGGACATGTGCTGGATGTCCTATGCATAGGCAGTGCATACTTCGGTGTTGGGAAGGGAGCTCTGTGACAGGGATCAACCACACTATTAAAACAAGGGCTGACTCTAGCAGACTTGCCAGGAGACGTGGGACAAGGCTGAGGAAGTCGGTGTCTGAGGCAAGCCAAGGCAGATCAGAGGTCTGTGCTCCTCCAGACAGAGGACAGGATTTGGAGATGAATATGAACTGGCTTTGAAGACTCAGATTGGCCTGTTTGAATGAAAGCTGGTGTAAAGCATCTTTGGTAGGAAGGGAACAAAGGCAGCTGTTGCCTAGACTGTAGCCTTGATTGTGTCAAAATATACAATGCAATAGCCTTGGTTGTGCTGGGTTGGGTCTGTTCCCTGGACTCTTTTAAAAGTCCTGCATATCTTATCTCCTTTGATGAGACAGCCATTGCCTCAGGGGGCTCAGATTCAATCACACTGAGTGGCTAGTCCCAGTCTCACATTCCTCTTACTAGGCCATGCCCATATTTTGCCTAGAGATTCTGTAAAATCTAGCAGACCACTCTGGATACAGCCAGGTGCTAACCAAAATGGTCGGGAGTGATGCCAATAAAATCAAAGTGAATGGCAACATACTGACTGTGTAGATAAATCAGTGAGTACACTACAAGGAGTGATGTGTCTGCCATACCACCTCCAAGGCTTTTCCTCATATTAGACGTACTCCTGATTTTCTTGTCAATTCAGAAACATTGGGATCGATTTGGGAATGGTTCTTCTGCCCATCTGCCTGCCCTTTACATTTTCACAGTTGTGGAATCAGTTGGTTTTCTTCTGCATGCCCTAAGTAATCAGGATTTTCAAAGGAGGGTGCTGTCATCATCAATGGCGCCTTTGGTGGTGTCACAGCTCTCCTCTTTTTATTTTTTGTGCATACTTATATCAATATATCGATATCATGGCTGAATTTTCAAAAAGACAGAAAATGAACCCATGCTTGGGGATGAAGAAGAAAGAGCAGGGGGAGTTCCACTGACCACTTGCAAGGTTGCTGGGTTAGGGTTAGGGGGTAGTATTCCCAGTGAGTGGGGAGTTCTGTTGGGGAGGCTGCCTGTCTTTGCACAGGGAAACCTAAAAGTTAAGCAAGTCCACCACCCATCTTTTTGTGAACCATATGTGAAGTGCTATGGTCATTTCAAACTGCACCACTTTTTTTCGGGCACCAGAAGTAGCCACCCCACTACTGCCAGGGTTTTTGCATTTTTTAAAAAAATCAGCACTAAAATATCATTATATCAAGATATGGTTGTGATGACAGGGTTAGCAGGTTTTCTGAATTCCATG
Source organism: Gekko japonicus (assembly GCF_001447785.1). Taxonomy (NCBI): domain Eukaryota; kingdom Metazoa; phylum Chordata; class Lepidosauria; order Squamata; family Gekkonidae; genus Gekko; species Gekko japonicus. The sequence continues at coordinate 917,375 of NW_015161956.1, forward strand.
CTTTCATTAAACAAAAAGTTATCTAGCCTCTTCCCTTGTGGAGGTATAAGGAAAAAGACATCTCTGCAAGGGAAGGCAACAGAGACCTTTTTTTAAAGTTAGGAATTCAGAGAACAGAGAACCTACTTTTTGTACCTGCTTATATCGATATATCAGTATAAGGGTTGTATTTTTTTTTAAGAAAAACACATTCAAAATGGAACCACTCGTCTTCAGGCTGAGGAGGGAGGAGAGGGATTGGTTTGACAATGATGACAGTCCAGTCACCAAAAATTGGGATGGAGTTGTGTGGGAGTGGACGGGACAAAGAAAACTGCCAAACATTACTGATGAGGAAAAGAGTGACTCAAAACCAGCTTCCAGAAAAAGATTGGGGTAGAAGTGGTCACAAAAGAACTGGGGGGAAAACTGAAGTGAAGACTAAAGGCACAAAGATGCATGCAGCAATTAGGGGATAAACCACAGCAGTATGGGGCCAGAATCAAAAAAGAAGAAAAAATGCAGAAAAGCCCCAAATCTCTTGTCTTTTCCAGCTGCAGGTAACTCTGGAATAAGCCCACCCAATTTTTCACCCCAAATAATTTTAATGGTAATGCCTGTACAGAATGAATCTAGACATCTTATTTTTCAGCCAATTTCTAAAATTTGGTTTTTGGCATGTAAGGGAGAAGTCAGTGGTCTTTAGAGGGTGAAATCTTCATAACCATCTGTCATTCATTAAAGGCAGTTAACAACAGTGATGATGGCTGTAATTAAACTGCATACAAGCATACACATACTTCAGTAACTCTAGAATCAAAGGCAGGAAGCAAAATAAACCAACAAAATAGCAGAGTAATTTAATCTGCTAAAATCTCCAAATCAGATATTATGCAGAAGAATTAACCAGATTCCTTCCTTTCTTGGTAATGGATATCAAACAAAACATTTGAAGAGCTGACAATATGTTTATACTTAATTCTGTACTACTACAGACAGTGCTACTACATTCTGTTCTACAAGCAGGATAGGGATAGAAGAAGTTGACACCAAGATTTAAAAATAAACTGTGGGGGCAGATGGGAAAAATTAGGAGAGGGAGAGAGAAATGAATGAGAAAAGTGTGGAAAAGAGGGAGAGAACTTTAGGAAGAGAGTGGGAAAGATTTTTTGATCTTGCCGTTACATATTAATTACTGCTTTCCATGATCTGACTGAGCTGGGTACAAGGACAGGAAGAGAGGAAGGGTAGATTGCTGGAGAAAACCTTCTTAGCAGGCTGCAGCCTGCAGGTTAGCATTTACTGTACCAGCCATGGGCGTCAATGTGGCAAATGAAGTTTAACGTGGGCAAATGCAAAGTAATGCACATGGGAGCCAAAAATCCTAACTAGGGATGGGCATGAACCTCGCCATGAACCTAATTTTGTCACATAAATGGTTGGTTCATGGTTTGTGAGGCCTCAGTTCATGAGAGTGTGTCGTCCACAAACCACCCACGAACCAACAGGGGGATGGACATGGCATCATCAGCTGCTCTTGCTTTACCTGCCCATCGACTTGCTTTTCCAACTTGCCACCCCCCTCCTGTGCTAGACCTCCCCCCCTTTGCAATTTGGACACTAAGATCTTCAACTTCTGTGCCTCTAGGCGCCTGCCCACCAGGCTTGGCATTATCAGCTGCTCTCGCTGCATCTGCTTGGTTTTCCAACTTGCCACCCCCCTCCCCCCCGCACTAGATCTCCTTCCCCATAGAGGGGCATCGTGAGGAAGTCCACTGTGAGACTGATGCCTCTAGCTTGTAGGGGGTCTGTTCAAATCTACACATTCCTGAACCCGTGGCTGCTGTGATTTCCTCAGAGAGAACTTTCCTGGGGGCACCAGCTTTGGGGGGGTGGGTGCTACTCAGTCCCCCAAAGCCAATCTGGAGGGCATGTCGAAGGACTTCCTGGGGAGTCTGATGCCTCTAGTTTGCAGGGGGGGCTGCTCAACACAACCTGTGGCTGTGATTTTCCCAGAGAGCCCTTTCCTGGGGGTACCTGCTTTGGGGGGCTATAACTTGGCTCCCCAAAATCCGATCCTCACCACACTTGGAGGGCAGGTAGAGGAGAGTCAGCTGGAGACTCGCTGTGGGTCTGGCATCTTCAGCTCACGGGAGGGCACTCTACCACATCACAAACCTCACAAAATGAACTCATTTGTTAAACAGGAAGGTTCGTGAAGGTTCATGAGACCCCACAAACCATGAACCAGATGAACCTCCATTTTCCTGGTTTATGCCCGTCCCTAATCCTAACTATAAATACACATCGAAAGGGCCCGAACTGGTATAGACTGACGAGGAGAGAGATCTTGAAGTCATGGTAGATAACTCACTGAAAATGTCAACTCAGTGTGTGACAGCAATTAAAAAGGCAAATGCTATGCTGGGGGTTATTAGGAAGGGAATTGAAAACAAATTAGCCAGTTTCATAATGCCCCTGTATAAATCGATAGTGCGGCCTCATTTGGAATACTGTGTACAGTTCCGGTCACCGCACCTCAAAAAAGATATTATAGCATTGGAAAAAGAGCAACTAAAATGATTAAGGGGATGGAAAACTTTCCATATGAAGAAAGATTAAAGAGGTTAGGGCTCTTTAGCTTGGAAAAATGACAACTTAGGGGTGAAATGATAGAGGTTAACAAAATTATGCATGGGATAAAGAAGATAAAGAAGCATTTTTCTCCCTTTCTCACAATAGAAGAACTTGTGAGCACTCAGTGAAATTAATAAGCAGTAGGTTTAGAACAGATAAAAGGAAGAGTAATGGCTACAAGTACAGACAGCTTCAAGAGGAGATTAGTCATGGAGCAGAGGTCCATCAATGGCTATTAGCCACAAGGTATACATGGAACACTAAGTCTGGCTTAGTGGTGCTCTGTATTCTTGGTGCTTGAGAGGCAACAGTGGGAGGGCTTCTGGAGTTCTGGCCCCGCTAGTAGACCTTCTGATGGCACTTGGTTTCTGGTCACTGTGTGACACAGATTGTTGGACTGGATGGGCTATTGGTCTGATCCAAAATGGCTTCTCTTATGTTCTTATCCCATTCGCCCCAGCATAGTTACTTTTAAACACAAAATTTTAGATGCCAGCTCAGTGGTTTCTGCTTCTGCACAGAAAGTTTTCCCCTCCATTGGAAACAATGGAGGATGGGGGCACCTCCTTCTGGGGCACATAGAATTGGACCCCCTGGTCCAATCTTTTTGAAACTTGGGGGGATTTTTGAGGAGAGGCACCAACAGCTATGCTGAAAATCTGGTGCTTTTACCTACAAAACAGCCCCCCCAGAGCCCCAGATACCCTCAGATCAAGTATCCATTACAGCCTGTGGGGTCTATTGACTATAATGGTCCCTATAGGCTACAATGGAGCTGGGGGGAAAAAAATTTTTTGTACAACCCTTTTGTACTTTTCAGTATGATTTGTATGCTGCCTTGAGTCACAGGGGAAAGTGGGATATAAATATTTGAATAAAGAAGTAGTTTGGGCAAGTTGATAACATTTAAGCGACTTCCTGTTTGTTATGTTAGGCAGGGTTCTGACAGCAATTTTTCCTCCTCTGTTATACTTGACCTGTAATGCTGGTAGTCATATTTCACTAAAAAAAGAAGAAGAAGTAGGTTGCAAGAGCCCCCCCCGTGCTGGTATGTTTTCTAAGGCTCAGCACAATGTGATGGTCCAAGGCCAGGTCTACCAATATAGTGGACTGGGGCAGGTAGGCCTGTTCTCTGGAGGCCAGGTCTACCAATAGAGTGGACTGGGGTGGGTAGACCTATTCTCTGGAGGCCAGATCTACCAATATAGTGGGAAAGTGTGGGCAGACCTGTTCTCCAGAGGCCAGGTCTACCAATATAGTGGAAAGGGGTGGGTGAAATTTGACTTGATTCTGTTTTCTCTTATAATGTTTAAATTAAAATATAATTTAAATATAATTAAAAAGAATTTATTCTGAGATTTTACAAGGTTACTGAAATAATCTAAAAAAACCCTAATT
>NW_015161956.1:922531-969799 GCF_001447785.1 Gekko japonicus
TTAGGGTGGTGGTACTTTATTCCATTTTATATTTCAATAAAAATAATTTAAAAAAATTATTTAAATATATTAAAAAAGGATGTTATAAGAATACACAATGCACTTTATAGAATGTTAATTATAAACAGATCGTATTAATTTACATAAGTTTCTTGCAGTGTGTGTGTGTGTGTGTGTGTGTGTGTGTGTGTGTGTATTACATTCAATATTACAACTGACTGGTAGTTGTTAGATTGTATGAACTGTATGTTATTGTAATACTGAATGTACTGAATATATATACCTGATTAGGGTGTTATAAGAATACACAATGCACTTTATAGAATGTTAATTATAAACAGAACACATTAATTTATGTAAGTTTCTTGCAGTGTATATTTATTTGTTACTTGACCTTCCTAACACTGCAGCTCGGGTTGCAACAGCCTCCAGGTGAGGCCTGGGGATCTCCCACTTTTACAACTGATCTCCAGCTGACAGTGATCCGCACCCCTGGAGAAAATGGCTGCTTTGAAGGATGGACTCTATGGCATTATACCATGCTGAGGCTGCTCCCCTCCCCAAACCCTGCCCTCTCCTGGATCCACCCCCAAAGTCTCCAGGTCTTTTTCAACCCAGACCTGGCATCCCTAGGAGCAACCAAGGTAACAAATGAAAAGTGAAACTAAAGCAAAGGTTTTTCTTTAAGGAATCATGTGAATTTAACTTTACAATACAATAAAAGAACATCACCAAATTCATAGCTTCCCATGATATAGCATATTCCATTTGTGTTTACACATTTAGAAAAAAGGAAGTTATTGTCTGCACACAGATGCAGCCTCTTTTGATTTTAGTTGGACACGATAAACTGATTTCCTTTCTGCTCCCCAGAATGTGCCCAGCTAGTTGAAGGAGATTATCAGGTAGTATATTACTGCACAATGACCTGTGAAGGTTATATTCCAGAGAAGAGATACCTGATGATGACAAATTATCTCTCTAGAGCCAGACCTTCTAGGCAGCCTCCATGAAATTAACGTATTTTTCAGCACCTTAGGTTTTTTTAACCTTCTAAGCATCCGAGTAAAAGATGTGGTTTTGTGTTTGCACTACACAAAGCAAGTTAAGGCAAACATATGGCAAACAGAGCTGGAATGTAGTGGCTAAGGACACAAAATTCAGTATTTCAAGTTTATAAGATTGCAAAAGCTTTTCTTTCTTGTATGTATCCTACTCTGGAATACTGATTTCTGTAGTTTTCCTTTCCAACTGGGTTTTTCACTGTTGGTATGGTATTCCTCTTTGTTTTATACTATGCCATATTTTCTTAGTATTTTTAAATAATATTTTTGAGTTTAACTAACTGTTACCCTGTTTTTCTCCCAGAAAAGGGACCCATTTACAACAGAGTTTAAAAACAGCAGCCATAACACCTGCCATCCTAAGAAGACTTTCCTGGAAGTGAGCCCTGTTGAACACACCGGCTCAGGACTACTCTCTAAAACACATTTCAGATCAGAATATGATCCATCACCTCTAACCTCCTGCAAAGATCCTCCTGAATACCTCAGCCTTAAGACCAAACTACACATTACAAGTTACAGTTATAGGGCAACTCCATTTAGAAGAACTGCAGTGGCCCAATTCTGATTGGGAGCATAGCACAGGGGGAGCAGGGGCTCCTGCTGCTGCCCTCTGTGCCATTTTCCTCGCACTGTTTTTCAGGAACACCATTCCACAGAGCCAGAACCACTGTAGGAAAGCACCAAGATTATGCAGCACGACCCTATTCGAAGACCCTATGCCATTAATGCTCCTAGTTATGTGTGCAACACCACAGTATTCTTGAGGAAAATACAATCTTTTAATAGCCTTCTTGAGAATACTGTTTTGGTCACCACGGATGTGGAATCTCTGTACACCAACATCCCACACAAGGAATGATTACAAGCTGTGAAGAAATGCCTTTTTTCCTTTGGAGCTTTGACATGAGCAAAACCGTCACTGAGTTTTAAAAGTTTTTTCCCCCTCTCTGGGCAAAGAACAGGCAGGAAGGTGGGAAGTAAGTTCAATTGCTTACCTCAGCCCACATTCACACAAATGCTAATAGATCTAGCTAGAGACAACTGGATGGGCCAGCCTCTCCCCCAAGCAGGGAACACAGACTTGGAGGAATTAAGACTAGAAAAACTTTAGGAGATGTCAGGAAAAGCTTCCTTGACCTGGCCTGACCGGTTAGTGGGAGGGGAAAGGGAGAAGATAAAACTCCTGGAAGCAAGGAGGAAGGTATTTTTTGTGCTGAGTCCATCAGAGCAGACAGAACTCTTAACTGAGGTCTGAAGGAGCCGGCCATTAGCCATGTCTTGGCCTGGACAGCTGAATGAAGCTTCAAGGTAAAGTGTACTCTGTAAAGATCTGTGAATTTCTAAGCTAAGGAGACTGTCCTATATTTTAATACCTCCCCGCAGGCAATTCCAGCAAAGGTGGTGGTGGGTTACCAGTTAGAGAGAAAAGCCTCTCCAGGTACAGGAGAAACCTTGGAGGGCAGGATAGAACAGGGCCTGCAGGCCAGAGCAGGAACATTCCACCACACAAGCCATAAGAAACATGATTTCTGGCACCACCACAGCTGACTTTGCCACCAAACTCTGCCAGTTTGTTCTCACCCACAACTACTTCAAATTTGGTAACAACTTGTACCTTCAGATTAATGGTGCAGCCAATGGGCACCCGCATGGCACCACCAGTATGCTGACATCTTCATGGCTGACTTGGAGCAATGCTTCCTAAACTCCTGCCCACTCCACACGTCTCCTATACCTGTGTTACATTGATGACATTTTTATTACCTGGACACATGGTAAAGAAGCCCTGAATATATTCCACCAGGCATTCAATTATTTTCACCCCAATGAATCTATGGAAAAAATACATTTTCTAGACACCATTGTACAAATATGTGATGGATGCATAGACACCGCCTTACACCAGAAACCTAATGATTGAAAAAGATATCTATTTGCATCCAGCTACCATCCTAAACATACCATACAATCTATTGTCTACAGCCAGGCTCTGTGCTTACAACCACATCTGTTCCAATTCTACAGACAGAGATTCTCACCTAAGGGATTTACAACAAACCTTTTTGGAACTAAAATATCCACCTGATGAAGTCAACAAACAGATTAATAAAGGCAGAATGATACCCAAAGAAAGCCCGTTAGAAGACAGGCCCAAAAGAGACAATAACAGAACACCACTAGTAGTCACATAGAGCTCTCAACTCAAAACAGTTCAACATATCATCAATGACTTGCAGCCTCTACTGAATAATGAGTTCTATTTCACAAGCATTGGGGTGCAAAGCTTTTCTTGCACACAGACAGCCCCCCAATCTTAAACAACTCCTCACCCACAATAATACAATACCTAACTTGAACAGGGACACTGGTACCAGAGCTTACAATAAACCCAGGTGCCAACTCTGCTGCCACATACACGTAGATAACACAATCACTGGACCTAAGAACATCAACTATGCCATCTCAGGCTCATTCACTTGCTCATCTTCTAACATTGTATATGCCATTAAATACCAACAATATCCTTCCATTCTCTACATAGGGCAAACAGGTCAAACCCTATATCAAAGGATAAATAGACAAAAATCTGACATTAAGAATCACAAGACTGAGAAACCTGTAGGAGAACAACCTTCCAGGACATTCAGCGGGTGACCTCAATATAGCTATTTTATTGCAAAGGAACTCCAGAAACAGACTAGAAAGGGAAATTGCTGAATTACAAGTTACTACAACATTCAGAACAAAAAACCCCCAAGACTTAACAGGGATATTGGGTTCTTATCTCATGCTAATCTCATTCAGTCTTTACATCTGTATTCTCACCAAGAAGGGCCATAGGGTAAAGGTAACGGTTTCCCTTTCTCTAAAGCTAGTCTAATCCAACTCTAGGGGCAGTGCTCATCTCTGTTTCCAAGCCGAAGAGCCAGTGCTGTCTGAAGACATTTCTGTGGTCATGTGGCTGACATGACTAAACGCCAAGGTGCATGGAACGCTGTTACCTTCCCACCGACGCGGCACCTATTTATCTACTTGCAATTTCTTGCTTTTGAACTGCTAGGTTGGCAGGAGCTGGGGCCATAATCTGAATTAAGGAATTCTACTGTCCATTTCAAGCTCTGTCTATATCACGATCTTCCCCAACATTCAGTATCATCAAACTGACAACTTTGGTTTCCATTTGGGAAGCTAGGCCTTCTGTATGAGGTTGGGCAATCTTCCCACATGGTGGAATGGAGGTGCTCTCTAATAGAACAGTTACTTTGTCTAATCAGAGAACTTTGCAGTCTTCCAGTTTTCATGATAGTCTTGGGGAAAGATGACCTCACTGAATTTACCTGCTATTAAGGGCCAGTAACTGTAAAAAAACCTTCCAACCTTTACCACTCCTTCTGGCAGGGATAAGCCATTTCTGCCTTATCTTCTCTCTCCCATTTGCTGGATAGAAGAAACTATTTGTGGAGCCAGTGGTCAGAAACATTTTCTGAATCAATATTTATAAAGCCACGCTCTGAATGCTATTTCACACCTCATTAGACAAAAAGCATCCTCTCTGTTTCAGCCAGATCCCTGACCTTGCTGATGACAGAGGGGCTTCTTTAGGACAATGATGGTCACCCAGCCAGGGCCCGGAGTATATAAATGCAGTCCCACATTACTCGCTGCTTTACCCATCTCCTACCTTCATCCCCACTCCAGCCATCTACAGTCAAAGCCAGAGGCAGGAATTGCTTTATGACCCCTATGTTTAACTGTCATTAACTGCTCTCAACAAGATGCACACTCATTAGGGGCAGTTGAGCTGTGTTGTACAGGGCACATTAAATCATCAATGCTCCCCCCCCCCAGGGAACTGTCTTTGTTTGTGCTTTTAATTAGAATTGATTGGCTTATCTCTGAAACACGGGAAATGGATCTACAGCAATTCCATTTAAAATAAAACAAAAGAAACAGTTATGGAGACTGGGGAAGTCATATCAGGAGTAAAACAAGGCAGGAAGGAACCCAGAGATATGACAGAGCTTCTATTCCTGATGTTCCAATAAGCAGATAGCAGAGGACAGATAACAACATCCCCAAGAAAGAGCCGTGCCTCTGCTAAAGCTATATTATAAAAGACATAATTTCAGAGCATACAAAGAATGAGAAGAAGCAGACAAAGAAGGGATGATCTGTGGAGGCATTTGTTAGTGTACTTAGTTATGGCCAAATATGTCGCAGCTATCCTATGCACACAAAACAAAGACAGGGTTTGTTGTGGGTAGAACTTAACTATGCGTTATGCCAGATGCATCTTACTTGTGTGCATCTATAAATGGATTGGACATGCCAGAGACATGGGAGAGATTATGTGCTGTTATGCTCCTCAACTTTCTCTGTGATTATGCCTGCCTCCCCAGTTCTTGCAGACACAAAGCTACTGTTGAGAATTTGGATGGGACTTCCTATGCAATCCTATGGCCGTTTCCACACTGCAGTGATTCTGTGTAACTCTTTCTGTTGCTGCAAATGCAGAAGCATTCACAATGGCAACGGGTCACCCACACAGCAGTTTTCCTTGCCTCAGTCAGCCTCCCACAGCTGCCATTCCCTCCTCCTGCACCACTGGCTGACTTTTCCAGGTTTTTTTTTTTTAAATAGTAACAGCTGCGTTGTCTTCCACCAGCAGATGAAGACTTCTTTTTGTTTGGTGTCCCCCTGCCCAAATCAAGCCTGAACTCTCCCTAAAAGCTAAAATGAGGTACCACATTTTTATCATATTATGAGAAGACCAGACTCACAGGAAAAGACAATAATGCTTGGGAAAGCTGAAGGCAGCAGGAAAAGAGGAGGACCCAACATGAGATGACTTGACTCGATAAGGGAAGCCACAGTCCTCAGTTTGCAGGACCTAAGCAAGGCTGTTAACGATAGGATGCTTTGGAGGGCGTTAACATGTAGGGGTCTCCATATATCGGAAGTGACTTGATGGCTCTTAATGCTTACACAAGCTTGGTCCAAAGAAAGCTAGGAGAAATTGATAATACCAATAAACCAATCATTTTGAGTGTTTGGGACTTCTTTCCATCTTTCTTTGGACAACATAACTGCTTGAATATAGTGGGGAGACAGCCTTGCTGTGGGAGGAGAAGCCTAATCCTTTTTCAAATGATTCTGGAAGTGGCAAAGTATTTTTGGAAGGTAAGAAGTAGCTTGTTTTTCTTTAAAAGTGATCCTTGAGTGTTCATCTATGAAAGCATTAATAAACTATTAACAAAATCTGACTTTTAAAAAATGCGAACATCACTACACAGGTGTGTGTCAGGAAGAAGAACTGTGATGTCCCAAGCACTCCCCAATAAGCAACCTCAGTGGTCAAACAACCACATTACACATGTTATCTCAACAGCCAGAGAGGCTGTAACTGTGAAGGTGGAATGTCATTGAAGCAATCAGCCACACACAGGGGTGGATCTACATTTTTGGGGCCCTGAAGCTTGAACTGTTATGGGGCCCCCTGTGCAACCAGCAACAATAGGGCAACATCCAACAAGGTCCAAAGGGCCTTGCTGCCTTTGCAAGGACCTCAAGGCTCAAATGGCAGAGAACAGGGTATTGGGGTGGAGCCCTTGAAAATGGGCCATACAGGGGGGCGGGGTTTTCGGCGAACTAATGGCCGCTGTGTCGCCTGGGGTCTCCCAGGGATGCGGCTTGCAAACCAGCAGTTAGAGAGGGGGTGCAATCATACACCCCCCCCCCCCGAGACTCTTGCGAAAAGTCTCCAGTCATGGAGCGCTGAGGGTCGCCTCTTTCCCAGCACGCTGTTGGAAAATTGAGGTGTCCCTTTGCTCCGACGGTCTCTCTGCTGTGTCCCGGCAAGGACTTAGCTACGCACACCCCATCAAGCGAGTGGAGGTCGAGTGGTCAATATGCATATATGTTGGCAAGATCTATTTGATCTACATATGAAGAGTGAGGAAAGTTGAAACGAAACAACAAACAAGCCCCCCGGGGAAAAACGAGGGGGGAGAGGGGACTCTCCTCCGCTAAGAGCTATTTACAAGCGTTTCGGAGCTAGAAGAAAGGGGGGGCATGTTTAAAAGTGGCAATGGATTATATTGGAGAGATCACAGGAGGCAGTTAAGCATTGAAGCAAGTTTTTGGGACTTTGGCAAACTTTGTAAAAGTAAACATCTTTAAAAATGGCGATGGACAAAGTAGTTAGAGCAGCAAGCGATATCCAAGCATCTTCCAGGAAGTGGAAAAGCGGCTGGTAGCCATGTGATCAGAAATAATAATCATAGACTCTTGCAAACTGTGTCTTAAGCCTTTGTCCCCTGTTGGTATAAATGAGTACTATGCAAGAACTGTGCTACACGTCAGTTGTTGTTTTTAAAAGGACTGTGTTAATATTGGAGAAGCGTCTAACCAATGATCATAGGGGCTTCCAGGATCGAAGGGGAGAGTCAAATGGGCATTTGCAATTCGAAGGGCCTGTATGCAGACCATAAGCGAGGTTTAAAGCGAAGGAGTACCCTCCATGGTTATATCCTGATTAAGTCTGATGGGCACTAAGGTGACGAGACTCTCTTCAAACTGGGCAGTGAAAAGCAAATTGGAATGACCCCTATGATTGAAGGCAAGAATTTAAGTGGAACAGTCCTGGAAAAAGGAGAAGGGACTTTGTTTTGAGATGGCCAGTTCCTGATACAGCAAGACGGTGCCACAGGGAAGAAGAAAGAGGAAAACAGCCATGGAAGAGAAAATGAGACTGTGCTATATCTAGTGAGGGAGACTCACAGTTAATTGGCTTTTAATGGTGGAGGGGGAAATAATGGTTAAATGAAATGCCATTGTTCTCTGAAATTTGTGTCTGATTTAAATAGCGATTCTCCTGGATTACTCTTCATATAGTCAGATTTTTTGGGAAGTTTTCACAAGCTATAATGATGATTGATCACTCTCCATGTTAAAAAAAACTTTTTACCATTGTTAAGCAAACTTTTTACAAGCTGTATGTGACCTCCAACCCTTGGGTTTTTAGTGGGTTTTCTTTCTCCTATAGTTTGTAGTCTCCTTCCCTAATTTCGTTGTAGTTTTTAGTAAATGCAAATTTAAAAAATCCCCTACGTGGGGCTATACAAAAAAAAGAAAATGGGCCATACAGTGAGCCTCTTCCCACCAGCAAGGAGGTCTGGGTAACTGTTGCTATCTTCTTCAATAGGGTTATTCCACGGCAGATCATCACATTTTTTTAAAAAAATTAACCACTACATCTTAGATCAAAATTGCTGTACTGGTTTATCTTACATGTCAAAGTCACTTGTGTGAATAAAAATCTCCTAGGCTGTGCCTTATAGTTTTCAGGTTATGGGGGATGGAAATTAGGGAAACGTATACATGCATGATGCATCATAGAATGATGAAATAAAACATAGCAAAGACCACAGTTAATATATTATATTTTAGACACCTATGAAAATTCATACTACATGAAGCACATTTTACAAAATACTCTTTTTTCTGTTTTTTCTAGCAACATATTCTCATAGTTTTGTCATATGAGAGCTTCCTTGCAATGTCATTTTCTACAGACAATATGCATAAAGAATTTAAGCGCTCTTCAGTCATGGTAGATCAAAATTTGTTCTTTATAAAGGAAAGCTTTGAGAAATTCCTTTCTGCTTCACAGCTTGTGATAGGCATTGTGAAGTACAGCTTAAGCACAGTAGTAATATTAGGGAACACTTCAATCAGGCGTTGCTCATAAATAAGCTAAAGAACTTCTGCACATCGCATTTTAGATGGTGTGTTTTCTTCGGTGTTCTGGGATTTCCTCAGGTGTAAATATTCTTTGAACTGGTGACACCCGTTTACTAATTTATGGTCAATATCATCTTTGTAATGCAATATTATAAGTTTAATATTGTCCTCATCAATTTCAGAATTGCTCACCAGTTCTGAGAGGAACTTGAACCTTTTCGCAATCTGCTCATATGGGTCAATCCTCTTGCCTAACTGGATTACCAAACAGTCATAGAGTTGATTTAGAACTTCTAAATTTTTAGCTCCTTTCAAAGAAGCCCTTCCACTTGTTCCATCTGAAAATTTCTTTCTAACCATGCATTTGGAAGCATCACAATAACTTGAGATAATATCTTCACACAAAGCTTTTGCTTCTGATTCATAGTGTACAATCTGGTCAGTTGAATTTTCTCAGAGTTCTTTAACAAATGAAAGTAAAGATAGCAGCAGAAGATAACCTTCAAATACATCAAAACCAGGAGTTTGGAGTTTCTTGCTTGTTCTGTTGAAACACTCAAGAACTTCTTCCCAGACAACTGTTAAAATAGCATATTCCAACTTTACCAGCTTGTGGTATAAATTCTTTGCATCTTGTTTACATTCAGGCTTCTAAGTCTTCAAAAATATGTTTGAGAGTTTGTAAAATACCTGTATATCCATTTTTAATTGCCCGGACTGCTTCATATTGTGCAGACCATCTAGTTACACTTAAGCTCTTTAAGGAAAAATCTAAATTGTGTGTTTAAAATTCCCCATCTTTGTGGAGATCCAGAAAAGAAAACATACCGCTCCTGCAAAATGCCAAAATAGTCAACAACTTCAGGCACAGTAGACACTGCCTTTACTCCAACAAGGTTGAGTGAATGGGCTGCACATGGTACATAGTCTGCATACCCGTTAATGTTTTTAAAGAGTGCTTGCAGCCCTTTCTCTGAGCCCTTCATGTTAGATGTATTATTATAGGACTGACCACATATATTTTCAACTGACAGCTTATGTTTGCCCAGAACTTCTTGTATTTTGTTGAACAAGGTCATGGATGAATGGTTTTCTATTGGTATAAATGTTCCATGCTGTCTTCCTGATTCTCCAGAGTTCTGAGTACATTCATCCAGTCAGTAATGTTTGGCATTTAGAAAAGAGTTTGCAAGCAAAACACTATATACAGCCTTTGCTCTTTGAGTAAACTAACCAGGATCTCATCACAGTCTGACCATTTTTCAAACTTTTTTCAAAGTATTTGTTTGAGAAACTTCTGTTTTGCTTCTTGTAAACCATGCTGGATTTGGTATATACATATTGGCAGCCAGTGCAATGCCTTCAGCACAGGCTGGATGCGGTCTCATATAGAAAGACCAATCAGCAGCCTGGCTGCCGCATTTTGCACTAGCTGCAGCTTCCGGATTTGGGACAAGGGCAGCCTCATGTAGAGAGCATTGTAGTAGTCTAATCTTGAGGTGACCACAGCATGGATCACTGTTGCCGGGTCATTGCATTCAAGGAAGGGAACCAACTGCCTAATCAGCTGTAGATGGTAAAAGGCTGCCTTGGCAGTGGCTGCTACCTGAGCCTCCTTGTTAAGGCGGTGTCCAGGAGCATTTTCAAGCTCCTAACCCTCAACGCTGGCACCAGTGGCACCCCATCGAAGGTCGGAAGTAGGATCCCTACCCCCGACCCGCTCCAACTCAGGCACAGAACCTCCATCTTCATTGGATTCAATTTCAATCGTATCAGTCTAAGCCAGCCCGCCACATCCTGAAGCGCCCAGGTCATCTGGGGTAGAGTTGGACTGACTGCCCAACAGCAGATATAGCTGGGTGTCATTTGCATATTAGTGGCACCCTAGCTTATGCTTCTGGGCAATCTGGGCGAGGGGGTGCATATAGATGTTGAATAACATCGGGGATAACACCGCCCCTTGTGGGAACCCACAAACCAGTGGGTGCCTTTAGGATGTCTGTTCCCCTAACGCCACCCTCTGTCCCCGACCTTGGAGGAAGGAGATGAGCCATTGCAAGGCAAGCCCCTGGATCCCAGTGTCAATGAGGTGGTGGATCAGTAACTGATGGTTGACCGTGTCAAACGCCACCAACAGGTCCAACAGCAACAGTACCGCCTTGATCCAGATGCCTCCAGAAGTCGTCTGTGAGGTCCCATGGCCTGGCTGGAAGCCAGACTGAAACAGGTCTAGCATGGAAATGTCATCCATAAAGCTCTGCAACTGAATTGCCGCCATTCTCTCAAGTAATTTGCCCAAATAGGGCAAATTGGAGATCGGGCAATAGTTAGCCAATTTGGCTGGGTCCAAGGATGGTTTTTTCAAGAGAGGGTGGACCATCGCTTCCTTGAGTGCCCTCGGGAACAGTCCCTCAGCGAAGGACTTGTTGATGATATCCCTGAAGGCACCTCGCAACCCCTCACGGTCAGCTTTTATAAGCCATGAAGGGCACGGATCAAGGCTGCATGTAGTTGGGCATACCGTTGGGAGCAGTCTGTCGACTTCCTTTCTTCTCCTGCAAGAATGAGCAGCCTGGCTGTGGCTGGAAAGCATTCTTGCTTCCTGATGCTTCTTTTGCTGGGTCTCCATCTCAACCCAGCTGCTCAGGCAGGTATTAGACCCTTTGATTTCCTCCTCAGAGGAGGAGGAGGCAGTTGGCTGGCCCATGACAATTAACTTCTCAAATAAGCATGTGGAAGGGCATTCGTGTATTCTGGACAGGTCCACTGGGAAATGTTCCCACCATGTTGCTAGGACTCTGCTTCTGCTCTCTATTATATTCATAATCTAGAATGTAGAAGGGAGTTTTAGGACCGAGAGCAATGCATTTAGTGGGCAGTAGATTCCATCTTGTTGTGGTGTGCCAAGGATGTCAGCAGGGCTCTTTCTAAAGAACACACAGAAATTAGTTGTTGATTTCTTCTTGTCTTTCCCTTTCAAGAGTTCTGGATAAATCCATGCCTGCCCTGATTTTTATGTGAGTATTAAATGCAGCCTGAAACTGAGGAAGAGGGGGATGGGAATGCAAGGCAGAGAGCAAGAAGTGCAAAACTTACACAAGGCTAACCACACTTTCTAATAGATTCAGGTGGGTAGCCGTGTTGGTCTGAAGCAGTTATACCTTGAATAAAACTATGTTGGTCTTCAAGGAACCACTGGACTCAAACTTTGTTCTCACACTTTCTATTGACAATGTGAAAATGCTCATCTTCAAGATGAGCAAAGAGATCCAGGGTCAAGGAATTGCAGCAAGTAGAAAGCAAGCCCTTGCTTTATTTCTTCCATTGGATTAATCAACAGAAGTCATCTCTTGTGTCCAAATGCTTGTGTATGCTTCATATCCAAAAGGCAATGCTGCGAAAGAAAATGATCTGTTCTCTGAACCAGTGACCATAATTACGTGCAGAGGATGCAGGAGAATGTCACATGGTCCTGGAGTGGTTGAAGCTAGTTGGCATTTGAAGGGGGCATTGTTGATATTTCTCGTTCTGAGCATCCACATGAAGGTTGCCTCCCAAACCACATTAACCCATTGCATACTTAATGGCAGGGCTTTTTTTGTAGAAAAAGCCCAGCAGGAACTCATTAGCATAATAGGCCACACCCAAGAGCAGAAACTCACTAGCATATTAGGCCTCACCCCTGAAAGCACAGCTCACTAGCATATTAGGCCACACCCCCTTGGCTTGCCTGGGTGCCCCGCGGCTGTGGAGAGCCCGGGCAAGCCTCCCCTTGAAGGGAAGGGAATGCAGTTTAAACTGCCTTCCCTTGGCTTGCCTGGGTGCCCCGCGGCTGTGGGAAGCCCGGGCAAGTCGGTCCTTGGACAGACTGGGGAAGGCACGGGGGGCGTTTAAATGTCTCCCTGAACCTTTCAGGGGCCCCCCTTGCCCGCCTGCCTTGGAGTCGCTGGGGGGGGGGCGCTCTCCAGGCCTTCCCTCTGTAGCCACGCACACAGAGATTTTGGCTGTAGTGGGCGTGGCCAACTCTGAAGTCAGCCAGAACTCAGTTCCTGTGCGTTCCTGCCCCAAAATAGCCCTGCTTAATGGTTATGTTTTGCTTGTCTTGCTGATTAAAGATTGTCAATTGTATGTGAGGATTTGCCACAAACGCCACAATTTCCAAAACATTGTGTGAAGAGGTTGGAGACAAATTCAGTTACTCCTACTCCATACGGATATTCACTACTTATCACAGGAGGGCAGGGAGTGGGAAGTAGCTGAAAGAAGAAAATGCCATGTTCTAGCAAGGGAGAGCATTGCTAAAGAACAAAAAATTCACATGAAGATGACAGACCATATTGTGATAAGAAATTTTAGAAATATAGAAGGTTTGGGGTTTAAAAATGAACCAAATAGTTTTTAAAAATCCATGCATCTGTCTCTGTCTTTGCTAACAAAACAGAAAACAGGCTTGGCCTGCTTCACTGAACCAAATCATGATTCTTTGCAAGCCCTTTGTTCCAAGCAAATCTCTTTCTCAGTCATGCACGAAAAAATTCACACATTCCATTCCCAGGATCTGAATCAATGTAAATTTCCATAGGTGTGAGACCCACCATGGCCCAACATGTGTACACATCCGAGGAGGAGGAAGTAGAAGAGGTCCTGAAACTCCAGCGTCCTACATGCCGCAATGCTCACCCGTCTGCACTGCCATGCACCGTTGACACTACCTCATTGACACCATGCACCAGCTGCCACATGCAGGATGCCATGTGCAGGAACTGAGGGAAGGTCAGTCACATTGGCCGAGCCTGCCATGCCAAGGGAAACCGGAGGCGATCAACAGCCACACCGGCATCCATGCACGCCACAGAATTGCACACTACCTCCGTTCAACAATGGTACTGAACTTGCCCAGGGACACCCCCAATAAAATTACAGGTCTTCTTTATAGTGAGGGGTTTAGCTGATATCCACAAAAAGAAATTTGTGCAATAATCCAGGTTTTAGAATGAATATATGTGTCATGAGAAAAGTGTGGCAGCACGTGTCTGTGAATGCGTTTACCCGTGCCACCCACACTCCCCCTTTTGGTTCGTGTGTCCCCTGAGTGTTGCCTCCTTACCAAAGGCAGAGGTGTAAGTGCTGACAGAGACACTCAAAGCTCTCTTCTTAAAATAAAACTTATCTTTATTAAAAGAAAAACATTCAAAGGACACAGAAAATAAACATGCAAGCAAAGTTCTATCCTACCCAAAGCATGCAGAAAACGAAAGGCCTTCCGGGCTGAACTCCCAAAGTCTCCGGAGAGTAAAAACCTCTCCTGATCCTTCAAGAGCCAGCGAAGGTCTTTTGAGACTGACCAGCATTTATACCAAATGATTAAAGAGGTCCCCCAATAATTAAATTACGGTTGTAAATTACCATTTTGAAGTTTTACAGGAGATTGCTTCCTTGCGTCTCACACAACAAAAGTTACATTTTTGTTTACAGGATCAGTACAGTGCCATTGTTTTTTCTTGCATTCCCACCATGGGAGATAAACTGTTCTTTGATGTTATCTCTGAGATGGAAGTGGGGAGTGTGAATCTCTGTATCTCAGGAGTTAGTTTACCTTCCGGATTGAAGTCTGTCACTGCCCAAAGGGCCTTTCCTGTTAGATACATTTTATTGCCTAGGAAATCATGGGCCACGGTGGTAGACCTCCGTGATTATGGCAGGCTTTTTGTTTGCTGGACCTCTGTGGTAAACTGATCAGTGGCCTCCGTGGCAAGGGCTACTTCCATGGCCTCCTTGAATTTGGGATCACCCTTGGCAAGGAGCTTCCTTTGAATTCACTCATCCCTCAGGCCGCAGACCAGCTGGTCACGAAGCACATCCTCAAGGCTGTGGAAGTTGCAGTTCCAGGCGATCTATCGGAGAGCAGTAATGAAGACTGTGATTGATTCGTCTGTGGCCTGGTTCGTTTTGTGGAATGCGTGGTGGGCGATGAGGATGGATGGTTTTGGAGAGAAGTGTTCCTTTAGCCAATCCAAAACCTTCTTGTACTCAGTGTCCTTGAGTTCCACAGGAGCGATCAGTGAATGGGCTATCTTGAAGGTTCAGTGGCCACAGACTCAGAAGAAGGTGACGTGCTTCTTTGCTATCGCCTCAATTCTGGAGGACTCGAGAAAAAACTTGAACCGGGAGAGGTAAGACTCCCAGTCTTCCACGGTGGCGTCGAATGCCAGCAAGAGCCTGAGATGATGTGCCCATGGTTCCCGAGGTTGCCCCATTCCAGATGTATCCCTAGACACATGAAAGAAGTCCTTCTTCATCATACTGGCAGCCCCCCCTTCTCTACATTGAAGGCACAAAAGACTCTTTCCCACCTTTCGCTTGACAAAGGACTTGGCTTTCCTCATCCATTCCAGGAACCGGTTCTGCAGCCCTGAGACAAAGAACACAATAGGTGCTAGCCGATAAGTCATCACAACCCTTGAGGTGTCTCTGTCACAAGTTCAGTTAGAATTCAACATTGACCAACCCCTTAAGCCCCTTTTCCCATTGTGGACATGACTTTTGGAACAGACTACCTGGGGTTGTCTTAAGGGAGGTGGTCAGCAAAGCCCTCCCCCAGAGCCCCCATACAAAAGTGGGTACCCAGCAACATGCTCTCTCTCTCTCCTCTCTCTACGCCCTCTCTAGGCCCTCTATACATCCTTTCTAGCTCTTTAGCCTTTTAGCTCTTGCTATCCTGAAACCCACGCTGTCTCTCTAAGACTCTTGAACTACAGCCAGAGTCTTCCACGTGCTTCTGCCAATTCAGAGCACGATTTCCATTTCCTAGCATAATTCTCCCCTATTTTCCACTGGATGCATCATCTCATCAGGACAGGTAAATATTGCCCCCCCAAAGATCATCCTGCTAATGCGAATGTGCTATCATCTTCTATCTAAGTTTCCTAGATCTTATGTAATAGTGAGTGTGTTTGAATTATTGTATGCTTGTAAGATATCTTCAGTAAACAAAACCATTTTGTACTGAAGCCTGCCTCTGAGTCTATTTCTGGTGATCCAGGAAGAAGTGGGACCCCTATATACACTGGTGCTTGCTCCCTTATTGCCTATTGCTATTTTATAATATCTCATATTCCCCAATATTGATAATAACTCAGAGCAATCAGGCTAACAATCAGCTCTAGTTTATTAAGTGATTTTAGCACACTACAAAGACGACTAGCAAGGCTTGAGCCCTGCTTATATTGCATGCAAACACCACACCCAACGCGCGCACACTCCCAGTGATAGGCAATTTACATTACGCTACTTATTTACTGGTTTGCTCCAGGATCCTGATGAGCTATTGTTCTAGAGTGGCAAGCTGGCCCCGTTCCTAGTGCAGCTTGCGGAATGGCTTAGTCTCAATACATAACAGAGATGTCAGGAACTGAATGCAGGAGTGCCAAAATGGAAATCATGGTATTCTGTGCCACTAAGCTTTGGATGCTCTCCACATGTTCAAGCACTGCTTTCCCTTCCTCCCAGCAGAGGAAGCCCACAAGGAAAAACTGCCAGTCTAATGGAACATAAAGAGTGTCCAATCTCTGATTCCAGCAAGCCAGCCAAATATATGTAGGGGTTTGCCTGACTTCTGATTAAATCTCATATTTTATGAGCATATAATACTCCTGCTCCTGTTAATTGTCTGTGTGAGTTTTCTGCAGTACTTCTTACTTAGTTAGGTGGTTCACCAAACCCACCTGAGGGCTTTTGTGTCACTTCTATACAAAAACAATGCAGTTTGCTGGCTCCCAGGAGATATTATGTACTGAGATCAAAGCTGACCTCTGCACCAACATTTCTGTTTTGCAATACCTTCTTTCCATACTGTATCTTTAAAATAAGCCAGACTCATCTGTTGAGGCTATTTACCCTGACCTTTCCAGAGCTTGACTTCGGAACCATGGTGTGACCACTTTTACAACTCACTGTTCATAAAGTGATCAACTATGAGGTTTCCCAGACCACCAGCTAGCCACGTGGCCTAAGCAACATAAGCAGCTTTCAAATTCAATAAGCTATAATAATAAAGTGATGACTCCTGAGAGACAACTTCCTTATTTTCTTGAAATGAAGACCTCCTGATTTCAATTTTGCTTCCTCATGCTGCTGACTCAATCATAGAAAAGATCAGATGACCGGTTTAGGGAGAGGTACTGAAGTGTTTTGTTCCTGGTTAGTGAAAGTTTAAAGGTGCCTTCTCCATTTTTGTTTCCATTCCACTGTCTACAAAGCTTCCTCAGTTACACATTGACCTGACCTTCTAGGTCAGTCCTTAAGTAAAAGCAAAGTGAAATGCTTGTGAAAGGATGGTGATTCAGAGAAGGGCAGACAGGGATCAAGAAAGATCAATGAAATCATGTCAGTTAGGACAACTGAAGACAACTACCAACATCCAAGCTTAATGCAACAGACAACACTTTTATTTCACACTGTAAAGTATTTCAGCAGATTTAAAGTGCGGGTACACCTGTCTTTTATATATTGCCCACCTGTATCAGTCGCCGCCTGGATCTTTCTGTACTGAGGAAAACCCAGGTTGTGATTAAATACAATGGTGTATTATTCAACAACGTGTGAATCAGTTCTTAGTATTCTGGAAATCAGTATAGAGGTTATGGGACTGGCATTTTGTAGTTTTAACTATTTAAGATAATTTGCGTATTTAAAATTGAGATTGAGTGTTTAACTTTAATGACCTGTCTTTTATATATTGCCCACCTGTATCCGTTGCCTCCTGGATCTTTCTGTACTGAGGAAAACCCAGGTGGTGATTAAATACAATGGTGTATTATTCAACAACGTGTAAATCAGTTCTTAGTATCCTGGAAATCAGTACAAAGGTTATGGGACTGACATTTTGTAGTTTTAACTATTTAAGATAATTTGTGTATTTAAAATTGGGATTGAGTGTTTAACTTTAATGACTGAGAGCATTTTTACTCACGCCTAAATTTTAGGATCATGTTGCAGAACTCACTGTAAAAAGCACTGGAATAAAAACTGTACTTAAAAAAAAATAGAAGACCAATTTACTGTGGTTTAAAAAAATGCAATGCCACCAAAATGGAAAAGAATGTAAAGGAGGAAGAGTACTTGACTAACACTGGTTCTCAGATTTTATTTTATATGGTTGGATAGCAGTGGCCAAGCAGGGTATAAATACCAGGGACCATGAAAAATTATCATTTACAGGCCTGCCTTCGTCCCGGAAAATTAGACCCAAGATTGGTGCCAACAATAAACCATTACATTATTTAAAATATGAACCATTAAAATAGCCAGCAACAGCAAATTTAAAATAGCATTAAAGCAGCTGTGTGTTAAAAACACTCAGCCAGGGGAGCCAAAAAGCTTTCTAATAATTTACAGACCATTCTCCAGTGAAAATGTTATTTCCAATAAGCCCATCCCCATTCAAAGCCTTCAGTGGACCCAATGCAATGCCCACAACACACATATGAAGACCCACATGACAGTCACATTGAGAACTCTTTGTTAGCTGCAAAATGGCAAGGAAAACAGATTTCAGATTCTAGTTCAACAAATTTAATGAAATACAAGCCTCTAGGAAAAATGAGCCTGTAAGAATATGTCCATTTTAATCTGTACACACACTTACATTTCTAATTTATAAACTGCTAGAATTTGCCATACTATACCAACTCATTGTAAGCTGACACTGAGTGTGGGGGGGCAGACAGATTCTTTGAAAAAATCACAGTGTCTGATGATGGAAGGTTACTTCATTTCAACACAGGAAATGGACAGCCCACTGAATATGAGTGCGTGAAATGAGAAAGTCCCAAGTAAATCTTTCCCAATAGGATAACCTGTAAATCTAATGGTGAGAAATTGAATCTACACACTTTAGTACAAAATTAGTCACATCAATTCATACTTCGGAGACTTCTGCCATGGGAACAAGATATTAGGGAGAGGAAAAAATATATTAGGGCACAAAGCAATCAGAAATTCCTTTAGGAAAGGAATTGAGGGGAGGAAAAAGCTCTACAACATTAATCTCTTGAAAGGAAGGGCAACCTTAGAAATGGAGATCCAGATCAGTCACCAAGAACATTGTGAGTTATAAATTCTTGATGTTTCAGATGAGGCATAAAACTGAAAGTCTTGCTCCCTGTGGGTCATTAAAAACCACACAGAACATTTTTTGGACGGCTTTACAGTTCTTTCCCATTACCTGTGATTATTCCAGTGTAGGAAACCTCCTGACATGTACAAACATACAAAATGGATATTCTTCATCGGAATCAGGTGAACCAGTGATGTGGCACCTCTGTGCACTGACAGGACATCATTTGACTTCCCAGAGAAGTCTAGTAATGGCTATGCTTTGGACTTCTTTCTTGACACATTTATGTCAGGATTTTAGCGATGTTAATAGACATTGATTCAGTTAATTCCCTCTTCTGTTCAGTGGAAGTCAAATGAAAGGAGGTGCACAGTCCCTATCGCCTTTATAAATTGCATAAACCAAGAGGTATTATCTACTTTATTTATTTATTTATGAGCTTTATAGCCCGCCCACCCTGCGAGCAGGTCTGAACGATCTTGAGCTCCAAGAAGCCTAAACAAAACATATCACTTATATATTGTGGTTGTCCAATAGACTGATAAACCTCATGCTTATTGTGACTAAATTCTTGGGACTAAACAAACAAAAGCATCAAGGGCCATTACCAAACATCTGCATACCCTGTGCAAGGATTGGTGGATCATCTTGTTCAGGCCTGCTTTAGAGTTCATGTTTATTAATGAGGATGCAACAAGCCCCCTGGCAGGTAGATAACCCCTCAAGAGGTACTAATTTGTCTGCAGAAGATCAGTGCTGGGATAACACTGATGAACTGACATAGATCTGTGTATGTGTGTGTGAGAGAAATGGCTCCATCTAGTAATCTCCACCCTCAATAAACCATCAGGGCCATGATCATTCTTGCATGCAAGTGCATAAAACCATAATACAAATTATCTGTTATCACTGAAGAAAGACTTAGTGCAGGCAGCCATTCCCACCCCCTTATAGATCAGCAGTGTGTCAATTGTCACTGCGGTCACAGCACTGACCTGTTAAACTGGCCAGGAGATGGAAGAGATTTGCCTCCGACAGGCACACACCAACCATCACACCCAGCTCATGATGCTCCTGCCACACATCGTCCCTGGCTGCGTATGGAAATTCTGCGCATAGAAATACCTATCACATGGCTGCCTTAGGGAAGGAATCTGTCCGTTTTTGTTTCAAGTGAGAATGCAGTGATGAAGTATTTAGACAAAGGGAGATGAAGCCAGCATGCTCTCATATTTTATCTTGCTGTGTCCTGCTGTTTCAAACATTTAGCTTTCTCCAAGCAAGTCCACCAACTCCTTTATGAGTACTGGGAAGTACGTTAAATACGTTAGAATCAGGCTAGAAGAAACACACTAAAATAGGGGTTCCCGACGTGGGGCCCTTGGGCGCCATGGCCCCCGCTGACACCTCTTCTGGTGCCCACCAAGTGTTTTTAGGAAGTGGGCGGAGCTTTTGCAAAGCAGAGCTTCTGACTGGCTGTGCAGCTTTCCAAAAGTGTTGCTGTGGCAGCAGCTGCCACCACAGCCACAAGGATCTTCACTGTGTGACTGCAATTAAGCTGTGGCAATCACTTGTGGCTAACTCTGCCTCCTTTAGCAGCCATTTTGTGACAGCCACTTAGTCACAGTTCTCACCACACCATGTCAGAATTCCAAAAGTGCCCGCAGGCTCAAAGAGATTGGGGGCCCCTGCAATAAAACAAGCGAAGGTAGTGGATAGCAACACTTGCTGTTTCCGGTTGTTTCCATTTCCATTAAAGCCCTTCTGCAACAGAATCCTGTCAGTAGGAAAGGATGGAGGAAGGAAACCACATCACCATGTCAATGTATGCCTGCTCTAAATGGAAGAATTTAAATACAGGGATCATATCTTCTGACTGAAAATTTGGGGGGAGGATCTCTTGGGTAAGGAGGTCTTTTTCATCCCAGTACTTACAGATAGAAAAGTGTTTCCCCAAACAATGTAAATCTTACTCAGATTCAATCACAACCCCAGTTTACCAATATTAAAGAATGCAAACAAAAATGTTAATGAACAAAACAAGCCAAATGGGGGGGGGGGGTCTGTACACCTCTCTATAAAACAGCAGGAGTGTAACAGTAAAGAAAAGAAAGTGCAAATGTCAGCAATACTCTCAAAACAAAGGAAATAAGTGCCACACTGCTGGCAAACACACATTGCAAAGGAACTTCATCCCATTCAAAAGCAATAAACCTTCTGGCGGCAAGTCGCAGCATAATCTACCGGAGACATGAAATACTGAAGCAATAAAGTTGAGTAGGTTTATTCCAGTCAAAGTGCAAAAGGACACCCTGGGAATATTAACCCTTTAAAGATTGTGGACATTTATCCACACGCATGACACCTCACTTTTCATCCCCTTTGAAGAATGAAGGGCTGTGATTAACTTCTAAAACAAAAGACTTCTCAGGCTCAAACTTGACTGCAAGACACATCCTCCAATCTACCCCAGTTCTAAATGTGTGTAGACTAACCGTTGTTACTAGTGAACAAAAATGCTCTGAACAAGCTCAGAGACATTCATTTTATACTCAGGAGGAATTCTGAGTGCAGGTACTATATGCAAAACAAACTACTCATCAGATTAACTAGTACAGGGGTCCCCAATGTGGGGCATCTTTCTTGGCACCCACCAAGTGTTTTTAGAAAGTGGGTGGGGCCAAGTGAGGCTTTTGCCCAGAAGGGCTTCTGATTGGCCATTGGAGTTCTGACTGGCAGAGCAAATTTCTTTTAAAGAATTGTTTTCAGCAGTATCTGTTACTGCAACACAAGGATCTTTGCTGTGTGACTGAAGGTAAGCTGTGTCTATGCAAGAAAATATGTTTAAACAATATGTTCATTTTAAAGAGTATTCTGTTAAGCAGAACTTCTGTCTGAAATATTGAAGTGTTACTATTAGACTTATGCATACCCTCAGTTCCTGACATTTTACGGTTGGTTCTGCCTCCTGTGGAAGCATTTTGTGGCTGGCTCCACCAACTGTGGCAGCCATTTTGTGGTTGCGCCTACCACACCGTGTCCTAATTCCAAAGGTGCCCATAGGCTCAAAAAGGGTGTGGACCCCCACACCAGTACAGGCCCAGGGTTGCCAGGTCTGGGTTGGAAAATACCTGGAGACTTTGGGGGTGGATCCGGGAGAGGAGGGGTTTAGGGAGGGGAGAGACCTCACCATGGTACAATGCCATAGAGTCCACCTTTCAAAGCAGCCATTTTCTCCAGGGGACCTGATCTCTGTCACCTGGACAATCTCTCCTTATATATAATTGAGTAGTGGGTGCCAAAGTTCTAAAATGCACTCCTTTAGTGTATGGACGCTTGAACTGTCAGTCAGAAGACGCTGGCTGGGTTGACTGGCTGCTTTGTGCAGTCCCGCCCAGTGTTTCAAGGTCTTTTGCATATGGAAGCTGATTGGACTTCACTGCATTCCACACCTCAAACTCACCCCCCTTCCCGCAAGGCAGTTGGAATGTCAGTTGCATATGGAACCTTCAAGGTCTTTTGCATATAGAAGCTGATTGGACTTCACTCCATTCCACACCTCATACTCCCCCCCCCCAAGGCAGTTGGAATGTCTGGTGGTGTGTAGGTCCCAGGATCATGTTTTAAAAGCTGCCTGGGGAGATGGGGACCTCAGACAGGTTACAGTGCCATAGACTCCACCCTCCAACCCAGCTATTTGCTCCTGGGGAACTATTGTTGCCAATCTTGGCCCAGCACCCATCAAACCATTCTCTTCAACCCCCTGCTGTGCAGCACACTTTCCCCTAGGGTTGCCAAACTCCAGGTGGGACCTGGAGATCTCCCACTGCTACAATTGATTTCCAGATGACAGAGATCAGTTTCCCCTGGAGAAAATGGCTGCTTTGGAGGGTAGACCCTATGACATTATACCTGCTGAGTCCTTCCGCCCCCCCACCCCGCCCAATGCTGCCCACTACAGAATCCACCCCCCAAAACTCCAGGTATTTCCCTCCTTAGAGCTGGCAACCCTACATTCCCCTCAATGCCTGTTGGTAGGCAACTAAGCTTGGTCCTGTCACCTACTTTGGCCTTTGGGAGAAAACACATTGGGGCCAGTCCTGATAGGGTTGCCAACTCCAGATGGGAAATTCCTGGAGATTTGAGGGATGGAGCCTGAAGAGGGTGAGGTTTGAGGAGGGGTGGGACCTCAGACAGGTACACTGCCATAGACTCCACCCTCCAAACCAGTCAGACCCACATAGGGAACCATTGTTGCCAATCTCCAGGTGAGGGCTGGAGAGCACTCAGAATTACAACTGCTCTGCAGAAGGGAGGGCATAAGTCAGCTGAAGTCAAAGGGGCAGATAGGCTGATGGTTAGCTGGGAAGGAGATGGGGTTGCCAACTACATGCTGACAAATTCCTGGGGATTTGAGGGGTGGAGCCTGGAGAGGGTGGGGTTTGCAGAGGGGTGGGACCTCAGACAGGTAGAATGCCATAGACTACACCCTCCAAACCAGCCACTTTGTCCTGGGTAACAATTGCTGCCAATCTCCAGGTGAGGGCTACAGATCACTCACAATTACAACTGCTCTTCAGGGAGCAGAGATCAGTTCCTCTGGAGAAAACAGTGGACTCTGTCATTATACCCTGCTGAGGTCACCACAGCAAACTGACACTGTTTGCCCAAAGCCAGAGCACTCCCCCAGAGCCTCTTTCTAGATCTCGTTGTATTGCTTTCACAACGGGCTTTACTGCTAGTAGTTGTAAAAGTGGGAGATTTTCAGGCCCCACCTGGAGGCTGGCAACCCTCTACAGGCCAGGCAAAATAAACATTGGTTACTTTGAACACACCATAAGAGACAATTAAGATATATTTAGCACTCACACAGTTTCCTTCTAGTTTCACCTTCAATGACTTTCTAGTCTAGTTTCAGACCAGGTTTATAGAAAGAAACTGCTCTAGTTGTTCTGATGGATGATCTGTGCTGGAAGAAAGAAAAGTAGACTGCGACCCTCTTTATTCTCCCGGTCTTCTCAGCAGTTTTTGATACCATTTACACTAGTATTGTTTTGGATTGCTTCTTGGCATGTGGGAAGGAGGGACTTGTTTGTGATGGTTCTCTTCTTCTAGGAAACAATTCCAAGAAGGAGCTCAGGGAATTCTGAATCATAGAATGTTAGAGTTGGAAGGGATCTTGCAGGTCATCTAGTCCAACCCCCTGCACTCTGCAGGAGCAAAAGATAGCCCTACACAACATACCCGAAAGATGGTCGTCCAGCCTCCGCTTGAAAACATCCAGTGAAGGAGCATCCACCATCTCCCGAGGCAGACAGTTCCACTGCTCAACCACTCTTTCAGTTAGGAAGTTTCTCCTGATATTTAGTCGGTATCGACTCCCTTGTAATTTCCACCCATTAGATCTAGTCTTGCAATCCGGAGCAAGAGAGAATAGATCTGCTCCATCTTCTCCATGACAGCCCTTCAAATATTTGAGGACTGCAATCATGTCCCCTCTAAGCCTTCTCTTTCCCAGACTAAACATACCCAACTCTTTCAGCCTTTCCTCATAAGACTTGGATTCCAATCCTCACCATCCTGCTTGCCCCCTTCTGGACATGCTTAAGCTTGTCAACATCCTTCCTCAAATGTGGTGCCCAAAACTGGACACAGTACTCCAGGTGAGGCCTTACCATAGCAGAACAGAGCGGAACGACCACCTCCAGAATAGACTGCTGTACCAGCCTATGAAAGTTCTTCTAAGGAGTATAGTATCAGTTTGGTCTCAGTGGCTAAGTGGTGGGAGAGTTGTTGTGGGGAGGCTTCAAATTCTGCTGAGTAGAGTACTAGGAACACAGTGCATGAAATGTGCAGATGACATCCAGCTTCATTTCCCTTCTTCCTGATTTGTGTTCTAATTTGCTGCCCTGAGTTTCATACACATATTTTATTATGCTGTTTTAATTATTAGGAATCTTGGTGGCCCTGACTGGGCAGAAAGTTGGGGTATAAATGTTGTAAAGAAAATGAATAAAATTTCTCCTTCATCCATGTAAAACAAAGATGCCTCTGTATTATGCCTAGGATCCGTAACATACTGGAAGACTGTTATTAGCATTCCATGAATAAACTTAGTCTTGAGAGGATGAAAGTAGGCATGACTGGTTCCTGTACTACTGTCATTTATGATGCCAGGTCAAAATATTTTCATTGAAGTGTTATCCCATCTTTTTTTAGTGTATGGGTGGGGGGGGGGGCTAACAGCCTGCATACTTTTCATGACTATCACTGTTTTATGAGTACTTCTGAAACAACTTATTACTGTTCTATGCTCTTTATGCCCTCTATAGGGGTTTTATCAATAATTTGAGGGTTGAATTTATGTTTTATACTTTTATTGTTTGCTTGTTTTGGGGTTTGCTTTGTTAGCCGCATTGAGCAGGTCCCTAGGGAAGTGGCCCATAAATCTCCTAAATAAAATAAATAGTGGGGTACCGGCAGACCATCTGTAAGAGGAAAATGCCAACTGGCTCTTACATCTAAAATGAATTCATTCATGTAATGTTTCTGCTGTGTTTCGCATAAATGTGCACAAATGTGTGCATAACAGACAGGAATGCTCTGCAAACAAGCATGGTCAGCATGCCAAAACTTTCCTCCATCAATATTTTAAACATATAAGGCATTTTAAAATGTGCACTCTTGAAAAACTACATTCTCCAATACACCCCCCCCCCAATCTTTTAAGACAGTGTTTTAAGAAAAATAATGCAGCGCCAATGACCTGAGTATGATAAAGACAGGGAAATGGCAGGTTATCTCTTCCTGTCCATCCTAATGGAAGACAAGCAACCATGGCAAAAAAAAAAAGGGGGGGAGGCCTGTAAATTATTTTTTTTGCACAGAAAATGTGCAACTACTTCTAAAATGCTATAGAGGACTCAAAAGTCCTTTACAGGTGGTCATTCCAGTAGAAAGGAAGCCAAACATTTTGTCCTATCTTGCATACCATATCATTCCCCCCTCCCCCACTATTTCTGCTTCCTTTGAAAGGGCGCATAGCCTCCCCATTTGTCCAGCCTCCTTTTCTCCTTCCCACCCACTAGCCAACTTACCTTTATCTGCCCCCTGTATTCATTTTTTTCCTCCTTCTCTACCCCTGGGAGCCTATTGTTTCATATGAACTTGCTTTATATCTGATTGCTCAGATGTTGTTTTAAATATGTAGTTATGTCCCACGTCTTGAATGTAACATAAATTAGAAACTTTTTTGGGGGGAAAGTATACACTGTACTAAAAAAAATAATCAATGCCCAGGCCAAACCCCTGCACCAAGAAACCCAAAATAAGGGGAGCTCATTCTTACCATTCCTACTACAAAGAGATTTCTGAGAAACACGGCCTCTAAAGGGCAAAATGTGTTTTCCCCAATTGTTTTCCATGTGCCTGGCAGGCTGCTGCCTCCTTGCCCCCCCCCCCCCGCCACCTAACTGTGTAGCTCAGAGTTCTGAAGTAAAACCTGCCTGCTTGCACCCACCTCCCTCTGATTGTTCAGCTGTGGATCTCAATGTTATGAGGTGAATACACAGTTAAAAGAGACTGCAGACAGTTGAGGACAGTTATAGAAATCAGTGATTCAAGACTCCTGAACAGACATTTCTCATAACAGCCAGCTTTGCAATCACAGAGAGGTCCTTCAGTAGAGAGAAAGAACAGTACACATATCTCAGTCTTCTCCATTAGAATTCTTACAACAAATATTACATTTCAAACTTCACATCATCAGCATTATAACTGGATTTACGGAATTTAAATACCATAGAAAACTGCACATGAAATGTTATTACTTGTCTGAAAGTTTCCAGGCTTCTTATAATTCTTAGAATATTAGTTGTTGTAGATTTTCCAGGCTGTATAGCCGTGGTCTTGACATTGTAGTACCTGACGTTTCACCAGCAGCAGTGACTGGCATCCTCAGAGGTATAACACAGAAAGATGGAGTACTCTCTGTGTCAATGTTCTTAGACTAGCTTCCCAGGTTCAAATAAGGATCATCAGTTATTTATAATTGTTCATATAAAACTATTTATAACAGAACTGATTTCAGTGAATGGGGGTCAAACACTAGTGTTTGATCTACAAAAGCTGTATGCAAAAACTTCCTTGCATATTTTTAATTAGGTCGGACAATACCTCACTCTGGTCTGCAACAGACCTTCCTGAGCCACTTCATCAGCTTTTATACAATTATTATTATTATTATTATTATTATTATTATTATTATTATTATTATTACAACATTCCATTTGTAATAATAACCATTGGTTTCTGACTCCTTTTAATAATAGGTTGCATGTATTATTTTTTATACTAATTTGATCAAATGAATAGGATGATATTTCCTCAGGTCCAGATGCTCTTCTTTTTTAAATAATGGGAGACTATCTCTCATTAATCTTGAGTAGGGGGAGAACATGCCCTCTGTACATGAAAAACATGACAGAATTCTGTTGCTCCATCTTCCGGTTGCTATGGCTTCAAATATTAAGTACATACACTGGAACCTTATTATCCTGGACTTAAACCCTTCAGTCCCCCGATTATATTAATTGCGGTATTTACTTTGAAGTGTAAAAATGTCATTTAGGTTGACATTCTGAATTTCATATCACCCATTTTCAGTTCTTTCACATAGAAAGGCTAGACCATGCAACAAGTCCAGATGCCAATTCTATCTTCATATCCGTTCAGGAAACACTGTTATGGGGCCTAGAAACATCAGCTGTTTCCATCAGGGTCTCATTCACCTGCTCATTGCCCAACATAACATATGCAATCAGTTCAGTTCAGTTTATTGTTACGGTCCTTAGACAGGTCATATAAAAAGGAAGTACACATTTACAAGATTCAAAAATTTTAAATACATCAAAATATATTTAAAAGCAGTTTAAATGTTAATATATGTGCAGTCCTCTATAAACAATGCCCTCTGTAGTCTACATAGGGCAAGCAGGTCAGCCTACATGCAAAAGAATAAATTAATATAAATTGGACATTAAAATGGTAACATTCAGAACCTGTTGGAGAACTTTTCAGTGTACCAGGATATTCTTCTGCTGATGTGGAAGTCATCATTGTTTGACAACGGAACTTCAAAGGGAGATTCCAATGAGAAATTGGAACTGGAATTAAATATAAGTTAAACAGAGATAACACCTTTCTTTAGCCACCATAGGTTTTACTTTCTGAACCTAACTAGGTTCACTTTAATCCCCGATCATAATTGTGGTGAATAATCACTGCACTTATCTTGTATACTTTTTGGGTTTTGCATAGCAATATCACCAATGAAACCTACTGTGTTTTCTGGTCCTTTAACTCCATTGTTTACAGCTTCCCTCTTCTGCTGTGTAAATATTCTTCTGACTGAGAATCAATGTCATGTATCTGATGAAGTGACTCTAGCTCATGAAAATTTATGTTTAAAGACTGTTGAAGGTGCCATAAGACTCCGTTTTCACACTCTGAAACTTCAGTCATCTTACTACTATTGTTTCATGAAATCATCTTTATTGCTCACCTCTTGATTAGCACTGGCTGCTTTTAAAAAGTTGGAGAATTTTCCTGCATTTTGGTTTTCAAGTAATTCTGTGAACCTTAAATCCCACTGACTGCCATAATTCTGTGTATCAGATTAATGAGAAGTACCACAGGACCACCAAGCCTGAGGCTTCATTCTATGCTTTCTTGAGAATACATACAGAAGCCCCACGGCTAAGAAATCCAGCACCACAATCTGAAAAACAATATTCTATTCAGTCTGTGGACATGTTAATACTTAGTGTTTACTTACCACCAGAACCCAAACATCATTTCTTCAGTCCCAGTGCTTAACATGCCCCCAGGGCTCCTTCCCAATAATACAATGAGTCACGCAAGAAAGTCTACTTTATTTCAGAAATGACTTAAATATACACACGCATGGTAAAGTGCTTGCAATCTGGGCTGGGCTCCCCTTGGACCAGCAAGTCCAAAAAAAGTGTACCTGGCGTTGCAGATGCCCAGGTCCTGCTAGCCAAATAATTTACTTTGGGAAATATCTAAAGAACCAGGGACAGCAAACAGTGAGCATCGCTTGTACAACATTGCTTGCTACTACCTGGTTTGATGAGGCAGGAACAATTTCATACGGGAGGTCTCTTGAAGTCAAGATGTTGGTAGGGAGAAATTATCTGGACAAGATGTTCTACAGAAGCTTGCCCAGGAAATTGATAAAGATTATGGCAATTTTTACTCATTAGAGTAATCTTCATTTAGTAGTCAGTATTGCCCCCCCCCCAAAGTTCATAACTGTTTTTAACAGAAATAAGTAAAATTGAGTTTTTGAATCACAACAGATGGGTTTTCAAGGCGCTAAACACTGGCAGAGCAAAGATGGAAACAGACATAAAAGCGTAAGGATGCCAAGGGAGAGAGGAATAAACAGGGCCAGCAGCCCCAAGCCCCCACAGGGCCAACTGCCCTCAGTGTATTGGTACACATTTTCTAAGGGGAAGGGACAAAAAGTAGTACCTGACCAACCTTACCCCCCAAGGCAGTGGCTTCCTGAGTTAAACAGGAAATACATTTGATTATCAAGATAACTGACATCCCTGGTTATTAATGAAATGATCATAATTAAATACCACACATTAAACTAGGGGTCCGCAACCTGTGGCTCCAGAGCCAAATGTGGCTCAGTCTTTTGTGTGCAATTGTTTTTTACTATATTGAAATTATTTATTAGCTTTAAAAATGTGTGTGCTACCTTTCCAACCCTGAGTGGGGTGGCTCACAACTGAGAACATAAGAAGAGCCCTGCTGGATCAAACCAGTGGTCCATCTAGTCCAGAATCCTGTCTCACACAATGGCCATCCAGTTCCTCTGGAGGGCCAACAATAGGGCATAAAGGCCTTGATGTTGCCTCTGGGATTCAGAGGTTTAGTGCCTCTGAATGTGGAGGTCCCCCTCAGGCACCACTATCCTCTATGAATCTGTCTAATCCCCTTTTAAAGTCGTCTATGCCTGTGGCCATCACTAGTTCCTCTGGCAGCAAATCCTGCATTATGCTGAACAGTCCATAGAAGACCCCTTAGCTAAAAGTCAGGGTAAAGAGAAAGTTTTGGTCTGGCAACTAAAGGAAGATAAGGTAGGCATCAGATGAGCTCTCATGGGGGAGGGCATTTCAAAGATGCATAGTGTTTTAATTTTTTCCAGCTCCCTAGCAATAGCCAATGGGATGGATCATGCCAGGGACACTCACAAGATCAAGATAGGCTGAAAAAAGCTTTCAGTATCAGTTTGATATAGTCAATATCAGCTTTTCCCTGAAGAAAAAGAATTAACATACAACAGGCCACAAAAACAAGATTTAGGATATAAATGGAGATGAGGGAGCTTTAATTAAAATAGGATGAATAATAATATTCAACCAAATCCTCTTGTACAGAAGATTAGAAAACTGCCACAGGATTCTCATTGCCTACTATTAAAAGTGAATATTCAGGGTAATCAGGGGTCATTTCATAGAAAAAGAGGTGCAGAAGCTCATTAGCATAACTTATTAGCATAACTTATTTGCATATACCACACCCCCTGACATCACCAGAAGTGTGTCAGAAGGCAACACCCACCACTCAGGCTCCACTGGTCTGTTTTGGATTGTTAGCTTGGGGGAGGGGGGGAGAAACATGCAGATCTGTCCTCACAGAGGAGGAATACCACACCGGGTTCACAGCTGAGGAGGCTGGCTACACTATGTTTACAAATTTATTGAAGGACAAGAAAAAGGTATATACACTCATTCTCAGCTTTACTTACCCCTCACAGAGTTGTAATAATGGTAAAATGGGAGGGAACAGAGAGAGAACCAAAAGTATAATTTTGAACTTCTTGGAGGAAAAGTGAATAAAAATGCATGAAATAACGCAAAATTGATTTCTAAATATTGATAGAAGATGCAAGAAACTGCAGCACCTGGAAGACATTGTCTCCAATGCCATTAGTTGACAACATCATCATATATGACTGAAATGGATTACAGGACTATCAGGGTCTCTGCTGAAAGTAGTTTCTTAAATTTTTGCTTTGCATGGGAGAATGGTTCTAAAATCACACTGCTTTAGAAAGGTCAGTAGAAAACATTAGCAGTTTGGTGTTTAATGTACATGCTTAGGATTGTGATTGCAATGGATAAAAATAATACCTGTGTAAAGTATCATCCTCTTTTGTTAGCAGGCCTCTGGGGGCCTCAGTGAGAGAATCTACATTTAATTTTTTATATTTAAAAAAATATATCTGGAGCAGGAAACCTGTGGGGCCTTTAGATAACAAAGGGATTGCTAAAGGAAAACGGGGAGATAGCAGAGAAGCTCAATGACTTTTTTGCTTCTGTGTTCACTGTGGAAAGTGTGGTGCACATTCCCTTGCCACAGCCACTATTTTCAGGAAGGGAGTCAAAAGAACTGAGCCAAATTAAGGTGACCATAGATGAAGTTCTAGACCTACTGAGGAAATTAAAAACTGTTAAGACTCTAGGTCCTGATGGCATACACCCAAGAGTTCTTAGGGAACTCAAATGAGATAGTTGATCTACTAACCCAGGGGTGTCAAACTTAAGGCCTGTGGGCCAGAAGCGACCTGCCCATGGCTTTAATCAGGCCCACGGCTCTTTTCTTCCCCCCTCCCACTCCTGACCTCACCCTTTGAAGCTTGAGACTGCCAAAGTTCCCAACTCCCTCCATCCTGTCTTATCTTCACCTCCTTCGGCAGGAAGCCCTTCTGGGCTTGCAAAGTTATAAAGAAAATAAAGAATGGATTTTTCCATTAAGGTCTCTGCACCCAGATAGACTACTCTGGGATTTAGGCTTGCCAAGTCCCCCCGGGGGGCGTGGAAACCCCCGCCCAGGAGGTCCGTTCCCCCCCTGCCGCCGCCGGATCGGGCCCCGGGAGGGGGGAACCCCACCCCCAAAGCACATCACCCGGAAGTGACGCAAGCACATCGGGGACGTTGGGGGCGGGGCCACAATCATCTGAGGGAAAACTCCCCCAACGTCCCCGATGTGCTTGCGTCACTTCCGGGTGACGTGCTTGCGGTGCGCGCACGCAGACTCCCGGAGCAAGGCTGGAGTCCCCCCGCTCCGGAACGGGTAAGCACTTGCCAACCCTACTGGGATTGCTTCCAGCAATAGAAACAGTGCTCTGGACTGGAATAACGGCCCCCAGAGTAGAATGACAGTCCCTAGCAATAGAATCTGTGTTCTGAGAGTGGAATGACAGGGCACAGAGTGGAATGACAGCCCCTGGGAGTAGCAGAGGCATTCTGGGAATGGAATTCCACTCTGGGGGGCCTCCTTCCAATCCCAGAATGCTTCTGCTACTCCCAGGAACGGTCATTTCACTCTGGTGGCTGTCATTCCAGTCCCAAAGTAGTCTACCTGGGCCCAGAGACCTTAATGGGAAATCCATTCTGCATTTTCTTTGCAACTTTATCTGTGCTGCAATGTATTTCAATGGAGTGGAGCTCAAGGAGTTTCACATTCCAGTGCTTGTATAGTTGCAGCTGTTGCTTGAGGGAGTTGTCTCCTTGCAAATACAGGGTTGATGTTTTGAGCCAGCTTGTCTCTGCTGAATGAACCTGAGAACGGGTGCCTGAGTGAGTACTCTAACCTGGGAAACCACAGCCGGGGGTGGGGGGACGACATTACAGTGGAAATCCACTGCCACTCTTAGTAGACTCGGGGGGGGGGGGGAGAAGCTTGCAGTGCCCAGCCATTTTATGTTCCTAGGCTTAGAGCATTTTATATTTTTAGTTTATATTTTTAATTTCTGCTGTGAACTTTGTGCTTTTTCTGCATGTTTTATTTTAAAAATTACATTGCCAAACCCCACTATCCCCAACCTTTCCATTTTAGGCTGGCATCTTTTTTGGGGGGGGAGGGGAGGTTTGGGAGGTGTCAGTTATCAAAGACTTTTAAATAAACCAAATATCATAAGTGTTTTAAGCATATTTGTATTTTAAGTAAAAATAATATTTTAATTGTGTTTATATCTTTTATAAAGTTTATATCTCTGCTACCTGGCATTACATTTTATGAGACGCATGGCCTGGCCCCACAAAGTCCCATTTATGTCAGATCCAGCCCTTGTAACAAATAAGTTTGACACCCCTGTACTAACCCGTATATGTAACCTATCACTAAATTCAGCCGCTGTACCAGATGACTGGAGAGTAGCAAATGTGACACCAATTTTTAAAAAGGGCTCCAGAGGGGAACCAGGAAATTACAGGTCAGTCAGCCTAACATCTGTCCTGGCAAATCAGAAATAGAATTGTTAGGCACATTGAGGGATAAAGCCTGCTGAGGGAAACCCAGCATGGCTTCTACAAAGGGAAGTCCTGCCTCACCAACCTTTTGGAGTTTTTTGAGAAAGTGAACAAGCATGTAGACAATGGTGACCCAAAAGATATATATATATATTTGACAAGGTACCTCACCAAAGTCTCCTTAGTAACCTTAGCAGTCATGGGATAAGAAGACAGGTTCTCTTATGGATTAAAAACTGCTTAAATGACAGGAAGCAGAGTAGGAATCAATGGACAGTTCTCCCAGTGCAGGGACGTAAGCAGTGGGGTCCCACAAGGATCAGTATTGGGGCTAATGCTATTTAATTTATTCATAAATGATCTGGAACTATGGGTGAGGAGCATAGTGGTCAAGTCTGCAGATGACACAAAATTATTCAGGATGGTAAAAACCAAGGCTCACTGTGAAGAGCTCCAAGAGGACCTTCCCAAACTGGGTGAGTGGGCGACAATGTAACACATGAAGTTCAATGGTGGTAAGTGTAAGATGCACATTGGGACAAAAATTCCAGCTTCAGGTATAGGCTAATGGGGTCTGAACTTGCTGTGACTGAAAAGGAAAAATATCTTGGGCTTGTAGTGGATAGCTCAATGAAAAGTGTCAACCCAGTGTGCTACAGCAGTGAAAAGGCAAACTCTATTTTAGGGATTATTAGGAAAGGGATTGAAAATAAAATGGCCAATATTATAACATCTCTGTATAGATCAATTCTGTGGCCCCATTTAGAATACTGTGTACAGTCCTGGTCACTGTATCTCAAAAAAGATATTGTAGATGTGGATAAAGTAGAGGAGGGTGACCAAGATATTTAGGTGGCTGGAGTACTTTCCCTTTGAGGAAAGGCTGAAGAGTCTGGGACTTTTCAGTTTAGAGAACGATAACTAAGGGGGGGGGACATGATAGAGACTTCTAAGATTATACATGAGGAGGAGAGAGTTCACTCTCCCAAAACACTAGTACTCGAGAGCATCCAATGAAGCTGATGGGCAGCAGATTCAGGATGGACCAAAGGAAATACTTCTTTTACACAGAGTGATTAAAATGTAGAATTCACTGCCTGGGTATGTAGTGATGGCCACAGGAATAAACAGATTCATGGAGGATAGGTCTAGCAGTGGCTACTAGCCATGGTGACTGAGGAGAACCCCCACATTAAGAGGCAATAAACCTCTGAATCCCAGACAGGAGGCAACGTCAGGGGAAGTCCTTGGCCTCTGTGCCCTGTTGTTGGCCCTCAGGAGGAGGAGGGGGAGGAGGAGGAGGAGGAGAAGAAGAGATTGGATTTATACCCTGCCCTTCACTAGGAGTCTCAGAGAGGCTTATAATTTCCTTCCCTTCTTCTCTCCACAGACACCCTGTGAAGTTTCCGTTTCAGTAAATATACAGCAAATCCTGTGAAGCAGGTGGGGTTGAGGGAGCTCTGAGAGAACTGCTCTTGAGAGAACAGCACTGAGAGAACTGTAGCTTGCCCAAGGTCACCGAGCAGTTGCATGTGGAAGAGTGGGGAATCAAACCTGGTTCTCCCCGATTAGAGTCCGTGCTCCTAACCACTACATCAAACTGTGGCCACTGTGTGAAACAGAATGTTGGACTAGGTTGACCACTGGTCTGATCCAGCAAGCTGCTTCTTATGTTCTTACTCTGAATTCTGATTTTAGAAGAGGAGATTGGATTTATATCAGAGCGGCTTACAGTCTCCTTCCCTTCCTCTCCTCACAACAGACACCCTGTGAGGTAGGTGGGGTTGAGAGAGCTCTGAGAGAACTGCTCTTGAGTGAACAGCTCTGAGAGAGGAGGAGTGGGGGAGCATGTGGAGGAGTGGGGAACCAAACCTGGTTCTCCAGATTAGACTCTGCCACTCTTAACCACTACACCATACTGGATCTCTTTCAACATGAGCAGCTCTATGGGAAGGGAAGCCCTTCTCAGGATCCTGCTGGCTTCCTGCCTGCCCTTCAACCTGACCCCTACACCCCGGTTTTGGAGGTGGAGAAAGGGAACTGCCATACCAAGTAAAGCACTCTGGTTTACTGCTTTTCAACATGCTTGTCAGAGATTGCCCCCCCACCCCCTTTTTAAAAAACAGTGTACTTTCAATTAGTTAATATAGTTAAGAAAGATAAGAATGTATGACATGAACATCAATTTTAGGAGACATTAACTAAATACAAGACAGAGAGGAAAAAGCTCAAGGTAAGCTTTTGAAACAGGGAAACCTTTTTGCTCAGTAAACCCAAGTACAATCTTATTTGAGAGGAAACAATAAATTGCAGAACACAAAAAAGTGGTACTTATACATAACCCACAAACACATCATGATAACAATCTTAAAGATTTATCTAACTAAAGAAGTGTTTACTGGTTGCTGAATATCTCAACTCCCAAATCCAGATCAGAAAGTGAAATACACAAGCCAGGTCTGACCATGACTGATCTGGCAACAATACTACAAGCGAAAGTAACTGAGACACTTACTGGTATATTTTCTATTACATCTTGCCCAATAAAAAGCATCAGCCAAAAGGAAAAACAGCCCTATTACTTTCATAAGGATTAACCCGGATTAGAGTGAGTACTTTTTGTCCCTACCCTTAAAAAAAATTCAACTTGAGTTAAAATGTGCATTGTACCTTCTCTGCTTGCAAGGTGTTAGACTGAATTCTAACAACCACTGAGATAAGCATACGTACAGCACAAACAAGTTTTAAAGCTTTAAAAGTATTTAATTTGCTATTGGGTGCTACAAAAATAGGAAAAGTTTGTGTTTCGAGTTCAAAGCCAGCTATGGCCTATGAGTTTTCCTAATATTTTATTCAGCAGCACCCTCTAGTGCTTTGTAGAAAGGACACATTATGAAATACTGCAAGCTGTTATAATACTAGTCTTGATTGCATTTATGCAGAAGTAGGCCTACTCTACCTTCTAAAATATGAAGATCAGGGGGTCATTTCCTGCTGGAGCACACCGGAGCAGCGCTCCAGCAGGAAGGAGCCCAGCAAGCCCCCAGCAGCAAGGTAAGTTGGTGGGGCTTCCACGTGCTTTTCTCTGCCCGCCAATGCGAACGGGCAGGGAAAGGCCTTCAGAGCCCCCCCCCCCCTGCACCTTCGCCTGCCCAATGCAGACGGGCATGGAAAGGCCCTCAGAGCCCCCCCCCCCGCCTTTACAGTGGCCACAAGATCAGCAAGGGGGGGGGGAGTTCAGGCTGCAGGGGAAAAAGTGTGCCGGGGGGTGGGTTGAATCCACTGATTCAGGTTAAAGGGGTTTGGGAGTCTAGTGGGATGTAATGAGAGGAGCACAGAAATCCTGGGTTTTCTGGTAGTAGAGGGCTTATAGCTACTACTTTTTGTTTCTTCGGGAAATTGATCTGTCTCCTTGGGGTTTCATGTTACAAACCGCCTCCAGTTGGGAAAGAATTGATCCCTTTAACGCCTGTTTCCTTCCTCCCCCCCCCTTCACCTAGAGATAAATTGCCTCTTCTTCCTACTTTTCAATCCGATCCCACCCCCCACCCTCCAGTTTATAACCAAGGAAAGAAATGTCTTCCAGTTTTGCTTCTCCCTCCTCTTCACAGGAGAGTAGAGAGATCCACTCCCTGTCATTTATAAGTTGATGGCTCCAGCACAACTTTTTAGCTTACTTTTAAAAATCACCCCAAGTCTCAGGAGAAATCTGTTTATTTGAGGAACAAGGAAATTTTTCTGAATATGTGGAGCAGGTTTGGTGTGTGTGTGGGAATTATCTTCTAGTTTTGCTATATATGCAAATTTGTACTCTCTGCCTCTAAGAAACTTGGTTAGCAACTGTGATTGCATCTCTGTAAGCTTTTCCACAGTGATCACATAGCACTGGTCATCCCAGATCCTTGCTCCTTTAGAAATCCAATTGATATAGGCAAGGAGAGTATTTGCAGCTGAACTGGAGCATCACTGTTCTTTGCAATGGTTCCTGCTCCCCACGGCCAGATTTTTTTTATTCGCACCGTCAGGATCCCTGAATGAGACACCCAAAACAAGCCAAGTGATGCCCTTCCTAAAACAAACTTTCAAAGAAGTGGCCTGCAGGGACCTTTCTATGCTAAAAGACACTCAAATGTACCACATGAGGATTTTTGGTGTAAATCAAAAAAGACATCCAAAACCAAAATCTTATTAAAGTGAGATTGGTTGGGGGGGAGGGGGAACCTGATCAGATCAACCCCATTATGGATGCTTTTGGGTTCTTACAAACACTTCATCAGGTAAATGTCTATACTGATGAAGTGTTCTCGAGAACTCTTAAGCCTGCTCCAGCCAGGGTGGTGTAGTGGTTAAGAGTAGCATTCAGAGACCCCCGCGCGCCTTTCCCCACCTGTTCATACAAGACAACCATTTATTTGGACAGGGTTTTTGAAATAATTTATTTTTCATGTAACTATATAGGTACACTGTTGTGATAAGCATGTAACTTCCTTTTACAAAACAAACCAACCCCACTTATATAAAGCAAATTTGCCCTTCTAAGAACACTGGACTTTAAAAAAGCTGAACCCAGGAGGCTTTGTATA
The DNA here is from genome assembly GCF_001447785.1 of Gekko japonicus. NCBI lineage: Eukaryota > Metazoa > Chordata > Lepidosauria > Squamata > Gekkonidae > Gekko > Gekko japonicus. Next base: position 960,390 of record NW_015161956.1, read on the forward strand.
GCAACTATCACAAAAATAAATAGCAATACTAACTTGATCTGTATTTTCATGCTTGTTGTAGGGTAACTTCCAGTGATGTCAGGGGGTGTGGCTAATGAGCTCCTGCACCTCTTTTTCTACTAAATGACCCCTGCTGAAGATTAAATTTAGCTTTTCCCCCCAGGACAGCAGATCACAGCCTCCAAAATGGCAGTCTCAGTGGCTGCATTCTTGGGATCCTGTTTTCTATTGGGCAATCATCATTTTTGCCATACTCCCAACAATCTTGTGATCTAGGCTGGAAAAATGAGACTGATGGCTCAGCTAGGTCACTGCCAAATTTTGGAAGTGGGCCTGAAAAAACCCCACCAAAAAACCCCAACCAAGCTCTTCCCCTGCCTCTTGACGTTTACTTGGCTTGCTGAGCCCAATTCAGAATCAAGCTAGGAAACAGCTTACCCAGCCAACATCTACGGCAGAGCAATGTCAAAAGTGAAAGCTGACAGCCAATTCTATCAGTTCCTGTACCAGGATGTGCCTAAGATAATCAACCTCCTTTTTCTTGTTGGCATCCTAAGGTCTGTTTCAACAATGGGTTTTAGTACTCCAAGCCCACGACTTTTGTTTTTTAATGGCAATGTTCTGCAGCAGCGATGTTACTGCAGTGCTAGGCAAGGGCTGATTTGTTGTTGCATTTGCCCATTTGCATCCCTTTTTCTTTGCATAGCTGGTTTATACACTGCCTGATACCAGAGATTACCACACTGTGTGTCAGGTCAAGATAACATGATTTGAAAAATTAAGCCCCCAAATTGAATGCATCCACTATCCTGTACTCTCTGCACACAGCACAGATATTCCACTATGTCTGCCCATATATGGGCACTGACATCATCATGAGGGAGGGGTTCAAGATGCACCACAATTCTGACAGAGCCTGGACTACAGCTGATTGGTAAACAGAAACTCCAGAAGTATTACCATCATACAGAAACCCTAGTCTCATCTGTGAACCTCTGCATGATTGAGCCAGCCTGTTTATATAACTTTGGAATATATAATAAAAATGTACCAGTTGATTTTCTTAATCTTTTACCCACTTTTTTTCTTTTTACAAATTTATTTTCATTTTAATATTAAAAACATACTTTCATGTTACATATTTCATCAGATACACTTATGGAGTCTTATTCATTTACATTGATCCAGCTATACAGCCTCTTCCATCTTTCCTTAAATACTTTTTCATCCTTTCCCTGAAGGATTAAGCTTAACTTGTCCATCTCCACTATCTCTTTTTTTCTTCATCAGCATATACTACTAATACAGGAAACATGAACGTGAGTCAGAATAACTAATACTTCCTTACTATATAATATATACATTTACTATATATACTTTCATTACACATTATATGGTAAGGTAGCAGTAATTTTTGATCTACTATATGCGTGTACCCTTACCTTGATGGCCCAGGCTAGCTCGATCTCATCAGATCTCAGAAGCTAAGCAGTTCGGCCCTGGTTAGTACTTGGGTGGGAAACCACCAAGGAAGTCCAGGGTTGCTATGCAGAAGTAGGCAATGGCAAGCCACCTCTGAACATCTCTTCTCTTGAAAACCCTACGGGGTCACCGTAAGTCAGCTGCAAGCTGACAGCATTTTCCACCACCACCACCTCATATTAAGTAAGTCTTGTAAGAATTGGTTGCTAGCAGACATTAGATTCAAGGTGTTTTGACTGTGACTCTGCTGACTCCTAGATTCCCTTGCTGCTACAGAATAGAAGGAAGCCAGTGAAATGAAGCGAAAAGTACTGTAAACAGCAGCAAAATCACTGATCCTTGAAATGCAGTAACTCCATTGTTTAATAAAAGATACTACATGTTTTATCTATCTCCCCGCCCCCAGCTTCCTCCTAGCCAAAGGTCTCTCCTTTACCTAAACAACCCCCCTCCCATTTTTTTTTAAAAAAATATTCAATTGTATGTGCCATGGGCACATGGATGAACTTCATTAGAAAAATTTGGGGGGAAGAATATACTTAGAGGATTTATCAGTTACCTAACATAACTCATTTGGTAATACTGACTGGAAGGGGTGATGTAAAAAAGGTAAATGATCAGTATTCACAGCTCTTTGGAAAGGACAAAATCAATATTTGTTACCTCCTGTGCTTGGATTTTATGGGATATTGAATGGCAGCTGAGAGAAGCAATTCGAGAACCAGCACCCAGAAAACAAGCACTTGTCCTGCTCAGACCCCTCTTGTCTCTCTCAAAAGCTATTCAGTGTCTCTGGGCTATGCTGTTGAGCTGCCACTGTGGTGTCGGTGGGGAGTGCTTCTTCATGGAATTTGTCACGACAAGGATCTTGTGGGAAGGAATCAGAGGACTACTTGCAGTTCTCCTTCTGACCTTGGCTGGTGGGCAGCTGCCTCAACCTCCTCCCACCGCACGTGCCTGACCTGGCAGAAGGCTGGACGAGGAACTGTGGCGACAACCACAAGGGTGAGGAGCAGCAATGGCTGAAGGGTGGCTGTTCTCCCTCCTTCTGGTGCTGGCTTTCCCTTGCCCCTAGGAGAGAACAGAAGTGCAAGCACCCTCGGAGAATGGCTCTAAAATCACACTGTTTCAAATGTTTAAGGGCTGCAAATCAGAAAACTGGATCCGGCAAAGTTTTCATCCTCCCCTGCTGCTGAGAACACCACTTAGGGATCCTTAATTTTATTCCACAGAGCCACTTCACTCTATGGCTGAAAGGAACAGATACCGACACTTGTCTCCACTTCACTTGTTTTGTTTTGTTTTAAATGGGGCGGATCAGAAGAAGTTATGGGTGTCTGTTTACTTTAGTTTTCCCATTAGGGGCCCAAAGCGGTTTACAGTGTTCTCCTTTCCTCCATCTAATCCTGTAAAGTATGTTAGGCTGAGAGTGTGTGAGTGACCCAAAGCCACCCAGCAAGCTTCCATGGCAGAGTGGAGATTCCAACCTGGGTCTCTTGGATCCTACTCTGAGGCTTACCCAGAAACTGAGATCATACCCCTTTCAGTGCTTTCAGATCCAGAAAGTTTTATTTCTTGCACTTTGCATTTCCAACCAACCACAAACTTATTCTTCTTTAACTTATGGGGAGTGGTTGTAGTTGCCAAAAATCCAGTCATGTGAAATATAACGTCATTCAATATAATAAGGTTAAATAAAGGGAAGGGGATAACCTCATACACAGAGAACGAGAGCGACAGATGGAGAGAGGCAGGTGGCTTGGTGCGGAGATGAAGACTTCTAATGTAGTTTCTGAAGTTGTCTGACACAGAACAGCTGCAGGACTTAGCAGACTGCTCCAATCGCTATCCAAAGAACCATTTCAGACATTCACCTTCCTCCTTCCTGGACGTGGCTAGCCTCAACATTTCAGTCTTCCAGCCAATTCTACTGCTATAAGATGGGAAAGCATCAGCCTATTGTTTCAGCCCCAGATGACAAAATAATAAGAGTAGGCTAAGGCAAGCTCCCTTACAATGTTATAAATCAATATATCCTACCAACAACAGGCTTTTCAATGGAATTTTATTTATCAAAAATAACTCGCCAGAGTTCCCTCTCAGGAGCATACACGGGTTCCTTTCATTTTTTTCCCACTGTGAAATTTTGCTACCTGGTGATGGGAAGATATTCCGTGTTCTACAAAGGCTGGGCCAGACAGAGGTTCACAAAGAAAACTCCTTTCTGTTTGTTCAGGCAAAACACCATGGAGACTGCAAAGCTCTTCCACTGGCTTAGCAGCACGGCCCCTTATTGCTCCATCCAGTCCTGAAGATTCTTCACTACAAATGTGGCAGTGATGTGCCCTCTTTATGCTCCTTCTTAGTCACTGTGTGCAGGTGCTTCAGTCGAATAGGAGGAAGCTGTTCATAAAGGTCAAAACCTACTCGGCTTTCCTTGTTGGGTAACTTGTAGTAGAGAAGATGTCTCTTTAATGCCTGCAAGAAGCGGTGGTAAATTGAGTAGGGCTGAAAGGAAGAAGGAAAATGCGCAAGGGCTTTTCCCAGTGAATTCAATATAAATTCCAGAAATATAAATACCAGAAACAATAACTCTTTCTAGGCAATGCAACAATGTTTTTCTAAGAGGGGGCAACACTGAAATGTTGTGCTCCACCCAGGTGATGTTCACCCAATTAGCATATCTGTTCTAAAATTAGCAGTTTATCAGTATTTCAGTACCAAACAAGTTGATAAAAGCCTTGCAAGCATAGCTATAGACTCTGCTGCTTGAAATGAATAATAATAAATTTCAAGTATTTAAAGGGCTCCACACACAATTAGATGACTTTAGTATAGCTACTTGTCACACAATGTGAGGAAAATAATACAGAAAATACATTATTGGCAGATGGAGAGTTTGCCTAAGGCCTTAAAATGTGTAGGCAGCTGGGATCACATGTGAAACTTGAGCCTTCCCAGTTCACTTCTTAATTCTATTGGGCTGTCTTTGTGGATCAAATAAGTGCCTGTGAATTCTCCCCTCACTCTATAGCACCACTTTGAGTGTACTCATCCAACAGTAATTAAAAAAAAAACTGAGCAAACTTAAGACAGTGGTTTGGATCCAGTACAAAATTTCCACTTGTACTAGAGTTCTTGTGCAAACAGAGATTCAAGGAAAAGACCATGGTAGTAGTTTGCACCAAGTCAAACTTAATTGTCTCCCCAGGATCTTCTTCAACAATTTTTGGGCACTATAATATACAGGGAAGAAAGCACTCAATGTTACACGAGATTTTGCACAAGCAGAACTGTGCTAAGTTCATTTATATTTCTGCTTGCACACCACTGGATCTAAGCCAATATCCAAACCACCCTGCCAAAAATGCACTCTGCCTAAGCCCATAGTGGAAATGCATGCTCCCACTGGAATAATTTTACCAATTTGGCTCTTAGCGCTAAACTGGAATTGTGCAAAGTGAAGGGAATGCACACACAGTTTTGCTTGACATTCTGCCTTGTAAGTCTACATCATCCCTGCTGATACCATGACTCCTTTGATCTGCTTGTTTGAACAGGGAAAAGGAGCCCGTACAGAAATACACACAAATGTCTGCAGTAAGCAGAGGTGAACCATGGGTCCTAGTATATACAGACATACCACATAAACACAGTATGATAATTCTGCAGCTGTAAAATGCCATTATTAGTATTACAAGATCAGTGTTGAAAACCTGATGCAGAGAGCCCACCTCATCTGCCAAGAGCCAGATCTTCTGCAACATGTTTCTTCGGGCAACATCAATCTCCTGAAATAAAACAGAGAAAACATTAGAATCTAGATCTTTATAGCTGCTTCACTAGGAGCAAGAATTGTGATGCTCTGGCATGCCTGTCCTGTTATCACAGGCAACACTGAATTTGCAACAGCTGAGTTCTCTATACCTTACATATCAACCTTTTTCTCCTGATACAGCATGGGCAGCAGAATCAGTGAAGATGCTCCTAAATGCATCTTGGCTTCTTGGTTTGGTCCCTACGGACTAACTTTTGGGAATATCAGTTCTGTAGACTAGGGCATGGATAAGGAGTGATCTGATATGCCATAATTTATGGCCTAGAAGGGACTCCATAAAATGCATATACATGTAGCCTCATGTATATATTTTTAATATATCATTTATATTTATCATTGTTATATTTGCAATACCAGTGTGATAAAATGGATTTTTATAACAGAAAAACAGTTTTCACACTCACAAGCTTCCCCACCCCGCAAACTACAGTGATGCACAACATAAAACTCACAGTATGCACAAAGCCCAACATGAGCTAATAATAAAAGTTAAATGGCCTTCAAGATGGTTTAAGCTGAGAATCCCTGGACGGACACTGGTGATGAGGGTAGGCAAGAGGGGCAGCTGCAGCTCTGAGCTCCATTCTGGGTTTTGCTGCTTGTTGCCTTTGGTACATGTGGATTCAAGCCCACTCTCAACACATGAGGGTATACCCCAAAGGTCAAAGGAGGACGGTCAAGTGCTGGACCCCTTCAGGCTGCATGTCCTTTACTCACTGACTGGAAACGTCATCATGCAGGGGGAAAATATCAGAATCCTCTCTGAAATCACTTGGCCTCACACCAGGACTTCATAAGGGTTTTGGTGTGTGTGTATGGGGGGGGGGGGATTGTTTGTTTGTTTCTCCCTGGAGCATGGTGATATAATTCCTGAAAGAACCAAGTTGATGCAAAATTTTTGCATTACATTTTAAAAGCCCTTTAAGGAGAAAATTGGATAGGGGACTCTGGAAGTGTGTGTGCTGGCAGTGAACCACAAGACATTCATTATACCGCCTCTCCCCCTATGCTCATGACAGCTTTGCTCATCTGAGCAGGGCCTTCTGCAGGTGCCAACCTGCAAACGGACAACATCAACAACTGCCCATACAGGTGCCTTCTCTGTTGTGGCTCCTGGCTTGTGGAATGGCCTCTGCCTGAGGAAGTCAGGAAGGCTCCCACCCTCCTGGCTTTCTGCAAACTGCGCAAAACTGAATTATTCAAGAGGGCTTTTCTACGCAGGCAGCAGGGTAGCCCTGTGCAAAAGGCTTCACAAAGCTACTTGGATAAAGTATTGGGGACTGTGGTCTGTACTACTGTGTACAGTTCGCTGTAGGATGGATCCCATTGTGTAATCTTGCATCATTTAATGCGTCATGTGCTTCAACAGTGGGAGGGCTTCTAATGTCCTGGCCCCACTGCTGGACCTCCTGATGGCACTGGTATTTCTGGCCACTGTGTGACACAGAGTGTTGGACTGGATGGGCCTTTGTCCTGATCCAACATTGGCATCTCTTATGTTCTTATGTGTTACCACTTTGCTTCAGTTCTGTTTTTTAGGCTTCTGGTTGGTTCTACAACCCAAATCCTATTTCATTGTTTACTGAATGTCCCATCTTGTTGATTGTAGTGACTCACTTTGTATAATTCGCCTTGAGTCCCAGTGAGAAAGGCAAACTATAAGTAACATAAATAAAGGGTGTTTAAAAAAAAAAAAACTTTCTCGCTTAAAAGTCACTTGCTTTCAATGCAACCATCAACAGAAAGACATGGATCTCGCACAGAGGAGACCTATGCACAACAGAAACAGGATGCAGCATGGTCAGACTTTTTTGTTTTACTGTAAGATTGTCACATACCTTTGTGGTGTTCTCCTGAGAGAAAATGAAGCTGTTCACGTGAGCCACAGCAACCACATAAAGCACAGGGCACCAGCTGTGCCGCAAGACACCTGTGACCAGTGTCTGGAAATACTGCCTTAGAAGATTCAGATTGTCCTCAGGTGGGGAAAGGTACAGCTCCAAAGGCACCGGAAACTGCAGCAAAGCCAAGAAAGAAACTTCACCTTTCCTGAAATATTGTCTACATGAAAGGAAACTGAACTGGATCCATAATGATTAGCAAAGCAGAGGACAAAACAGCTCAGGATCTGGAGCAACCCAAGATCCCAGTGGCTAGAGGATGGGGTTTGCCTGAACTCAGGATGGAGAATTAAGTTTACAGAAGGTTTGTATATAATAAATAATGCAGGGAGGGGCTATGGCTTAGTGGGAGAGCATCTGATTTGTAAGCAGACAGTCCTAAATTCAATCCCTGGCAGCTCCAGTTAAAATGACCGTGTAGCAGGTGATGCGAAAGAGTTTTGCCTGAGACTCTGGAGAGCTCCTGCCAGTCAGAGTAGGAAATACTAACAGTCCAGTGATCTGACTCAGTAGAAGGCAGCTGTTGGGGGACCTCGTGGTGCGATTTACATACACTGTACATCACAATGTAATTTAACACTGGCTGATTTAGGCCAATTCAATTTATTTATGAAAGGAAAGCCTTGCATTATAGTTTGCAAATACACACCCTTGCATGTGGTGAGGTGAATCATAATCAGGGCGGAGAGTGAAGCAAAGAGAGGCCCCACTGAAGATTCAGCACTCAGTATCCACATGTCAACTCAAATCTCATTACACTCTATTTTTTTATTATTTTTCAACTTTGCGTGGAAGTGGAGGAAACAGGATAAAGAAACAAAGACATTTCAGTGATTGAGCAAACAGTCCGTATAGGAATACACCTGAGACCTACCTGCTGTAGTGGAACTCCCAGTGCCCGCAAGGTGCTTACATGCTCTCCAAAGACAGCCAGCCTTAGTTGGACATTGAACCGTCTTTGTAAAGGAAGAAGCACAAAGACCCCAAAGAGGGGGTCTCCAAAGGAGACAGCTTCAAAATGTTCCAGGAGGTTGATGTACAGATCATAGAAAGAAGCTAAACCAGGGAGGGGAGCATCCAAGTTCAAGGAGTCCAGGACTTTGCTGCGACAGTAAAGTGAGAGAAGAGCAGCTGTGTAGCAATGGACGGCACCTTCCAAGAACAAGTCACTGCCAGTGAGGAAGACACACATAAGCCGCGCAAGTTTAGCTGCAGCCGAGATTCCCTGAAGGATTCTGGGTCTCCAAGTCTCCAAGAGGAGGACCCACTGCAAGCTCCGGGTCATGATGTTCACCAAATCCACAGGAAAAGGTTTCACAACAGCCCACTGTGTTTCTGCACTGGTCACTTTGTTATAGAGGCTAATAAGTGGAAGGAAAGGCCAATCAGAAGGTAGGGTGGGTCCTCTGACCTCAGGAAGAAGCATGGATTGGATAAGGTGAGTTCTTCCTTGATACGCATCTCTGGAACGAGCAAGTGCAGGCTCCAAGTAAGCAAAATGAGAGAGGTAGCAAACTTGGATAAATGGGAGATGCTGGTATGCTTCTTTCAGTAAGGCTCCGCGACTGGGGTGGGGAGAAATGGAAGCCACTGAGCCTGGCTGTGTCAGCTTTGCCCTTGAGCTGAGGTGCAGGATGTCTGAGAAGTCAGCAGCCTCTGGTCCACCTGCTTGGCCTTCACTGTTAAAAATAAAGAGATGATAAATGTTGGCCCTCCCCCTTTACTAATAAAGAGGGGCACATTGGTATTTCCTACAGCACAGCAGTAATCCTCAACAGAGTGCATTATCTCCCTGTTTGCCGATAAAGATGCAGCAGGATACCAAGCTACTGCCAACAGTTTCCTCATATTTAGAATGTGCTGCTAAAATGTACTTGTTGCCTTGCTGGATTAACATTAGAGGTCAATCTAGTCCAGCATTTCATCTTCAGCAACAGCGACTAGATGGAAGCCTTTGGGGACCACCCAAATTGGACATCACACTCACGGTTAAGGACATATAAGATGTTTAAGCATAAGCAGAGTCTGGATCAGACAGTGGTCCCTCTAGTCCAGCACCCTGGGGTTGTTGTTCTTGTTTTTTTTAGAATTTTTTATTGCTTTTCACTATAAACTACAAATCTACACACTACAAATTCAGAGTAGCAAGGTACAGTAATGATCTATCTTGTGCTTTGGATGTTTCCCTA
>NW_015161956.1:970008-974428 GCF_001447785.1 Gekko japonicus
GCCGCGGGGGGGGGGGAGGGGCGGGGGGGACAGACGAACAGGACATAGAGGCCAAGGCACTTCCCTGCTTCTGCCTCCCAGGACCGGTATTCAGAGGTTTGCTGCTTCTGTATATGGAGGCTCCCCTCAGTCACTGTGGCTAGTAGTTATTGATGGACCTCTCCTCCATGAATCTGTCTAATCCTCTTTCAAAGCTATCTGTGCTCAAGGCCATTACCTCCCCAGCACTGAATTCCTCATGTTAATTATTTGTTGAGTAAAGAAGTATTTCCCTTTTGTCTGTTAGGAATATATTTCCCAACAATTTAATTGGGTGCCTCCAAGTTCTAGTATTATTGGGGGGGAGGGGAGAAAGCTCCCTCAATCCATTCACTCCATGCATAATTTTACATACCTCTATCATTTTCCCTCTGTCATCTTTTTTCCAAACTGAAATGTCCCAGACTCTCCAACCCCTTAATCATCCTGTTTGTTCTGTTCTTTGGCAAACCTCTGCTCATCTCTTGCCTTGAACGCCCTGTGGCTAGAGTTGCCATGAGTTAGTTGAGGCTTGACAGCACATTCTTCTTCTTTCTAATAATTTGTAGCACGAAGTTTGCCTTTTTCACCACTGACGCATACTGAGTTTTCATTTTCATTCTGTTTTCCACTATAATCCCAAGATTTCTTTCCCTCTTCAGACCCCATTAACATATACTTATTATCCCCCCCTATTGTTTGTGTCAAGTATTGTAATTATTATTCCCTACGGTTTGTGTCAAGCATCTGGCACTAAAAGGCTACTACTTCTGACCCTGCTGCATTTACCACAATAGTTTATTGCCACTGACAGTTTACCAAGGCGCACGGAACGCTGTTACCTTCCCACCGAAGTGGTACCTATTTATCTACTTGCAATTTCTTGCTTTCGAATTGCTAGGTTGGCAGGAGCTGGAACTAGAGACGGGAGCTCACTCCGTCATGTGGCACACTCGGGTCTCGAACTGCTGAACTACTGACCTTCCACAGCCTGCAGTTCAGCGTCTTAACCACTTAAGCCACCACAGCTCCATCAGACCCCATTAACATATGCTTATTATCCCCCCCTATTGTTTGTGTCAAGCATTGTAATTATTATTCCCTACGGTTTGTGTCAAGCATCTGGCACTAAAAGGCTACTACTTCTGAACCTGCTGCATTTACCACAATAGTTTATTGCCACTGACAGACTAAACTGATAGCCACCATCACATTGTCTGGCACTGAATTCTAAAAACACTGACTTTTAATTGATTTACTCTACTTCTTCTAAATCCATTCTACAAACACGGAACTTCCCAAGTTGAAGTATCACCTAGAATGATCTACCAAGAAGTCAGCAAGTTGGACTTGAAAGTGGGGAAATGCAGATACTTGACATTCCACAGAGGACCAACTGGAGAAATGCCACTAGGTAAGAGGACAGCACAAGGTTAACATCTCAAAAAGCATGTGATGTTGTTGCAGTATTAGGGTGGAACTCTATATGCAGATCCTCAGCTCTCAGGCTGGCTCATCTATGACCTCCTAGAACTCATCTTTGAACTGATGCAGCATAGTGCAGAAGGAGCTGGATATGGCCTGAGATTTTATTTCCAGCTCAGCACTTAGGCTGACTGTGGTAAGCGAATAAGAACACTTCTAAGATGTTGTGTTTAAGGAACAACATGGAAGCAGTGCTTGAGACTCAACTGGGCCTACTCAGGACCAAGCTTAAAAAGATGTTTAAATCAATGTTCTCAGCACTTACTATTTTTCAGAAGTTCTACATGGCTCCCAAATCAACCCAACACAAACTATTTTGTAATAAATGTGTTTGCCCTGATCTACCCCGATCTCATCAGATCTCAGAAACTAAGCAGGGTAGGCCCTGGTCAGTATTTGGAGAGGAGACCTCCTAGGAAGTCCGGGTTCGCGATGCAAAGGCAGGCAATGGCAAACCACCCGTTTGTCTCTTGTCTTGAAAACCCTACAGGGTCACTGTAAGTCGGCACTTGACAAACACACACATTTGGTGTGGCAACCGATGCAGCAAGACAAAGACTTTGCACAGCCAATATGTGGAGTTTGGAAGCTTTTTTTTCCAAAGCAAATGACACCCATTTTCACTTTGTGGTTAAGTACAGACAAGAAGGTGAACAAGAATAGCCCAGAGACCCTTCCAAACCTGGCCTATTTGAGCCATTTGAAAAAGTCCTAGGATGAGACTCTGCATGTTATTAATAACATCTCTGCAATGTTGTTTAAAAAAGAAGAAGAAGAAGAAGTGTGAGTTATGTGCTCGCCTGGAAGCCATGGTTGACTTCTGGTGACCCCTACTGGGGGCCTGGATGTTTGTCAGAGAGGTGGCTTGATTGGCCTGCCTCTTCATCTTGCCTCTGGTATTCCTTGGAGGTCTCCCTTCCCAGTACTTGTCAGAGTTGGCCCTGCTTAGCTTCCGAGATCTGATGGGATCAGCCTTGCCTGGGCTATTCATGTTAGGGCTAATAACATCTCTGCATGTTATCAATAAACTGTTATGCTGGGCTCATATATGGCAAATACTCAGGATGCACAACATTTTGTGGCTTCTTTTTTCCATATAAAAGGGGGAAATGAGGGGGCACTAAAGTAAATCAGCGGGCCTGGTCTCTCTACGCATGTGTTCCCCTTCCCCTTCCCCCCTAAATGTTGTATTATTAGTAAATCAGAATATATGTTTGAAGAATAGATCTCACCATTTTCCAAGCCAGCGAAAGCACAAAATACTGCAGGTGGTATTCATGGTGCAGGAGCCACACTGAGGAGTGGAATACAGAAGGGGGCCCAGTGGTCCAACTCTGGAGCAGGTAGTCATTCAGACCCTTTGCATCTAGCACAGAGGCATACTGTACAAAACAGTTACCAACACTTAAATTAGAGACCAAAACCATCTTTTGTGGCTTCGTTTCGCCCTGCTGTGAGGCAATGGCAGCAACTCTCCTGACTGGCCGCTGCTTAAAGGAGGGGAGGCAACATCAGAGTCCCCCCAGGAGCCGTGACAGCCCACTGTCCCACGGGGAGCCAAGAGAGTGGGGAGCAGGGCTGGGGCTGACTACAGCTGCCTGGACCTGGGTGGCTGGCAAAGGGCAAACTGGGGCACCAGCATGTGCCACGGCAGCAGGGTCCTTTAAATCCCCACCTGCCGCACAGCTGATGAGCAGAACCGGAGCAGGGGCTGCAAGGGGAAGACGAGCCTGTGAGACTGAGGTCAGGAAAGGGGGTTGGGCAGCATGGCCTGATGGGTAATTTACTTCCACCTACTTCTAGGAGGCCCTCCTCCCATGAGGGGTCAGGAAGCTCCACAGGGCTTGCACAGCCTGCAAGGCTGCCTTTAAAAGTGGAGGACCTCTCCTATCGAGGAAGGGAAGCACCAGGGACAGAGGAGGAGGACTCAAGTGACAGGCTAATCTCCTCTGCTCTCATCTGTGAGGTCAGAGGGGCCTAACGGACTGTAGAGAAAGGCTGAAACGAGACTGGGGGTGGAACTGCTAGAGACTGTTCTCTGGAAGAAGCTACCAAAGGAGAAATGATGTGGTCCAGATTATTATTCCCTGCTTGCTGCATAAGAAAGTAGTCAAACCTTCAATTTGGCCCTTGGCATCTGTTGTGCACCTCAGCAACCCACAAATCATAAGTGTACGATCTCACAAGATTATCCCAACAAGGTGGATGAAAAAACAACACTCCCTTAGTAACTTTGGTTCAAGCTAGAACAATCACCTAAAACTGCTATTCAGCAAGGTAAAATATTCATTGAATTTCCAGCATCCTGCTTAATTTTGACCCTTTGTGCCACAAGAGAATAAATGCTTTGCAGTCTGAATGAGTGAGCAGCCTCTTCAGAAATGTCAGTGCCCAAATCACCTGGTTAGTAAGGGCCCTTTGTTAATTTAAATACCATCACATGCAAAAGCCAGGCAAAAGTGAATGACTTATTTTTTGCTCACAGCCCACCCTGCTCATTCACATCAAGGGGTGGTGTGGAATAGGGTCCAGACTGGTGCGCACTGTTATAACTCTAGGCATCCATTGTATGCAGACTCATGAGTCTGCTGTGTGTGTTTGCAAAGGCTGTTTTCACAAGTGAGTGTTATCATCTCACTGGAATATGTTTTGTAGACATAAATGTGATCAATGCAGATTCAATATGATTCCATTATTATAAAATGTATTGAAATATTAACATTTCTTTAAGGAACTGGAATTTCAATAGTTTAGAATCACCCCCTTGTCTATAAATTTATTCAGTAGTTTTCATCCTTCCCAATTTGCTTACCTTCAGTTTTACCCAAACCATAACTTCTCAGACTTGTAACAAGCGATCACTGATCACTAGTATTTTCTAGCCTGCCTGCCTGTCTGTCTGCAGACTGCTGTGACT
>NW_015161956.1:974811-1069359 GCF_001447785.1 Gekko japonicus
GCTGAAGTTGGTAACTGCTTCTACATCTGTACAGTGTTCAGTGTCTTTTGAGTATGACAACAGTAATAAGTGGATTAGAGGTAATATAGTATCCTACTATATAACCATTAACTTTATCTATTCAAATATTTCTATCCTGGCTTCCCACTCCCCTCAAAGGAGCCCACCCAGCATACCTCTGGTTTTACACCACTCTGCCTGATCATCACCACGCCAATCAGAAGGCTCCTGTGACCCTCAGGCTAACACTGCCCCAGATAACAGCACCTGACCAATGGCAATAGCGTACTCTCTGGACCCTTCCCCTACACAAACAGCAGCCTAATAAAATGATGGTAACTCACCTTGCCAATCAGCCCCTTATGGATGTGAGTGATGCTGTTGACAAGGACAAGGAAGGCAGTAAGAAAGGCAAAGGGCGATTTTGAGCCCACTAAACTCATTGGGGACTTGCCTCCAGTGCAACTCAGAGATACGATACTGGGGACAGACTCTGGCCCTGGAGAACAGGATGAGGGATTGCACAGAACTGAGCACCGCCTGTTGGGGGACAAAGAGAAAGAGTGAAAACTGATTGCTTTTTACTGAGAAAAAAGCCACTCATTAAAAACAACCCATGCAGTAAGCCAACTCAAAATAAACAAAATATAGTTGTACTTCAATGCAGCAATGAAGGTAAATGTAATGTTTTGCCAGTACTGATGGATTCTCAAGTGATTCATGTCTATTTTAAACATCACAATAATGGCATTTAGCTCACCATCAATTATTTTGAACAATTTCAGGGTCATGTTTTTATTTGAACAAGCTTGCCTTCAACTGCAAGGAAAATGTAGACTCCCCCACACTGAGTGACAGTAGCTGGATCATTACATTATAATGTGGCCAGAGGTCCTGCTATATATAGTTCTGAAAGCAAATCTACCATATGGGGAAAAAAATCCTCCTCTACAGAGCAGAGAACACCAGAAAAGCTTGCTGTTGCTATTCAGTAATCAGACCGCTTTGCAACACACAGAGATAATAAATATTGGATTTGGTAGTTTATGTATTAATTTTATTTATAGTCCGCCTTTCTCATTGAGACTCAAGATGGATTACATAAAGCAAGTCAGCAAAATCAATGGGATGAAGAGAGCTAATGAGCAATGTAATAGGACTAGGATTGCAGAAATCTGAAAACAAGGCATCAATATTAAACATGACATCTTAAACAATGCAAGAAATGGTATTACTAAAGTAAAAGTATAATGCAGTGTGAGAAAGAAAAAAATACAGCAAGAGATAATGCATATAAGCAGTAAGTCCACAGTCATGTTCTTGCTATTCAGACGTGTTCCTGAATCATTCTGTTATAATGCAGCCCAATTCTTTTATAGCCTTGGATGGCTCAGGCTAGCATGACATCGAAAATCTCAGAAGCTAAATAGGATTAGCCCTGGTTAATACTCTGATGGGAGTCCAGGGTTGTGATGTCGCAGAGGCAATCAATGGCAAACCACCTCTGACAATCTCTTGCCTTGAAAACCCCGTGGGGTTGTCCTAGAGTCAGCTGCAACTTGATGGCTCTGTCCACCACCACATTCTTTTATAAAAATGCCCTCCTGAACAGTTCCTGTTTACACAGTTTGCAGAAAGCCAGAAGAATGGGAGGTTTTCCAACCCCTTGAGCCAAGCCATTCCACAAGCTGGGGTCAACTACAGCGAATGTCTGTGTACAGGCAGTTGTCGATCTTGCCCTTTTGCAAGGTGGCACCTGTAGAAGGCCCTGTTCAGATGAGCCAAGTTGTGGTAGTAGGGCAGAGGAGGAGTGGCGGTCCTGAAGATATGAGGGTCCAAGGCCACGAAGGGCTTTGTATGTGATGGCCGCTGCCTTGAACTGAACTCACTAATTAATGGTCTGCCAGTGGATTGATTGCAGAATAGGTGTAATGCACATGCACCAACTAGTTCCTGATAATAGTTGAGCTGTGTAGCATTCTGCACAAACTGGAGTTTCCAGGTTGATTTTGAGGGGAGACTTATATAGAGAGTGTGTTACAGTAGTCTTGTCTTAATGCTGCCATGGTGTGGATCCAAGTGGCCAGATCAGCCAAATCAAGGTAGAGGGCCATCTTTCAGGCTAAACGAAGTTGGAAGAACGTTTTTTTGGCAGCTGCATGAATGCTGGATCCAGTATAGCCCCTAGGCAACAAAAAGCAGGAGCCCCAACACCCCAACCTTTAAAAATTAATTAATTTCCCAAGAAGATTTTTTCTCTCATGTCACTTGTCTGTGCTTGAATTCGCCTGCCCAGGTAACTAGCTTGGCTAATGTGGTTGGGGTTTGTCTCTGATTTCAGTTAGGCAGCTGAAAGCCATTTTTCTTCAGGGCAGATATTCCACTGCGAAAACTGACTTCATGCACACGCAGCTCTCCGTAACTTCAATTCATGTTATAAATGGGATCTGAGAGCTCATGAATTTATTAATACAAAAATGGATTTTCACCAGCCGGATCTCTGGCTAAGCTGTTGGAAGTGGTGTTGGACTTGGTGCTGAGGCTGTGTTTTTGTCTTTTAACTTAGGTAAGCCGCCTTGAGCCAGTTTGTACTGGCAAGGCGGGGTATAAATTGGAAATAAATAAATAAATAAATAAAAGGATGACTGTCCTTGGGAATTTCAACACACATGCTGAGGCTGCTTTGTCGGGTCAAGCTCAGGACTCCGCAGGCAGGCCATTCCGTAGGGAGGGGACAACTACAAAGAATGCTTGTGTACGGGCAGTGGTTGATCTCTTGCCCATTTGGAGGGTGGTAACAGTAGAAGCTCCTCTTCAGATAAGCAAAGTTGCTGTGGCAGAGCATAAGTAGTATGAGGAACCAAGGTCTGAAGGGCTTTATATGTGATAGCCAACACCTTGGACTGAGCCTGGTAACTGATAAGACAGACAATGGAGTGACTGCAGAATGGGAGAAATATACCTACTTTGTCTAGATCCTCATAATAATTGAGCTGAAGCAGTATGCGCCAGCTGGACTGAGTTAATGTTAAGGCCAGACCTATATAAAGTACATACAGAAGAATGGTCTTGTTGCTTCAGACCAAGGTCCGTCTCAGTCTTTTTCCAAAATAAGCTTGCCCAGGTGCTCCTGAGCACTAAAAAAGAAGGCAAGGAGGTAATGGCCTTCCTCTGTTTACCCCAGTATGTAGTATTCAGAGATATATTGCATCTGTAATGGACACTCCACTTGTACATCGCTGGCCTCCAATCAGCCACAGAAGCCCAGATATTTAAAGCCATTGAGAGGGATGACCCCTTGTCCAGACTCAGCATTCTTTCGCACAAGCAGGTGACACACTCTAATCTGTATCCCTTGGGCTGTTACCATTCAGTGCTCCCCTGATGACTTCCAGAGGCAAAAGCAACAAAAAGGCACATCTCTTTCACTGTGTAAACATTGATAGAAATTCTGAACTGTTTCTCTTCCAGTAAATGTCTTTGCCTCATGTTGTATTATTGGAGGCTCTCTTTTGTTTTTCTTTAATTTTATGCTGAATTTATCCCTCTGGGCCCAGGCACTCATTTATTAATTCATCTGCGCTGCACTTTCACTGAAATTCTAAACAGTGTGGGTTGTACCCCATAAAAGCTTTTAGCAAGAATTCCAAGGTGCCACAAAACACTTCGTTTACAACAGACTAACAAGACTACTTATCTGAAGTTTAGATAATCTTTTTTTAAAAAAAATAAAGGTTTTATTAGCTCCCCTAAGAGCTTTCCAAACAAGAGAAACAGAAATTCTGTCAAGTAATCTACATTCTGCAATCAAAAGCATACATTCATGACTCAGCACTATACTAATAAACTTTGCATTCCACCTTTGTCAATAATGAAGTAGGAAACATAAGCAAAATCATGGACTACACACAGCTTGGTCTACTGGGCAAAAGGATTTTCAGATTTGCCGAGCTGTTTTAGTGGCCTAGTAATCTCCAGTACCATACTACCTCTGGATAGGATGAGGACAGAACACAAGTACCCCTGGCTTATTGATAGGCTTACCAAGTGGCGGCGGGGGATCCGCATGTCTTCACAGGATCCCTGCCACGGGGACGGCGATACGTGGTGCACCCGTGGTCGCCAGGATGTGACACAACGCGTCGCTCTGGCAACGGGGCTGTTTGGAGTCCCGTTGCCAGAGCGACACGTAGCGTCACATCCTGGCGCCGGCGGGTGCACCACGTATCGCCGTCCCCCGCGGCAGGGATCCTGTGAAGACATGCGGATCCCCCGCCGCCACTTGGTAAGCCTACTTATTGACCTGCAGCAGCAATTATACTGGGAACACCTCTACCTGAGCATTTCCCACTGGGTCTGCATGGCTGGCTGGCTGAGCAAAGGCAACACCACCTCAAATGTCAGACGCTCCACTTCCTCCAGGCAGTCTACAGTATTTACTGATGGCTATGGAGAAGACAGAAAAAGAGATTTTATGAAGACTTACATGTGAAGTTAGTAATTCATAGCTGACAAGAGAGTTGGACAAATTGATTTAGTTTCCTTCTCATTTTAGAACACTGCAGGCGCATTGTGTTAACATCTAAGACAGTATGTTTCCATGCACAGATACAATCATCCAACACATCTGCCTACGGATGTTTCTTAAGAGCACTCAAATACAAGTTGTACTGTTGGACAAGGACTGGGCCTTTGATGCAAAAGCTAATGCCAACTGCCTTAGCGCTTCAAGTGAGAGTAAACAATGTCAAGTGTCTGACAAAGCCCAGACAAGGACTCCCCTTCCTTTGTCCAATCACTCTGCTCCTTGTAAGAAAAAGGGATGAGACACTCTGGAATGACCACCTTCTCTGTAGGATCAGCAACTGATCAAGAGTGCCGAGATATATGGAACAAGTGACTGGTGGGGAAAGGGCACTTTCATTTTCTGCTATCTCAGAGTCACCCCCTCTTCCTTGTGTGTCTACATAGACAGAACACACTGCAACAAATACACCCAAGCAGTGTTCCCTCTAAGCTGAGTTAGTGTGAGCTAGCTCACAGTTTTTTAACCTCCGGCTCACACATTTTTGCCTTCGCTCAGGAAGGATGGCTCCAGAGCAAACAAATTTATGCAGCAGCCAAATCGCTCACTCACAATTTTAATGCCAATAGCTCACAAAGTAGAATTTTTGCTCACAGGACTCCACATCTTAGAGGAAACATTGCACCCAAGCAGTGTTGTTTTCATCATTCCACCTAAATCTCTGCTTCAGCTTCCTCTTCCACAGATGGGAGAGGCATAGGCATGTTTTGGAGAAATATCCACATTACTTGCACAAAAATCTCGCTTACAGTCCTCAAACAGTAAAACAAATTCCAAATTTAATAATGTATATTTTCATTTGCTTGGTTATATTGTAAGAACTTTTGACCGTTTGTTGCAAGTAAGATCCTGATGTTTCATCTCAATGACCACACCTACACTGAAAACTAACCAAGGCCTGGTTGTGAAAAAAACCTTTCTTTCAGCTTCATCACTTCTCGAACATCCAAGAAGAAACTATTTTCCATGATGGTTTCACAACTGAATCCTACAGTCCTATCTGAATCTATACAAGTATCTATAACCCAGTAAAGGTTATGTAAATGAACTTTTGATTGTATACCTATGGACTACAGAAGTTGCAACTGAATAGGAAAGGTTACAATGGAATCAACCCTGAGGCTGCAGCATGGTTATCTGTGTATGTTCTCATTACAATGATAGAAATTTCAGTTTACAGAAAGTCCCAAGAGATATCAGACTGAAAGTCCCTGCAGTTAAGCTAGACTTACAAAAGAATTCATTGTTCTCAATACAATGATATCCAAACTAGATAAAACGATCACTGAGCAATTAATAATTAATAAAGCTGTCACTGAATATTATGAAATAATCTTAAATACAATTATGAAATAATTTTAAATACAAATACAATATAAATTCTTTTAACAATATGTTCAGTATATACAAATTATATTGTAATACAATTAATATTCTAATACAGAGATCCCACTAAATAACAATAGTATGGAACCAAGGTTTGCAGCCACAAAAGCCTCAATTGTTAGGTACCTACATGTCATGCGAAGTTATGTCATGTGATGAATCTGAGAGACGGTTTAAGTTATGTGCCCAACATTTAGAAAAGATGTTCTAAGAATCATGCTATAGACATGGGTCCCATTACTGAGAGAGATATTGTTGCGGCTATGAGGAAGAATTGCCGAAACACTCTTAATCCGGGGGCACGTTGCTGGATTCTCTGAGAGCAGGTAGCTGTTCTCCACTTGAAAGTTGATACTGACTGTGGTACATCCTGAGCACTTGTGCTCTTCTAGATTGTTACATAATAATTGAGGCTTTTGTGGCTGCAAGCCTTGGTTCCATACTATTGTTATTTAGTGGAATCTATGTATTAGAATATTAATTGTTATATTAGAATATAATTTGTATATACTGAACATATTGTTAAAATAATTTATATATATTTGACAATATACAATATAAGATAGAAATTACCATAAAACTATATTTAAGAACATAAGAACATAAGAGACGCCAATGTTGGATCAGGCCAAAGGCCCATCCAGTCCAACACTCTGTGTCACACAGTGGCCAGAAATACCAGTGCCATCAGGAGGACGAGCAGTGGGGCCAGGACTGATGGCTTTATTAATTATTGAATCCTCGGTGATTGTTTTCTCTAGTTTGGATATCCATACACCAAGAGTCCCTTCTCTGTCTTGCTTTGGTTCTCGATACAATGATGGCAATTTAACTTTACAGAAAGTCCCAAGAGATTATCAGACTGAAAGACACTGCAGTTAAGCAGGAGTTACAAAAGAGTTCATTGCAGACTGCTGCACTTCCTTCCCTTGACTCTATTTCAAACGTTTTGGAAAATTTGGTGTAGTGGAGATAAGAGCAATCCAGAAGACACTTGCACGAGAGAATGCATCTTTTCCACAGGTCTCACCTGCTGACTGCAGTTGTTGTAATACAACCCCAGGTAGATCACATAGGTTGTTGCAAGAGGCTGCAGTGCCTCCCAGGTATCCAGTTCAGATATTTCTTTCAGACATTTTTTCAAATTAGTTTCAATGAGGGGTCTGAAACCTGACACCTGAGTCCAGGAGACTGGTGGAGGAGGAATCTGATCTCCATCTTCTGGGCCACTCCTGAAAAATGTAACAGAAAAGCAAAATGATCACAAGGAAACTTAAATTTCAATAGCCAATGAACTGTTCAGGTCTGTCCTTTCCAAGAATGGACAGCTTGGCTGGCAACCTGAATTGGTTTCTCATCCCAAGTTTGTTGTACTACAAAGGGAGAAAGCACAATACTCTGATTTTGGGTTAAAGCAAAAGATCCTCTTGCTACATGTATAACAGGAAAGAAGGGGAAAAAACATGAAGAGAACGAAAGAAGCAGCAGAAGAAAAACTAGGTAGAAAATTCTCCTGTGGGAGGAAAGGTTTCTCCTCTGATGTGTCAATCACCTCCCCCCCCCCCAAGTGAATTAAGACCTGTGTGGGCGACAAAACGGCTCTTTTCAAATTTTATGACAAAACCATCTCTGAAGACAGCTGATGGTCCTCTGAAGGTCCTCTATTCTCTTCTCTTTGAAGGATGAACTCAGTAGAATGTCGTCCAAGTAGAAGTAAAGACAGATGACATTCAGCCGAAGAGCTGCCACTAATGCTGCCATCAGTTTGGTGAAGTTCTTGGGAGCAGACGCTAGCCCAAATTGCCTTGCTCAAAATTGGAAGTGCTGGTCCAAAGCTGTGAACCTCAGGAACTTCCAGTGGAGAGGCCAAATTGGAATGTGCAGATGTGCCTCAGTGAAGTCTACTGAAGACAAGAAATCCCCCCGTTCAAGGCTTTTTCAGTGGACTTGAGAGTCTCCATCTGGAACTGATGGCTCTTCAAAGACTGTTTTATCAATTGGAAATCCAGAATGGGGCACCACGTTCTGTTCCTTTTTGGAACCATGGGGGAAAAAATCGAGTAAAGACCTAACCCATGTTGGTTTGAGGTCACCGATTCTATGGCCCCCAAGTTCCTGAAAATTCTGGATAGTTTGAAGAACCCGCTGAACTTTTATTTGATTGAAAGACAGAGGAAACTGCAGGAACCTCCTTGGAGGTGGTGAGGCAAACTCTAGTTGAAAACCCAAAGAGATTGTCCAGAGGACCCACTGATCTTGAACTGGCTGTACCCACTGAAAGGCGAATTTCTGCAGTCCACATCGCACCCCTTTGGGAGTGGTGTCAGCTCTGACTGGGGCATCTGGCCTTGCCCTTGGAAGGTCCAGCCTGAGGACTGCCTGATTGGGAGTTAGACAATGAAGGTTGGAACCTGTAGGAAGGTCTGCTGTGATTTCCGGAAAATCTTCTGTTGTCCTGGAAGCTCCTTGATGATCCAAAGGCCCTAGAGCCATGGAAGGAAGAGCTCAAAACTCCTCCTTTGATACCGACTCCATATTCCAGCTGATTAATAAGGATGGAGAGGTTAAAATATGCCAAAGGCCGCTCACAGAGCTTAACAATATCAACAGAGATTACTGCTCCCTTTCCAATTTTAAACAACGGTTGTCCACCAGTACAAGCAAAATTCTCTCTGTTCTGAACATCCACCTGAAGCACAGGTGGCACAGATCTGTCATCCAGGAACCCTGGAGCTGCTCCACCATCGCATGGTCACCTTCTCCCAAAACAGCAAACTGGAGAACAGTCTATAATTGGATATCTCATAATTAGTCAAGGAAGGTTATCTAAGCAAGTATGTCACCGCTGGATCTCGCCCTTGCCACGGGTCCAGCTAGAGCAGAGGGCTGCAGCAGACTGGAGAGCGGGCAGCCTTCAATACTGAATCACTCAAGAAGTCCCATAAAGTTTGCAACAACATGTTTTATTCTCAGTCCAGCATACATCCAAGGTCATGCTCAAAGTACTTACATCACTACCTGGACCTGGCCACCTAGGTTCCCTCAACTCTCCATGCAAACAAGACTGCCTTAGTTATTTGCTAAACTCTTCTGGAGTGTCTGCTGCCTCCCCTTAGCTCCTCAACACGGCCATCCTTAAATCTTCCCCTGTCCTTAAATCTTCAAACTGGGTAGCATGGGAGGGACCCCGTCCCACACTGCCCACAGCATCTCCTTCCAGCTTAGGGGAATGCCCTACCCATACTGAGTGCCTCCAGCTCCCAATAACCAACTGCGACTTAGCCAGTGGCCTTCAAGCCACACCTGCGCTATGGGTTTGCCAGCCCCCACAGGTCCTCATTCTCATCCCTTAAAGGTGTCCGCCCTTCCCATGACCTGCCTGTGCCACAGTCTAGTAACTGTTTCACTCAGAGGACTAGGGAAAACCCTTTTACTCATCAAAGCACTAATGACTTAACCAAAGGTTCCAATACCTTTTTCTGAAGTGAATGAGCCTGAGGAATCTGTTGGAGCCTGAGGAATCCCTGTGGAATCCTCCCCCTTCTTCAGCAAGCAATAATTTGTTGTTGCATTATAAACTATGCTTTGATCTCTGCCCTCCAAAAAGAATTCTAAACCCACTTTAATCTGGTTTAGAGCACAGAAAATAAGCCATAGTTTGCAATTTGGACAAAAAACGATGGTTTGCCATAGCCTCATTCAATTTCATAGTCATATGCAAAGAGAGGAGGGCGGGGAAGGAGAGGGGAGAAAGCACACAAAAGCACAAGGATTCTCCAGGTTCACTTCCCACAATGACAAACTCATATATTTTGGGGGTTTTTTTCCTTTGTTTGTTAAAAAGGTTCAATAAAATTTAAATGAAAAAAAGAAAAACAGACAAACGAGAACCTGTTGTCTGACAAGAATATGGTATCAGTTCTGAAGTTCATGCACTGGCTTCTTCAGCACTTCCAGATACACAGTTCAAAAACTAGCTTGGACTTATCTTTCTCCCTTTGAGCCAGTTGCTTTTTTCCCTGGAAATGCCTTAGTAGAAAGTTTCACAGGTATATCAACTTAGGCATACACTAAGGTTTCTCTTGTGGAGTTCGCTTCTTAGAGAAGTTCTTCTCAGTGTAAACTTGCTGGGTTTCCAAACTAATCTAAACTGAAGATGTTTTATTGTGCATACTGGAATCATTAGAAAATGAACATGCATGTGTTAGCCATCTAGGTCGCATTTACCCAGCTAAAAGATGTTATACCTGCAACAGCATTTGCTGCTAAACACACCGGTCATTAGCTTCTATGGTATAAGGTGAGATTCTTACCTGGTGTGTATCTACAATACCACTTCCCATTTGCTTTATTTCAGAGTGCTCCTACACTTGCCCTACTTGCACAGTTTCATTAGAGCAGCCTACAGCTCTTCACCAAGCTGGTTATTCACACCCACCCAAATGATTATGTGTTCAATCAAATTCACTGCCTACCTCCACTTCACAGGAATAAATACAGACACTCACTGGACTCAATACTGAATCCCCAGGGAATAACATCTATTAATTTCATTCTTCTACAAAAGTCTATTTCCTCCCACATCCAGGGAGGAATAGAATGGAAGGAGAAGTAAAAATATAATAGAACACGCAGGGGAAAAAACTGTAGAACTATCAGGATTCCCCTAATAAAGGACAATTGATGTGATACAACTGGTGCACTAAGAATTTTGGCTGCAGAGTGTTTGGTACCATGTTACACATGGAGAGACATAGTCATGTGATAGCTTCTCTAGGTTTCTTGCCAGATTTATTTATTTTATTTACTCAACAGATGACCGATGAAACTTTTAAAATTGTTATAGACAGACAAGAAACAAAAGTAAACAGTGACAGAAATAGAATCAGAAGTCTAAATGCAGTGCTTCAGTGACTGGCACATAGAGACAAAGAAAACTATTATAATAAACAGTGTAAAGAGACAGAAGAGAACAAAAAAAAGAAGAAGAACAAGAGATCTTTTCCATAAGATCCATGAAACCAAAGGGAAATTTAAGGTATGGTTAGGCATGCTGAAAGATCAACACGGAAATACATTAACTGAACAGGACAAAATAAGGAAAAGATGAAGAGCTATACAGAAGAGATGAAAAGATGACAGATTGCTTCCAAGAAGAAACTTCTGAAGAAGAACCTGCAATTTTAGAAAGTGAAAGCGACACTAAAAACAACTGAGAGAAACCACCAGAGGTAGATGGTATATCAAAGGAGCTATTCCAAACCACAGAAAACAAGTCCATCAAAATTTTAACAAGAATATGCCAACAAATATGGAAAACAAAACAACAGCCCACAGGCTGGAAATGCTCGATCTACATTCTAATTCATAAAGAAGGAGATGTCAAAGACTACAGCAACTATCAGACCATCACAGTAATTTCTCAATGGAGTAAAGTGGTGCTCAAAATCTTACAACAAAGACTTGTTATCATATATGGAACAAGAAATGCCAGATGTTCAAGTTGGATTCAAAAAAAGGAAGAGGTGCTAGAGATATTGCAAATATATCTTGATTACTGGACCATATGCGAGAATTTCGAAATAAAATCATTTTGTGTTTCGTAGATTACAGCAAAGCTTTTGACTGTGTGGATCATGAAAAGTTATGGTTGGTTTTAAAAGAAACGGGTGTGCCACAACATCTGATTCTTTTGCTGTGCAACCTATACTCTGCACAAGAGGCTACTGTTAAAACAGAATATGGAGAAACAGAATGGTTTTCTTTCTTTTTTTGGCCCCCCGGAGGGGATTTTTTATTGCTTTTTTAAATTAAACTACAAACTACAAAGAAATAGGGGAGGGGAACTACAATTAGGGAGAAAGTAAAGATAACCACTACTGACTAAAAACCCAAGAGAAGGAGATCATTAAAACCGCTTAAGTACAAAATCATTCCTTAAATCACTGATATCTTTTGAACTTAGTCAGACATGCTAAAATATCTTTTAACACTTAGATTTAACTGTTAGAGAGAGAAACCCCAGAGCATCCCATTATTAAAAACCATATTTTCAAGGGCACAATTCAGAGTCCTTCAGCCTTCATTTTTTCTTTTTTTGTCTTTTCCTCAGTTTATATGGACTTTTAGGGGCAGCTGCCCCTTTTTCAGAAAGAGAGTCCTCTCCAGATGACCCCGAGTCCAGCTTGCCACTGGACTTACTGTCCTTCTCCTCTTTATCCACCTCCTCTGGCTCGCCCAACTGGATTCTCAAAAAATCCCGTGCTTTGTAAACAGAGTCAATCTTTTCTTTTTTATCCTGAAGTTTGAAGGTTACGCCTTCTGGATATAACCACCGGTAGCTAATTGCATTTGTTTGAAGAAAAAGAGTTAAATCTTTATATTTCTTTCTCCTTTGTCGTATTTCAAATGGGATGTCTTTCAGAATCCTGATGGTGTCCCCGCCGTCGCTCTCAGGATAGAATCCCTCACGTGCCTCTTTGAGAATCTCATTACTATTTCCCCAGGCAGATTATTCTTCTTTATGTATACGGAACAGGGCCTGTAGGCCACATCCATTTCGCTCATGAGATACTCCGCCTTCAAATCTGTCACTGGGGCTAATGCTTCACTCATCACTTGCTTCAGATTCTCTCCTTTGAATTCTGGGACACCTTGGAATCGGAGGACCAAGTTTGCCTTCTCCATTTGTAGCTGTAAAAGTTGTTCTTCTGTAGAAATTTGCTTCTTTTCCAACCTTTGCACCTTTTTCTTCACCTTTTGGGTAGTGGCGTCAACTTCTTTCACTTTCTCAGCTGTTTGCTCCATGATTTTAAGAGTCTCATTCAATTGAAGCTGCTGAGTAGTGATGCTTTGGTTCATCACTGACAACTGTTCCTTGAGATTTGTCATCTGGTCCAGCAGGGGGCGCAGGGATTCTGCCAACGTTTTAGCCAACTCGGTGGTTGCTTCCAGACGAGGGTTCCCATCTACTTTCGCTTTTAAAAGTTTTTCTTTCTCAGTCCTCTTCCCCGCCATCTTTATGGATTGTTTACTTTCCGAAGATTTGCTAAAGTCTCTGAATATACGCTCATCCACGCCCTGGTAAGACTCTTTCAACAGATTTCAGGGTTTTTGCTTCTGCTCCCCCCTCGGCTCTCACATTTAAGTTCATGCGCATTGGAGGGGCCCCTCCTCTGCTCACTTTCTTTCCTAGCCCTTGGGGTGGGAGCTTTCCTTTTAAAATGTAAATTACGCTCTAATCTGACTCACAGTTCACAGTCGGTCTTGCGACCTCGCTATAGCTCCGTTTTAACCGCTCGATTTCCAGCGCTTGTCCTGGTCAGCGTCACTAGTTCCATACGGACACACAGCAGGAGGACCATCAAGACGGAGAAGCGCCTCAATTTCCCAGCATTGCGCTGGCAAAGAGGCCACCTCTCAAAAGTCCCCTTTCAACCAGTCTCCGGGGGGGGGGGTAGCGAGACCTCGCCCCCACCCTTTCTGCTGGTGCGCAGATTTCATCCCCGGGAGGTCCGGGAGATGAGTCTGCTCAATGTGTCGCCATAAAACAGAAGCTGTCGAGAAACAGAATGGTTTTCCATTTGCAAAAGTGTCTGACAAGGATGTATCTTATCTGTTCAATCTATATGCACGACATATCATAAAGAAAGCTGGATTACATTTGGATGAAGGGGGAGTGAAATTTGGCCAAAAGAGCATTAACAATTTCAAATATGTAGATGATACCACATCACTGGCAGAAAACAGTGAAGACTTGAAACAACTACCGATGAAGGTTAAAGCAGAAAATGCCAAAGCAGGATTACAGCTGAACATCAAGGAGATAAAAAGTAATGTTCTGCTATTTTCCTGTTATTTCTCATTTTCTTTCTTTTAATCAATTTTTTTAAAATTCGGGGGGGATATTTGACACAACATAAACAATACAACTGGATTACAAAAATTAGAAAACAATATAGTGCAAAGAAGATAATACATACAATCAACCATGCAATAAACTACAGCCTTATTCCTCGATAAAACTTTCCTCCTGAACAATTCCATTTTATTTATTATGTGGACTGTTAGTGAGCTATCACCATCTTCAAAACCTTCCTCACAAATAAGAAAACCAAAGGAGCTCTGTAATGACCAAAAGACTGCCAGTCACCACCAGAAATGGAAATGCAGCCCTTACAGAAACAAGTGCAGAGGTACCAAAGGAACTCTATAGTACAACTGACTCATATCTTTGCTTTGATGCAGCCTTGCAAACAAATTCTGAGGATCACTAAATGCCTCCTTAATTTGTCTCAAGCATTTGATGATGTAGGCTAATAAAGTAAACAGCACAGCCTACAAAAGCTCGGGATGAAGTGATGTCAGGATGCAAAAGGCTATGTGCGTAGATCTGGAAACCCAAGTGCAGGGTGAGAGATGCCTTAAGTTTTACTGCAGCAATTTGCATGGCTGCACGGGCAAAGTGTTTCTGTTTGAAGGCAACACAACTGCTACCTTTAGTGCAACTGGCTGCAGCAATATGTTCCATGTCATCTTTAGCTGCAGTACTGAAGTCTTTCATTTGGATCCTACCACTTTTTCCTTTTGATCACTGCGGATTCTCTTTCTTGCTGTAATACCATCCCACCAGCCTTCTGTCCACATGGATCTTGCAATCACTGGCACAGCTTTTCCAGTGGTCAAAAGGGGCTTTTCTGGTGGAAAAGCTAGGAGGATACAGCCCTTTGTTTCTAAGATGCCCCAAATATTTGACTATTTCAAACTGCCTCCCTCAACAGGTTCTACAATGTAAAATTGCCTCCAGTGAAAGGTGTCACCGTTCCTGCTTTGTATTTCTCACACTATTGAAATGTCAAGTATGATATATACAGCTTTTAAATATAAAAAATTTAAATTATCTTCACCTTTTGCATCTAAACCACTATGATTATTAAGGCTTTTTGCTTTCTGCCATTTGCACAATGCACTATTTATTTTAACTTCACTTATTTTTAAACTCAAAAGAATTAAATAGTTATTTTCCATTTGCATAGGATTTTTAAAAATGTTTTCAACAGGGCTTTGTGTTTTATAATCCAGCACTGCAATTAAGAGAACCACAGGGAAGTAGTAATTCCAAGATGCATTTTATAAAATCAAAGAAAGCTGCTTTATAAACAATATCAGTTTCTCCTGTTTCCCCTTCCTATTTTGCAGATGACTGGCCAGTCTTATAGTTTTAGATCCCTTTCTTCACATAAAATATCACTTTACTGAGACAGGTAAGCTATAACTCTGCAACCAGCTGGAAATTGCTTGAGTTTATTTCGCAAAAAGCAAATTCATTAACTGCTACTCTCAAGCTAAGAAAGAACTCTCTTCACTTTGAGCAGAATTTCAGCTGTCTACTTTATACCAAAGAGTTTTTCAAGCATTGCAAATATCTGACATGTGACAGTATTCTAAAATCCTACAAAAGAATTTACCATAGTGCAAGGCCAAAATGAAATCTCACAAACTCATTTTCCCTCCTCAGGTGCTTCTTTGCAGAGCCTGGTCTTATAAATAATCTTTGCCCTCTTCTTGTGGATAATGCAACGCTGCCTTATACTAAGACAGATCACTGGCATTTCTCATTCAGTAATTCTGAATGGTACTCCAGGGTCTCAGGCAGAGAAAGTGTCTAACATCCATTATTTGACATTCGTTACTTAGATACTTGGGACAGAGGCCTGTGCTCTACCACTGAGTTATGGTCTTCTCCTCTTGATCAAGCACTTCAAGACTTCCTCTGTGCCATGGTCTGTTCCAAGTGTTAAAACCTAGATGCATGCAGATTATTCAGGACTAGATGCTGGGATAAAACTAAAAGCTACAGCCTTTGCTGTCACACTTTGCCTGTGAGCTTCCGCGTAACTACTGTTGGAATGCCAGACTTGGTGGAAAGTAAAGCAAATTCACCAAATCGGACAGGGATGGGGTCATCGTCACCAGAAAAGGATAGAGATTTCCAAAGAGATGCTGAAGAACAAGGGCCAGTGTATTTCTGAGCTATAGCAAGAGACAATCATAGTACCTGCTGAGCTGGGCCTGTAGTTCTGCTCTGCAGCCTGCAGTTTGCGTTATTTGAGAAAGCAAGGTCACTATGGCTGTGGCTCTCTCAATAGAAAGGTTATACATAGATTTATTCTCTTCAGAGCTCTTCACCAAGTGGGACAGGAATGGGATCATCTTCACCAGAACAGGATAGAGATCCCTGTGATTAAAGAAAAGAGGGGAGGAAGGCGTTATAAGTAGAGACGTGACATTAGCCAATAGTTCAAAACACTTAATTTGCTCCCAACCAGAAATAAAAATTCCATATTCATAAAGTTCATCATGAGCAGAAATTTATAAATTACATGAGATAATTTCTTATAATTACTTGGTAAATCAACTATCTGCTTTGCCAGAAGGAAAGAAACAAGAAAAGAAAATTACTTATTTCAAGCAGGTTGCCATCTTGAACACAGGAACACTGGCTTACACACCAAGTTATGAAACCTACCCCATACCTGTAGAGATCACAGGCCTGACCATAGCCAGCTGCTACAGCCCACAAGCGGAATGCTTCAGTGCTCAGCCTTATGGCCTCCTCTCTCATCAAAGACAGGTCTTTGGGATCTTCTGCTACGAATCGACTCAGCCGATTCTTCATCTCATGCTTATTAAGCTGTGAAGAATAAACAGAAAGTTGAGTAAGACACAGGGGAAGGGGAGAAAAGGACACCTCAATATTCAGGGCACAGAAGGCTATAGGAATATCCCTACAATAGCTGCATGGAAATGTGCTGAAAACAAGCACGGACACCACTCTCCCTACTATCCACTGCTATCTGACTTCCATCTTAGTGTCCTTCCCTTAACCATTTCCTTCCTGCCTTCTACAATTGCAGTGCTGCCCCCCACCCACTGTAGGGATGCTTCAAAGCCCTGAATCTGGAAGATTTGCATTACTTATTCCAAGTGCTTTTTTTGTTTTTACAATGTGCCATATTTGCATTTATGTGTGAATGTACCAAGTATACCAAATGATCATCGAGGAACCAGCCTTTTAGTCTCAGTGCCAAGTGTTAATCCCACTTGTGCCTCCGTGATGAAGTGGAAGAGGTGCTGGTGGCCAGCTGTTCGTTAGAATTACAATTTACAGTAACTATACTTACCAGCCTGGCAGCTGCATTCCTCCCTCCGGAGGCCAGGACTCTAATCAGCTTCATAGCTGTGGCACATGGAACTCCATACACACTAGCAAGAAATTGCCCCGGTTCAGCTGCTCTTGGATCCCACTGGGTAGGGATGAACTCTCTGACAACAGTCTCAATCAGACGAGGGCAATCAAGGACCTGCAAACACACACATACAAAAAACTAAGAACATTTTTCAGCTCTGCAAATACGAACCATCTGACAAAGTATACCAAGAGGGCTGGGGCTGGTCTCCTTATGCCCTTTTCACTTGCTCCATTTACTCACTGCTTTCTTGAACCAGGATGCACAAAGGGGAGTAGTACCTGATTGCATACTTCTGTAGAGTGCCTTGCTATGCGGATGAGAATATCTAGAATCTCCAGGACCACCAAAGGAACAGGCTTCATGACTTCCAGAATGTATCTCAGGCGGTGAAGAATCTTGGTCTTCAGAAGTCCCTTGGAGACAAGAGAAAATAACTGGATTATTTTTTCTTGTCAGATGTTTCAGCAGCTGATAGAACTCTCTAGTGTAAAAATTGTTCCTATTTTATATCCAGAAGTTAATCTGTTCCCAAGAAGACACAATGACTGAAGAGTCGGAGAATCCAAGAATGATGTTGGTACGTGAACCCAACAACTTATCATCAATGGATGACTTGTATGTGTGAAGCAGTTACCTCATAACAATCACCAGACAGAGCTTCTGTGTTCACTGAACCACAATATATTTCAATTGAGGCAATCCATGCATTCAACCACAATACAGTGAGGGATATTAAACTCTTGACTGGATTCAGAGATAACATAACTGAACTTAGACAAATATGTTGCAATGTCTAAATTTTGCTCTTCCACACTAATTCATCTTGCGATTCCTTTTTTATTGCAGTTATATGAAATATGAATAGGGAGGCTGAACTCTATTTTCCCACAGCACACATTATCTTTGAGTTTCACCTCTCAGGATTACTGATGAATGGAAAAAGAGCAGAGAGCTTGCAAAATATACAGTGATTAAACTGAATTGCATACAGCTTCTCACCTTGAATTTCCTACAGCACATTTTGTAGGATTCAGCAATCACAGCATTTATGAACCAATTCCACCATTTCCTTTAGAGATTAATTTTTCTCTCATTAACGCAAATAACCATAAGCAATTTCACTCAAGTTATGTTATTTTACAAAAGAATAATAAAAACATGAGCTATTCCAAAATTAATGCTTGCTTTCAGCCATATCTTAAATGGGATTTTCCTTAGCCACTCCGCAATGCAAGGCATTTTACTAAATTAGCTATTAGTTGTTTTTCCCCCTGCTGCTAATTTATTTCTTCAATGGGTATTTCATCATTCTTACATGGATGATTCATTCTTGGTACAACCTATGTGAAGTGCCTTCAAATGGCTTCTGAATTATGGCAATGTCCTCCAAAACATCCTATCATTAACAGCTTTGCTCCTTTACTGAATCAATCCATCTCATGCTGGGTCTTCCTCTTTTCTTGCTACCTTCAACTTTTCCTGGCATCATTGTCTGTTCCAGTGACTCTTGTCTTCTCATGATGTGATCAAAGTATGAAAGCTGCAGTTCAGTCATTTTAGCTTCGAGGGAGAGTTCAGGGCTTCCAGAAGACAGAGAAATAATTAAGCAACAAATCTGGGACCTGGTCCTTCAATCTGTTAGAATTTGTTTACAGTGGTAGCCTACTGCAATGCAGCATATCTCACTGCCTTAGAGATAACTAAGTACCAGAGAACCTTCACTTGGGGCACATTTCAATGCCTTGCCCTCAGCTTTTCTGGAAGGCAGGTATCTTTGCATTCCTTATTTCCAATGGAATTGCCCTTGCTAAATGGGAAATGTGGAGACAGTGGATCACGTATTATTACACTGTCCCTACTCTATAATGATAAACATTCCCAATGTATTATGCCAATTTTAATAAATTCCCCAGGAAGACTACAGTAATTCTATACTTCCCTCCTCCTTTCAGACTCCTTTAAAGAAATTACTCATAATGTTGAATTATAATGGCACATATAAGGTTTTTTGTTGGTCTTAGTATTGTACATGGTAGTTTGGAGCCGGTTTGGTGTAGTTGGTAAGTGCGTGGACTCTAAACTGGGAGAACCAGGCTTGATTCCCCACTCCTCCATTTGCAGCTGCTGGATGACCTTGGGCAAGCCATAGTTGTCAGAGCTGTTCTTGAAAGAGCAGTTCTCAAAAGAGCTCTCTCAGCCCCACCTACCTCACAGGGTGTCTGTTGTGGGGAAGGGAAGGGAAAGGAGTTTGTAAGCCACTCTGAGACTTCAAGTGAAGGGTGGGGTATAAATCCAATCTATTATTATTATTATCATTATTATCATTATTATTATCATTATTATTATTATTATTATTATTTTTAATCATGTATCAAAATAAAATGAACTAAACTAGGGAGAGTCAAGGCTTGATTTGATCTAGATAGAACATACTTATTTGTCTTTTTGGTAGTCCACGGTATCTGCAAAACTCTCTTCCAACAACACATTTCAAATGAATCCACTTCCCTCCTCCTCTCAGCTTTCTTCATTGTCCAACTTCCATCCCCATGCATAGTAATGGCGAATATTATGATATGAATCATCTTGCCCACCAGTGAAAAATCTTTAACCCTTAAAAATGTTTTCTAGTTCCTTCATGGTTGCCCTTCCCAGTCTCAGTCTCCTTCTGATTTCTTGGTTGCAGTCTGCCTTTTGGTTGACAATTTAGCCAAGGGATAGAAAATCTTGAACAATTCCATTTCTTCATCATCAACCTTAAAGTTCTGTAATTCCTCAGTAATCTTTACTTTTGTCTTCTTGATGTTCAGCTATGATCCTGCTTTGGTATATTCTGCTTTAACCTTCATCAGAAGTTGTTTCAAGTCTACACTGTTTCCTGTCAGTAATGTGGTGTCATCTGCATAGCTCAAATTTGTTAATGTGCCCTCTACCAATTTTCACTCCACCATCTAAATCTAATCCACCTTTCCTTATGATGTGTTCTGCACACAGATTGAAGAGACAGGGAGATAAAAACAATACAATGAGCTCCTGGTCTTGATTTAGCAAACAGAATAGAGCTTCTCCATCTTCTGCTTCCAATTATGTAATCTATTTGATTTCTGTATTGGCCACCCAGTGATGTCCATGTATACAATCATCTGTTTGGTTGCCTGGAACACATGTTTGCAATTAACAAACTGTTGTCTTCACATAACTTTATGAGTTACTCTCCTACTTCATTTCATGCTCCTAGGCCAAATCTTCCAATGATATTTGATTCTATTTTGTATCTACTTTTTTGTTCCAGTCACCCATGATTCCCAGCTTACCTTGTTTAGATGTATGATTAATTTCTTCTTCTTCAGCATCTGTAGCTGGGGTGTAAATCTGAATGATGGTTATGTTGATAGGCTTTTCATAAAGTCCAACAGTCCAACTGGTATTATTTGGTCAGACTTTACATTATAGACCGACTGCTTGTGCTACATCTCATCTATTAGAGCAAATCCATTTCTTCTGTATGTCATTTCCAGGGTAAAACGCGTTGTAATTTTCTAACTGAAAATGTCCTAATCCAATCCACTTTAGTTCACTCACTCTGAGCATTGCAATGTTTAAATATTCCATTTCTTGTTTTACGATTTTGAGCTTACTTTGATTGGTGTAGTGGTTTGGTGTAGTGGTTAAGTGCGTGAATTCTAATCTGGGAGAACCAGGTTTGATTCCCCACTCCTCCACTTGCACCTGCTGGATGACCTTGGGCAAGCCATAGTTTTGTCAGAGGTGTTCTTGAAAAAAGAGCAGTTTCTGTCAGAGCTCTCTCAGCCCCACCTACCTCACAGGGTGTCTGTTGTGGGGAGGGGAAGGGAAAGGAGTTTGTAAGCTACTCTGAGATTCCTTTGGGTAGTGAAGGGTGGGGTATAAATCCAATCTCTTCTCTTCTCTTCATATGTCTCACATTCCATGTTCCTATTATATGCGTTGAGCAGTTTTTGGATTTCCTTTTGCATCCATTCATATCAACAACTGAACATTCCTTAAGCTTTAGTCCAGTTGCATCATTAAGAACAGTGCTATTTGTAGTTTTCCTCTGTTTTCCCCCAGTAGCTGACTGAGTGCCATCTGACCTGGAGGTTCCATCTTCTAGCACTGTATCTTTTTTCATTTTGGATTGTCTCATCATAGGGCTTTTGACGTAAGCAATTATCAGAAGTGTTTCACCATCACCTTCTTCTGCACAGTACTAACCAGGGTTAGCTGAAGTGGTGCTGCCGTTGTCTATGAACTGGTGCCAATGTCACCTTCCACCACGGCTGCTCTTCAAGGATTCCTCTGGCCTCACCACCACTGCAACTGCTCATTCTCTTCTGCTGATGTGGCTGTTGATTCCTGAAGGGGGTGGATGCATCTTAGTTTGGTGTCTCAGCTGTGACCATCCCTCCTTGACTGACTCTGCTAGAAGCTTAGCTTCTTGACAGAGACTAAATGCCTTGTGGCATTGCTTTCAGCTTTTGTGACACACACAAAAAACCCTCACCACATTAAGGCGTGCATCCAAGAAAGGTTAATAGCAAATATATTTTTTAAAACCCTCAGAGTTGTCTCTTGGTCACAGTAGGCTCCCAGTGGAGTGTGGGTTCCGCTCTCATAATAGCTCGAAACTGTTTCCTTGCCACCAAAGTCAGCTCTCATAGTAGTTATGAACACAAGGGAAGCCCAACATTTAAACAGACAGGGACCCTGCAGGGGGCAAGGAAGGAGCAGAGGCACATCACTCCACTAAGCAAAGACTTCCTTCATCCTGAAGAGCTTTCCTCCAATCTCAAGTGGCTCTTCTACTGGAGAAAGAGCAACAGGTTGGAGGAAGGCTCCTTAGATACAGGCCAATGTCCCTTAGACAGAAAAAGAAACTCTGCTTAGACAGCCCACATCCTTTATAGGTATCCTTCCAGTCATGACAACTCGACCATTTCTGCCAAACAGTTCCTCCTCAGTGTTAGTATTTTGCCAACATGTGTACATCAACAGCAAGTGTCTGCTCAGCCTTTTCCTTGCACAGCGACAAGCGTATTTCCAAACTTTCATGTAGATACCACTTATAAGTCACTACCAGCACCTATGATCTTCTCTACATAAAATATTTTGACTGTTTTCTCTTCCAATGAAACCCCAAGTAATAACCTTACAGGCATAACAGAGCAACAGTTAAGAGAAAGAGGATTTCAGATATATTAAATATTGACCTAGCACTCAAATATTTGGGAAATCTTCTCCTATGAAATAGCTTATATCACTGTGTTCATGCACAGTGTTACTCTGTTTAATCAATTAAAAGCTTTAAATAAAATGTAATTGGATTGTAAAGTATCATTACACATTCATTTGCCCATATCAAATCCCAGAATTAGAAATCTCACTGTATACAGCACAAGCGGCCAGCTTTGTCTTAACAAACCTCTCCTTTAGTACATAACACAGGAAAGGTTTTAATTTTGTATACATCTTTGGAATATTGCTTTGCTGGCAAGATTTACCTTTATAACATCATATCGTGCCACTTCTGGGTCTGGCTTGTTCTCATCCTTTGATTTTCTTCCTGATTTATTTTCCATTGCAATCTGTTCATTGTCATTATCTTCATCTTCCTCCTCCACCTCTTCTTCTTCCTCTTTGTTTGGGATGAAAGGATGCACAGCCATACCTTGGTACCATGAGAAGGTTAGGTCAAGACACTCCTAAGAAAAAATGAAAAACAAAAAAGCTAATTCTTGCTAATCACTTGTAGGAGAAAGAAAAATTAATTATACTAGAGATACAGCACAAGTGTAAATGCAGAAGGCCAAAGGTTTAACCCTTGACCCAGGAAAAAGAATCTCAAATCACAGGGTTGGAAAAGGCCTTTGTCAGAAGCTATAGAGTTCCAAATGCTTTAGCACACTGCCATTTTTGAAAGATAGGACAGCAATTTTGGTTGATTCCCCCTTCCCACTGCAGACATCCCACCTTATCCCTTGTGATATTCCTGAAGGGTCAACTGATCCTCGTGAACAAAATTTTGGGGGAGCTCAGTGGTCCACAGCAGAAGGAGAAACTGCAAAGACCCACTCTGCAATATCCACCCTACAAATGAATCTCATTTGGATACAAACCCCTATCATTAGATGGAAGGGACTCATACCTCAGATTGTCACGGGTTTAAGGGAGCCACAGCAGTACAGAGGATTAGTAAGCACAAATACAAGGTTTACAACACATTTTAGTCATCAGTTTTAGGCAAGACTCTTAGAGGAAGGTTCTAGCTTGAACCAAGGTAATCATGGAACTGTTCCTATAGCAACCAATAGTCAAAGAGTTTTAAACAAGATTCCTATATTCTACAGATCGAAACCTCATCATCTGGAGAGACCAAGAGTGCATGGAGGGCGTGGACAGCAGCTGCAACGACATTATCCACGGTATCATCCAGGGAGAAACGAAGCAAGAAGAGGAAGCCAGCATCAAGCAGTACACGGAGGACACTTCCCTTCAGCAGTGAAGCAAACTCCCCCGCTGTGGCCTGCAACACACATCACAAAGACTACTAAAAATGTTGTTACTTCAGAGGGAAGACACTAAAGTTGCCTAGGCCCCCTTCCAACACTACCTTAAGCTGTTGCTGCATGGCTCATTTCCACACTGTTCACAATAACTCTGGGAGCTGGAGGATTGCTGGCACCGGACAAAGCCATAGCACAGGTGCTTTCCAGGAGACCATGACACTACTGAGTGGCAGAGAAATGTAGTTTCCTTATAGCCAAAGGTCCATAAACAAGACTGGCATAGTGGCTAACCCTCTCTCCTCCCTCGTCTTCACTCTGTGACTGGAGGCACTTGGAATCTCTAAAGCTCAATGCAAAGTCAGAGACTAACCATATCTTTTGTCCAAGCGGTGGCTCAAGTGGTTAAGACGCTGAACTGCAGGCTGTGGAAGGTCAGTAGTTCAGCAGTTCAAGACCCGGGTGCCGCAAGACAGGGTGAGCTCCTATCTCTAGTTCCAGCTCCTGCCAACCTAGCAGTTCGAAAGCAAGACATTGCAAGTAGATAAATAGGTACCACTTCGGTGGGAAGGTAACAGCGTTCCGTGCGCCTTGGTGTTTAGTCATGACGGCCACATGACCACGGAAACGTCTTCGGACAGCGCTGGCTCTTTGGCTTTGAAACGGAGATGAGCACCGCAACCCTAGAGTCGGATTCGACTGGCTTTCGAGCAAGGGAACCTCATCCCCTTCTAGTTCGAAAGGGACTGACTTCTGGCTTTGCACTAAATCAGTGTGAAAAAATCGGAGACTAGATCCCCTCATCACAATGTCCTCTGTGAACAGCACTAAGAACAGCTGGCCACTAATGGTAACTATAAATAATAGCTCACTACCAAAACAGCCAAAATTTGTGGACCCCTGCTTATAACACATAATTGTGCTCAGCTTCAGCCAGATTTCATACATTTTTTCATTACTTAAAGCATTTAATTATCTTATTAAATTTAGGGTGGCCAATTTATACGTCTACTTTATCCTAAGTAACATCTATCATCTTAGCTAACTACAAATTAATATATATGATACAGATACTGTTTCCATTAGTTAGCAATTAATAGTTTGGCAGCCGTTAATTAAATACTAGTTCTTTTTCATTTCCTGATGGCCTGAACCTACACATCTTTACTCATAAATGAACACCACTATACTCAAAGGACGCTGCTCCAGGTAATTGTGCATAGGAATACAAATCAACATAAAGGGGCTTTTGGGGGTGCAGCATGAGTGGGCAGTGAGAAAATTGTTTCTGTGGGAGGAATTCCTTCCACCTGTGGAAATGCTCCACTGGATCCAAGCTCAAGTCTTTTACAGTACCTAACTTGGCAACAGGATCCAGAGGCAACAAGACATCTAATACAATTTGAATATTGTCAATCACACATTTCCAGAGCAGCTCAACCACCAGTAAGAACTACAAAATAGAAGAAAATCACACATTACTCCAATCAACTTTTATTTTGTTATTGAATCATATGGCCTGTGAGCCAGATTGTCGTAATTTCCTAAATTCTGAGACCCTGGTCAGAAACCCACAGTGGTTTTAAAAGAATTTCCATTGAGCTATGACACTTCATTTGGCAAAGCTCTCATGATTTCTCCACTGTTGATAGTTCTGACCCTTATTATTCAAAGTTTTAGGAATACCAAAAAAAAATCCTAATTAAAATTTGGAAAATAAATCCAAGAAATTGTGAAAATGAAATCATACACACAAATCTACTCAGCATGCAAAGTTGAACAAGCATATAAATATAATGAATGAATAAACAAAAACTCATTTTATATTATTTATTCCAGCTACAAAATCTGTATAGCAAGATTTTACTCCTTTTAAAAGAAAATACAGTTTTAGAATCTGTGAACTGTGTTCTCTATAAATTGCCCACCTAAAGTCACAGGATGGGAATTTCTGCGATGTATGTCATTCTTTATCTTCATGCAAGTGACTAGGAGCCTGAAACCACAGCTTGACACTTCATCCGCAGTCAAGCATGTAACTGAGTTAATAATTTTGAGTCCCTTAATAATTTTGAGTTCCCCAAGGCACAAGATCAGTAATCAAACACAACACTGGTGATTTGGTGACAGGTCGATTGTTTCTGTAGGGACCAGAATGAGGTCCAGAGGAAGTTAACCACCTCAGTCTCCATTATTACTTGAACGTAACCTGTCACAAAAACAGTGGAGCCATCCTAGCAGCTAAATGAGAAGTTAGTGTTCTCTGTGTAGATGAGGAGGAACAGGAGGAACAGAAAGCTATACAAAGATTACCCTACCTTCTGGACAACATGACCAAGCACAAGCAAAGCCAGAGTCCTTTGTTGAATAACCTGGCTGCGAGACAAATGGAAGAGCTCTTGGAGTGAATAGCCAGCTCTCTATAACCAAAGAGAATAAACAGGATTATTACAGACTGGATGGTTATACACATGCTACAGCTGTGTCTACTATCAAGCCACACCACCCCATCTAACTGGAAAATAGAAGGTGCAAAATATCAGCAAGTCAACTTAGATGACCACATCATCCTATCAACATAACTACATAACGCAGACCAATTCCCCCAACCTCCCATTTTTGATGCTGAGGCCTTGCTCCACCCTTCCCAGGCTGAGGTAACGCAAGGAGTGCCTGGTATCTAGGGGAAGAGCAGAACAGCATCTAATTCAATCACGGTAGCCAGGAGTGCTCTGGGAGAACCCTGAAAACACCCCACCCAAAAAGTGGCACTCTGAGGGGATCAGATTGCAACTGGGAACCTGCAGTAACCTCATCAGTGTGCATTTTGCCACAAAAATACCTCCCCTGCTGCCACTAACATATTCTCTTGTTTACCACTTTAACCAAACATACCTAACCATTATCAGTATGTCCATTACCTCACCCAGAACTGATGGTCATATTGGGGACTGGCTAACTCCAAAGCTCCTAATTTGTCCAATATGTTAAATTTTACTTAATACCTCTACCCAAGAACCGCCCCTCTCCACACATAAATCTGGTCCTTGCCAATGCCTCTTTTATTTTCACGGCAGAATAAAAACAGTCTTTTCTTCCTGTGCTGCAATTCCTAGTCCTATAACTGGAAAGAGAATCTTTCCCTTACATTTACTTCATGCCTGCATCACAACTACCTGCACCTTGAGAGTCGCTTTGGCACAAGAAATGCAGTTGTTTTCCCCCACTGAAGTCCTAGCTACCAAACTCTGGGATTGGTAACTGTGGGCGATTTCTCACTAGAGCTGCCTTGCAGCACAGCGCCGTTTGCCCCAACACAAACATGTCAATTTCACACCCAAGGCTGCGGGGCTGCATTTGACTCGGGACTTCGCCCGATTTCCTCCACAGTTTCATGATCCTCAAAAACCAGGATCACGAAACTGCGGAGGAAATCGGGCGAAGCCCCGAGTCAACATGCAGCCCCGGAGCTTCGGGTGTGAAATTGACATGTTTGTGTCGAGGCAAACGGCGCTGTGCTGCGAGGCAGCTCTAGTGAGAAATCGCCCTGTATCTCTCTTTGTAAATCTCTCTCTCTCTCTCTCTCTCTCTCATCCCCTTCTTTTCTGACTGAGTGGGTATCGTGGTCATACTCTTGGTGTCCGGGATCACTTTCCCTTGTCTGGCTCTGTCAATTCCCCTACCAGGCCACTTGCATCACTCCCCTTTAATAATATTAATATCTGACTTTTATTCTGCTGGCATTTCTGTGAGCTCTTTTACATATTCCAAAGTTGCAGCCACGTTTCATCAGTCAATGATCACTCTTGCTGATATGTGGTCATTAAAACAACCGGCACTGTAGGGTTATTGGATCTGGCAAAGCACGTAAGAGTGCTGCTCCCCAGCCAGGCTAATCAGCTTGGGGGGAGGGGAGTCCAGGACAGCCATTTGGCCTGGGCCTCAAGCTCAAAGGGTGACTCAGATTTTGGTGTTTTGGCATTTGATGTGTCCTGCAAATTGTTTTTATGTGAATCCCTGTTGGACTAAAATGTGACACCTTCCCTCATCTTAACTTTGTTATGACTAAGGGTCTCAAAAGCTGGAATTGGCCTAAGTCTCTCTGGAACTCTGAGTGGGTCTGTTCCCTAGGACATTTTAGATACAGGCAGTGCTAAAATGTAAGTCTGCAGCTATACAGCCAAAAACAGAGCCAGAGACTGAAGAGGCTGTTCCATTTATTTATATCACCACCTTCATCCCAGTAATGACCCCCAAGCTGGTTCATAAAATAAAACAATATACTGGCCCTCTTTGGGGCAATGCCTGATACTCCAAGAGCAAGGTGTAGGAAAAAATTCCAAGCTCATACATTACTTAAGTCAGCTGGAGGAGCCCTCCTTAATGATCTGCCCTTGTCAGAGGCTTCGGATAAGAAGAGTAGGTTTTTATACCCCGCTTTTTTCTACTTTAAGGAAACGTAAAGCTGCTTACAATCTCCTTCCCTTCCTCTCCCCACAGCAGGCACCTTGTGAGGCAGGTGAAGCTGAGAGAGCTCTGAGAGAACTGTGACTGGCCCAAGGTCAACCAGCAGGCTTCATGTGGAGGAGCGGGGAACACATACCTGCTTCTCCAGATTAGAGTCTGCTACTCTTACCCATCATACCTCGCTGCCTCTCACAGAGGGAAACACACACCACCAGACTTCCTTGGTGGTGGCCTGAAACTCTTGCATTTTCTCCCCTGGGATTAATGCTTCCTCTAAGCTGTGGAGTCTTGTGAGGAAATTCTACTTTGTGAGCTACTGGCATTAAAGCTGTGAGTGAGTGACTTGGTTACTGCATAAATTAGTTTGCTCTGGAGCCATCCTTCCTGAGCTAACACAAAAATCTGTGAGCTGGAGGCTAAAAAACTGTGAGCTAGCTCATACTCTCAGCTTAAAGGGAACATTGCCTGGGATGCATATTCACCTTTCTCTTGAATGTTTCAGAAGGTTTTCTCTACTGGCTTTTGGCTGTAGTTACTGGCTGGTTTTTTTTTTTTTTTAAGCTGGTTTGCTTGTCTACAGCTGCACTTGACTCTATTGCCTTATTGTACTTCATTCTTATATTGTTGCTTATAAAATTGTTTACTGAAAGGAGCTTTAAAAGTTTCTTCTGAAAGACGGGGTATACATTTTTAAAATAATGACAAACAATGGAAAAATAAAACTTCCTAATAGTTTTCTCTTAAAATTACTGTTTCTCTGTTTCTTTCTGTAATTTGTTCCAAGCACTAATGCACTTTGAATGCTTCCCACAGAGCTTCAGCTCAGACCCATTAATCATTAGACTTCCTTTCCCAAACTCTCTAACCCAGGACTAGCTAAGAATACCAAGAATACCAAGAACCAAACATGCAAAAAGACTGCAGTTATGTCCAGGGCTATTCTTCCTTACCTCTGCTTCTTCTCCATGGTGGTGCAGACCCAGATATGTAGGCAAGTCTTTATCTGGAGGGATAAGTTCCCCCTTCAGACTGAAGCGTGCTTGCATCCCCTATTAGGGAAAGGGGGGGAAATTAAAAGATTATGTTTATTGATTTCCATGCCATCTGACAGTTAATACTTAGCTGCTCAAATCCATAAGAATTTAGATCCCATGTTCCTATTATCATGTTCCAGGAAAAGACAATCTGAACATGTAACCCAATCAATCGTTCATGCATTCCATGCAGGACTGCTGTTGAACGTTGGAGGCTGCATCAAGCACTTTTCCTCTTGATTTGCTTCACTGTGGATCATGTCTTTCCCCCAAAGAAGTCAGCACAACAGAGAAACGTTTCAGTTTCACAATAGAACTTATGAAATAGATTATAGTGGCATTAGTGACTTGGTCAAAGTCATCCAGTAAGCAGGGGTTTATTCCCACATCCAAAGCCAATACACTACACCCGCTTACCACACTGCTTGCCAACTGTAATTCATTATGCTAGATTTTACAGTCCACAATGTATGCCTATTGCCTTCCAAGTAGAATTCAGTCCTGGCTTTGACACATAAAGTCTGTAAATGTTTTGAGTCCTAAAAGCTACCTCCTTCAATCTTGCCTGACCCAGGACAACAACGATTTGCTAAGGACAATGGCATGGATCCACTAGTAGTTTCCACATACGGAAAGGACTTCATAGCCTCATCCCTACCGCTGCAGCTAAAAATGCATCCTGAAATTTACAAGGTTATTCCTGTGGGACAGTCCCCAAGGGACAACCCCCATGAACAGCAAGAAGAGAGAATCAAAGGTCTGCAAGGGGGAGGAGGGAAATCAGCCCTAATCCTTTGGCCCATCTGCAGAAATCTTTTATGGGATCCATACAAGTGTCTTGAAAACGCCCACTACATGTCCAACAGCACTCTTGGTAACAATTCCATAACTCAAGACTGGGAGTTTTCCAGAAGTCATGCAAAGGTTCTGTAGGGCATGGATGCATTCCAGTTGTTTCTGTCCTGTACGTTTTTATACCAAATGATATTTTCCAATTGCTTGCTCCAAGTCTAAAAAAGCACACCAAGTCATTTATTTATCTCACCTCTTCACATCTCTTACGGAAACTTACATGATTTACAAGGTTCTCATCTGAGTGTGAACTGTACATCAATCTTGCCCCTAGTATAACCCAGCCTCCCCAACTTTATCTAGTCAAATCCCCATATCACTCTTGAAAACATTAATTTCTCAAGAAGAAAGCTACCAGCCAGACTTATCCTTTGATGGAGACTTTGCAGCTACAGAATACGTTAACAGAAGGGGGGGGGAGATAAAGAATTCCGCTCTTCAAACCTTTCTAGTTTTCCTCTGCCGAGGATGGGGAAGATCCTTCATCCACGCCAGCTTCTCAAACTCCACATTATTCATGTGGAGCCATTCTTTCTGAAGTTTTAG
Organism: Gekko japonicus; assembly: GCF_001447785.1. Lineage (NCBI taxonomy): Eukaryota > Metazoa > Chordata > Lepidosauria > Squamata > Gekkonidae > Gekko > Gekko japonicus. Next base: position 1,005,455 of record NW_015161956.1, read on the forward strand.
AGGAAGATCACCACCTTTTTGGAAAGATAAACAGAAATGTTTTGGGGCACAAAAGAGGCAAGGCAAAAGCTTTCTTTCCTTTGCCAACCCTGTTTGGCTCTGAAAAGTACTTCAAATGTTGCTTTCAGGAATAAAGGGCGGGGGGGGGGGGGAATCGGAAAATCAAGTTGCCAGTACATGAACATCAAAGATCTGCTAGCAATTTAATCTTCCACATGATCTAGAGAAGGAAAGTGGATGATGCCATTAATGACATTCACGGAAGAAATAAAGAGGAGCTGAACACTAGCTTGGATGTACAACAACATTAGGAATCAAGAGCAGAAAACAAAATGAGATTAATGATTTAAAATGTGCTGTGACAATAACTGTAAGAAAAAGATCTGAAAACAGAAACTCTGATGAGCTATGTAGTGGAAACTTTTGAATATGAGTCTGGAGGGGACTTCCAAACAGCGGCATAATTTCACTGCAATTTCACATGGAATCATAGCTAGACATATGAGGTATCATAAAGGTCCAGTCTAAGTTTAATGAAAAGATCAAACAAGCTAAAAATACAGATATCTCGCCTCAATGACACTACACAATAGACAGTGATGACAGCCAACATTAGACTTGATCACCACGGAGATCAATTATTTACCATTATAGACTATGCATTAAAAGGAACAATGAAAGGATGGACAGATGCTAACATCTCACAACTTTGAGAGATTTATACACTGTATTACTTTCTGACTGTCAGACGAGAAGCTACATTCACAGGCAGTATCAGAGTCAGGAACTGAATCAAGTTAAACAAAACACTAGTAACTGCCCAAAGAGGCTGGATTCATACACACATTTGGGGGCTTACTTTCAACAATTACCCATTTCTTTTTGGATCTGAGGTACAGTAAAAAGAGTTATCTGAGCGCTCAGCCACTTATTGTGCCACCACAAACTCTCTTTTTGAAAAGGCAGCAGTCGAACACTGATCAGGATCCAAGCACATGCTGCTCCTACCACACGTGAAGACCATCTTATGTGCACAGGTTCTTTTCCTGATTACTGGTATAGATGCTACTCCTTTTTTGATCTTCGATTTCAGATGGTGGTATCCTTTTTATTTTGTTAATGTTTTTATTTGTTTATTTCCTTTATAGCCTGCCCTTCTCTCCAACAGGAACCGAAAGCCACTTACATGGTTCTTCTCTCCTCCGTTTTAGCCTCCCAACAACCCTGTGAGGTAGGTGAGGCTGAGTCTGTGACTGACCCAAGGTCACCCAGCAGGCCTCCATGGTAGAGTGGGGATCATCTGAACCTGACTAGTCTGACACAATAACTATTGTACCCCTCTGACTCTCTTTAACACTCCATTTTTGTACTGCTATTTTTGTACAGTACATTTTAAAAACAAAAAATGGGGGCAGCTTGTCATTGCAAAGCAACCACTAAATGTACAAAAATAAATAAAGTGTGATAAACGACTACACTGCACCCAAATTCAATCCAGGCTAATCCCTGTTCTGCAAGTATTTTAAATAAGCCTAAAATATGACTGTGGAGGCAGCTCCATATAATCTATATTCTTTAACCCAGATTTCAATGGATCCACACAAGCCCATAAGAATAGTAAACTGTGAATGTCTTGTTCATGCACACACTGAACTTCCAGTGGAAACAACAGGTCTGCTAGCTGCCTGTCTTTGGAGATGACTAGCCCGTTAAATTTGGGCTTAAACACACACTACAAAATGCTGGAATGAAAAATTAACATATCAGGGTTGTGGGTGTGAAGCAAATGCAAACAGAAATCAGCGGAAAACTGAACTCTGGTATTTGTAATTCAACAATATTTTCCCCTCTCAGTTAATCACTAAATGAAGAAGGCTGATTAAATCATGCTCTGAATAGGATTAGTAATGTGTACCATCAGACACTAGCACTCCAATCTTGTCAACAGGAAAAAAGACTGACACATATTCTAAGGCACCAGCAGATTGTTCAACTGCTGAGAAACCCCTTTATAGAAACACAAGCTGGCAGCCTGGATGGTGAATTCACACTGAACCTTTCCGAACTTGGATTTTATTTTTTTCAGATTGGGGCGGGCAACACACATCAGCACATAGTACCATTTCCTGCAAACCTGGCTCCTAACATACCCTGTTTAACAAACATGGCCCATCATGCATGATCCCCCCCTCCCCATTTGCAGAAGTTCTGTCCTTCCAGAGCCCAGATTCAACAACAGACTTGTGCTCACCACCATCTACCTAACTGTATCATACTTTCAATCCACCCTTAGTACCACCAGCAGCCTATATGATTCTCCTGTCCTTCATACTGTCCTTAACACAAGCCTGTACAATAGGTTGGGCTGAGACAAAGCAAAGGCATTGCAGCAGTCAAAGAACCTCGTGGATGGGGAGATCTTTGCTGAGGTGCCCCCTTTCAGTCAGCAGTCAAATTTCCCCTTAGAGCTTTAGGTAGGAAAAGAAAAAACTAATCCCTCCTCCTCATTGAGAGAAAAATCTCCATTATGCACATGGCCCCTTGTTAAGAAGAGAAGAAGAAGAGATTGGATTTATATCCCGCCCTTCACTACCCAAAGGTGTCTCAGAGCGGCTTACAAACTCCTTTCCCTTCCCCTCCCCACAACAGACACCCTGTGAGGTGGGTGGGGCTGAGAGAACTCTGACACAAACTGCTCTTTTTCAAGGACAGCTGTGCCAGAGCTTGTGACTGAAGTCCAAAAGCCAAAGAGGTCCAAAAGCCAAAGAAGTCCAAAAGCCAAAGAGATTGCCCTGAGGGCTTAGGAAAGTCAGAGGGGCCAGAAAACCTGGCAAGACAAGGAAACCATTAACGACCCATGACCTCTAAAGTGCAAGGTTCACTCCAGAAGGACTGGCCCTGAGTCACCCAGTGAGCTTCACAGTGGATGTCTGAAGGTGGGTACTCGCCAGTTCTAATGTGACACTGTAACCACACACTACAGGACTCTCTGCCATGACTACGTGAAGCAAACCTGGAGGAAGGAAATGTTTGCTAGACAATCTTCCAGGATTCTACCACACTCCATAGGATGCACTGTTCTGGCACAATGGGAGATCAGGGTGGTAGTTCTGAGTAACCCACACTGACTGTCCTCTGAACAATAAAGGTCCCTGGGCAGTTTTGGGCCAGTCATTCTCCATCAGACTCATTTAGCTCACAAAGCTCACACGATGCTTTGAGATACAAATCTAACAAATAAATATTGGGTTACTGAGTCTGATGATCAAAGGCAGAAGTTAGTACTTCAGGACCATCATTTGACCACACAGCATTTGGTGACTACCAAGCAAATGTATGAACCAATTTTATGGGAAAACATTATGTTTGAGGAAATACAAAGTGATATGGAAGTTCTGTCTGTGATGCTTGATCTGTGGTGGCCCAACCACACATACAACTCAATCCATGACGCTGCAGTCATCACATTGTGAACATGCATGTGTGGAACTGTCTCTCAGACAAAGGAATGGCCAGGGTCTGACATACCTGAGGGGCCACCTTTCCCCATATATACCCCAGAGAGCACTACAGTTGGAGTCTCAACATCGATTGACCATCCCAGGCCCTAAGGATGCCAGGCTCGCTGTCACCAGGGCCAGGGCTTTTTCAGTGGCGGCTCCACCCTGGTGGAATGAGCTCCTGGAAGAGATCAGGGCCCTGCAGGATCTTTTACAGTTCCACAGGGCCTGCAAGACAGAGCTCTTCTACCAGGCTTTCAGTTAGGAGCTGCCCACCGCTACCACCAACATCTGTGGTAGCGGGTTGGCCCTGGTTTGGAGATCAGTTATATCATCGTGTGATGCCGGAAGTTTACTGAGCTGGAAATTGTGTGAGTTACATCATATAATACGCCATCTTATCGATGAAGAATGGCTACTACTGTTAGCACTGTGATTATTTGACTGTTCAAAATGTTTTAACTGTTTTTATGTGTTTTATGTGGACTTACGGTACTTTGTACCAATGAATGTAAGCCTCCCTGAGCCTGTTCGAGGGGAGGGTGGGATAAAAATGGAAATCAATCAATAAATAAGGAATAAGATAGATCCATCCACTCCTTTTCTTTCCCTGATAGAAGAATAACAACATGTACCTACCGAATGTGACTCAACAAGGAACATAGGACCTCATGCATTAGAAGCCAAGCTTTCCATCCCATTAGCAATGAGCTTCACAGTTTAAATGAATCGTTACCCTACAGTCATAAGAGCAGACTGTCCTCTCTCCTCTAAAATCACGACTGCTGTTGTTTATTCATGACAAATATACTCCTTGGCATCAACAGTGGCAGTCTTCCAATGCTAAGTGCTAATGCAAAATTAATATTAGTTCTCCTGCTGGGCACAATGTGCCACATGCATAACCTCAGGCAGCTTGAAATGCTCCATTGATTTTTATAATTGCTCCTCTCTCCTCAGTGATATAACAACAGTGTAATCCTAAACAGAGTTACCCCCTTTGAAGCTAACTGATTTCAGGGGCATTAGAAGGGTACAACTCTGCTTAGGATGGCACTTGGTCTCCTCCAGAAATAACCCTCTCTTGGCCCAATATACTCTTCTTGCTCCAAGAACCAAGATCTGATTTTCTACTTACACTTCACCTGACTCATCAGTCCATTGCTACTGATTGTTCTACATGTTTTAAAAACTATTTGGCCCAAAGTATTGTTTGCATCTGATGAAAACAGATCAAAACTTCACATAAAGTAGTGCACCTTATATATTATTTTATTTTAGCACTGACTTGCTAAAAATTAAACCAGGTGCAGGAAAGGAAGGGGGGGGGAGAAAATATGGCAGAGAAACAGGAATAAGCAAAGGGGGAAAGGCACACTCTTCTGAAAGTGCTAATCCACCTGCTCTCTCCTCTTAAACATGAAAGCTGCTCTCTCAACAAGGCAGCTGTAAACACCAGCGTTATCTCACCAAACCATACTGGTGAAATCCAAAAGCAATTCATAGATCTCTTTAAGCAGCCTCCAGCAAAACAAAAGATCAGAGAAGGAAACAGCAAGGAAATGACAAGAGGTGGAGGGGAAGGGAAGAGGTAAGGTATGACAGACTGCATATTTTAAAAGCTTTGAAGTGTTGTACAAACAGAGTAAAGGACTGTGAAGGGTTAATTTTTCACAGAACCAGAGAGCCTTGAGTGACAGTTTGCTCCAAACAATCTGATTGGTTAGCATCAGCTGAGCAGAGAAGGGAGCTGCATGCTGAGGAGTCAGTCAGATTTCTGCCTTGACAGAGTTGAGAGTAGTTTAACACAGCCTTAGCTGAGAGCAGTTTAACACAGACTGAGAACTGGGGGAAAGTTGGCAAGGAAGTTTGGGAAGTAGGTGAAGAACAAAGAAAGGGGATAGATCTTCTAGTGACAGGAGAATTTCCCTACCTAGTCAAACAGGGAGTTAGCTCTGAAGAGCAAAGAGATCCCTGGTCTCGTGTGGTTATAAAATGCCTTTAGAGACCTTAAGAATCAGTTAAAAATTCAAGATGAGAACTGGTGTTTCAAAAGAAAGGGTTTGGGTACTGAAAAGAGTGTACCAGCCTTCTGGAAACCAAAAGAGTCAGAGAATACTCAAAGAAAGTGTACTGGAATGTTTGGGGAAAACACTGGAACAAAAGCCCCTCAACATAAAGATTTAAGAAACTGTAAATAGCTTAAGAAACTCTAATTAGCCTGAAACATAAGAACTAAAGTCTGCACATGTACTAGTTTTACCTGAGTTATCTATATTGAGTTACCTCAGAAATTTCAACCCCTGATTTCACCTGACCTTTCCCCTTTACAGTGTATAAAATATTTTGTTAATTTTGAATTTCAAAATTTCTCAAGTGCCATTTTCAGTGGTTTAAGTTAAAGGACAATCTTGAACCTTCCCTCAGGTTCCTGGGCTGAGCCAGCAGTAAAATATCTTATTGAGACAGGGTGGGACAGTCAGAGTTCTTCAGGAAAGAAGAAAACAGACCACTAGGGCTGTTCAGTCAGAAAAAAATAGAAACTGAGGAAAAAAATCATGTCTCAGAGGAAGGGAAAGGGGAGCAGGTCATCATATAAGGAATTCAAGAAAAGAGGTAAGCCAGAAGGTGGGGGAAAGGGAGGGAATGAAGAAAGGGATCTAATTACAGGAAGGAATCTCTGAAGCTAAGGAAAGGCCTGCATAAATTTTCTAGTACCCTTCACATTTTTACCCTACCCTTCCTCCAAGGAGTTCAGGTAACTTACTTGGTTCCCCCCTCCTAACAGGTAGGCTAGACTGAGGAGTGACAGCCCCAAGGTCACCTAGTAAGCTTTGCGGCTAAGTGAGGATTTGAACCAGAGTCTTCCCAGTCTTCCTCAATCACTGTAATCCTTACACTGCATCAGCTCACCACTTGTGATTCATTAACCCAGTTCCGCAGACCACAGGACAAGTACTATCGCCTGCCAAGTGTCTGAAAACTCCTTGGCTCTTACCAGGAAGGCAGCAAAACTAGGAAGTTCTTCGTGTGCCCATCAGGCCCTCCTGTACAGCCAGAAGGTGGCATTTCATTTGATAGGTTGCAAGCTCCAGAAATACTACAGAAGTCTTAAGCTCACAGCAAGTTCTTGTCGAACAGTATTGCAGTAGGTCTCCTTCCCAGAAACAACAATAACTTCTTAATGGACTGAGCAAACTTAGCAATACTACAGATATCAATAATATCAACATCTTCTGTAGGTTCTCCCACCAATCCATTTTCTAACCAAACCTAGCTGGCAAGCAAGTTATGAGCACTGGCAGCTTTAGAAGACGCTGCCTACCTCTTCCTGAAACCAGTCTGTCCATGCTGTTTCTTCACCTTATAAATCCATTCCCTTACTGAAACTTAAAAGGCTGTTTTATTCCACCTATAAAGCCTCTGCCAGGATCCCCAATATTACAGCTTCTCATTAACTACAGTGCATTGCTTCTGGGCATCAGAGATAAAAGCTAGGACCAGAAACAGCTTTCAATAAAAAAAAGGTTTGTAGACAGAGCTAGTGAGGTAGGGCATGCCTTGGTAGGAAGGGCGGGGTATAAATTGAAAATAATAACAACAACAACAATAATAATAATAACAATAATAATAATGTTGACTGAAGTGAGTCATAGGTACCACGTCACTCTAGTCTTGGCCCACCTACAGTGGTTTTCACATTCTTTCTGGGCACAATTCATGGTGCTGGTCCTGAACTACACAACCCTATGCAGTTTGGGATCAACATACCTGCAGGACCGCTTAATCCCTTATGAACCCACCCAACCATTATGGTCATCTTCAGAGACCACGCTTTGGGTGCCCTCACCCTCTGAGATTAGAAGAAGAAGAGTTTGGATTTATATCCCGCCCTTCAACAGGTAGGTGGGGCTGAGGGAGCTCTAAGAGAACTGCTCTTTCAAAGACAGCTCTAACAGAACTATGGCTTGCCCAAGGTCATCCAACAGCTGCAAGTGGAGGAGTGGGGGATCAAACCCGGTTCTCCCAGATTAGAGTCCGTGCACTTAACCACTACACCAAACTGGCTCAGGCGGACTGCAACCCAGGAGAGGGCCTTCTTGGTCATGGCATCAAAGCTCCACAACTCTCATCCCAGGGAGGTTCTTCTGTACCCTTTTGTTGCAGTCTTCCACCAGTAAGTGAAGATATTTTTGTTTCATTTGACATTACTTCAATGATCCCACCCTTCCTGACCAGTTTTTTTTCTCTTTTAAAAGTTATGATGCATCAGAGGGAATATTTTGCAGGTTAAAAACCATAATTAAAACGCAGAGCTCAGCATCTGGTGTCTGCATCAGTCTCCATCTTGGGTCCTCCCCCCAAGTTATTATGTATGTTCAGGAGGGATTTTAATGGTTCTATAATATAATTTTACCATGTATGCTTTAAATTGTTAGCCACCTTGGTGGACCTTGTACGGGCAGAAAGGTGGGATATAAATTTTGTAAATAATAAGAAAAAGAAGAATTCTCCAAACAGAAGCAGAACACCGAGTCCCAAATGTGGAAAGTGGCAGGGATGCCCTCTAAATGTGCCAGTTCATGAGGACCAGTTCATAACAGCAGGGGTGAATGAATCAGCAGCCAGTTCCCCTTCCACACGCACACACACAACCCATTGATTGTTCCCACATTCAGCAAAGAAATAAAGGTGCCATTCAAAGTTACTCTGTCAGCAACAGCATCTCTAATGGCCACACGTTTACCTCTCTGCCACCCCCCTGCCAGAGAGAAATGCAACAGCAGCAAAGAGCGGCATGTAAAACTGCCCTTACCAAGGCTTCATGTGAAGTTCCTCCCCACCCCCAACCAGCGGCTGGCCCTCTCCTACTTCTAAAATATGATTTGTTATCCATAACAAAAACAGTCCCATTACCAGTGCCAAGTCCATTGAAGTCAATGGATTTAGAAGAGTAACTGCTTAGGATGGCACTGCTGGACTCCAGATCTGAGTGGAGAATTTGTGGCCTCTATACAGTCCATAAGCAGCACCAACCAAAACTGAGCATTGAATATGACCCAGACAACTGGAAGCCTGGCATCTGAATCAAGATAAACACACTTCTTTACCTGAGACGTTCATTCTTATGCAAGCTTCAGCCCTTTGGGAGTCTTCTGTGTCTGGCTCATCATCCATTGCTGGCTCCTGAAAGAAAGGAGCTTCTGCAATTTCCTCAGTCTCATGCTGGGATCTGGACCACGTTTCCAAATGCACAAGCTTTTCTGGCTTCTCTAATTCCATTTTCTCATCTCTTTTCTGACTTGTGTCAATACCACGTCGTGACATTAAGAAAGTGACTAAATTGGGGTCTGGCAACAATGGAAATGTGATAGTACAGCATTAAGATTTTGAGACAGAGCTGTTCATATAAAACAACTAAAATTAATGTAAAGATCTGCAGAATTTAAGGTAAATCTTGTTTTTTACACTGTATTCTAATTTTAATCCAGATTTCAATCTGTGTAATAATATTCTATGTATCTAATGTTTCACTGCATTAGTCTTCCAGTCTGGTAATGCTGCTTATTGTCTATATTTTTATTTATTTATTAAATTAAATAGATAAATAGATAAATATTTTTGGCTCTAGGTATTATATCAACCTTGCAGCATTGTTTCTTGTTGTAACTGGCCGTCAGCCTCAGCCAGAAAGGCATACTATAAATGAAATACATAAATAAATGTATGCTTCAGTTCTCCCTATCAAATCTGGCAAAAGCTACCCAGCCTTCAGACTAAGAGAAGCTTTCCAAATCGTATATCAAAGACACAGGACCACACTAAGGAACAAGACATGACCTTGTATTTGTGTGTGCGCGCGCTGCTAATTCTGTCCTTTAAGCACGGACACTGAAAGCCACTTTACAGTTCATGGGCCTGTTTGTATATTCTAACAAGAAATCTTCAAGCACAAAAAGAATTCATGGGAGCAATTCTGTTTGTTTAAACTGTAACCTGCGAAATGAGATTCTCTGGACAGGTATGTGTGTATATGTGCGTGTGACTTGTGTGTAGAGTTTATGTTGTGCTTTTTAAATAGTTGTAAACTGCCCCAAACCTTCCATATTGAAGGAGACAAAAATCCAAACTATTGAATGAATAAAATGCTGTGTTCTCTGTTGTGTATCAACTTAGACATTCAGCTAAGAGAAATTAGCAAGCTGCTCCTATCCCTTTCCCAGATACCTGAGCATTTGCTCATACCTAACTGAGCCAGCAGTCGCTTTTGCTCCTCCAGTATCTCTTCCTTGGACATAGACTGCAGCCTCTCCAAGTTCTCCTCATGGATCTTCTGGGCTTCCTGCTCACCAGCCAGGCTTCCAAGGCCCTCACCAGTGACAATACGAGGCTGCTGAGTATGCAAGGTACCAACAGAGTTTTCTAGAAATGAAGAACACTGTGAGTGATAGACTCGTAGTAAACAAATCTCCTGAGCTAGAAGAAGCACAACAACCATCTCCTGCTGGGTTAGAGGAGAGGTGAGTGTGAAACACAGATGGGGTTTTCCCCTGGAGCTGCCTCCACAGTCCTCCTTGCAGAGGTCATTCAGCATCTAGTTTTCTACCTTTGAAGAGCCAGTTAAAGACAGTTTTATTGTCAGAGCTTTTAGTCAGGTTTTTTTCCTGGCCTGGTTTTATTGCAGAACGGTTTTTTTTAATCTACCAATTCTCTTGTTTTACTTGTTAATTAGTACTTTTAGGGCATTTTATGATAGTTGCATTATGCTGTCTAGTTGCTAAGGGAAAGGTGGTTTTATGGCTTTTTACATGCTTACATAGGGATGGCTATCATTTTACATAACATTCTGGCATATAAACTGAAACTGTTCTACTGTACGAGTTGTTCATTTAGTTTTTGTAAGTAATTTTTCAACATTGTTTTTATTGTCACTGTTGTTTTACCCCTTCTTGTGTGCCGTCTCAATCAGATATATGGAGAGGCAGCCAATACATATTTGTCTCAAACATTAATCTATGTGTGACTACGACTACACAAAATGGCACCCAGCACTGAACCTAATTTTTTTTGTAAATCAGCAGATCACCCCTTTCTGAAAGAAGTACAGATAAAATTGTCTACAGTAACACACGTAGATTACGATCTATGTTTAAGAAGAATCTTAAAATGCTACCCTGACAGCAACTTCTTTTATGTCCATTAGAGACAAAAAAAAAAGTACTTCTACACTAATTTGAAGAAGAAGAGCTTGGATTTATATCCCGCCCTTCACTACCCAAGGGTGTCTCAGTGCGGCTTTCAAACGCCTTTCCCTTCCCCTCCCCACGACAGAGGTAGGTGGGGCTGAGAGAGCTCTTGACAGAAACTGCTCTTTTTCAAGAACAGCTCCTATCAGAACTATGGCTTGCCCATCCTACCCATCCTTTTTCTTATCCAATTATTCTATTTCTATATGAGACTAAAACTGAGATTTAGGACTGAATAGCGTAATTAGGTGTTTTTGACAGAGCCTAAGCTTTAGCCAAACAAAACCACAAGAAGATGGGAAAGCTTTTCGGCCACATGACAAGAAGGCACATGAAAAAGGAAATTCGATAAGCACATAGGAACTCCACACTCCTTGGCACCAATTCCCAAAGCACATGACAGGTATTCCTGCAGAGACCATGGACAAACTTGCTAGAACTCCAGAAGTCTGTGCCATGAGAAACAGAGTCAACCAAGCCGTTCCCAATACCACAACAAGAAATGGTTTGCTACTCCCTCAGGTTGCTGATTAATGCCAGGAGTTACAGAACAGCAATCCAAAGCAGAATCACACCCTTCTCGGGCCGTTCACTTCAATGGAGCCATAAGGGTGTAACTCTGCTTAGGATTTCACCATTAGTGCGGCAATCTTCTTCATTGTCTTCCCTCCCTAGAAGTCCTCTCAGGCTTCCATGAGCCCAGGAGTAGATTATCCGTCTCTTCTGCTTTCCCCTTCCATTGCTAAGGCCAAGGAATCACCATGTGTTCTGCCTGAGGAGACCTGGAGAAAAGTTTTCATTAGGACTCAGGGAGGCTCCCTGCTTCAGCATTTGACAACACTCGCTCCAAAGATTCCTCCATTCACCTTCTTCAGTTCTTAAGAGCTGTGCCTCCAAGGCCACAGGAGGCGGGGGAGCATCTGGAGTTGTCCGTTCTGTGTCCTTCTGCCCAGCTCGAGGGGATGCTTGAGCCACTTCAGCTGCTCTCTTAGCAGCTATCTTCTGAGAAAAAATACTTCTCCTTCCAGCTTCTGGTTTTGCCTACAAGAAGACGAGGCAGTAAACTCTCCTCTACTTTTCCTAATTATCCTATTAACCTAGAACAGTTTATCAACTGGTACCAACTACTGCTGCATTCACACTGTAATGATTTTTGGCACTGCTTCTGCTGCCCCAGCCCCCCATAACCGCCGTCTCTCTTCCCCCACCACATATGTGTGGATACGCCAATAAAACCTGCTCCAGTTTAAACATGAAATTGGAGCAAAAGCTCTGTATGGAAAAAGCCTATGGTTAATAAGCATATTCAACAATTACTTCTAAAAACAACATTATTTTAGAAATTTTCATTAATTCCTCCAACAGCACATATATTATTTATAAAATTCATATATTATCCTTTTCAGTGTTACCCATGACAATGTAGGGGACACATTGAAATAAGAAATTGCTTTGTACTTGGAAACTGTCATTCCAGTACTTAAGACTACCAACTGCAATCAAACACAGTCCCAAATAAAATAGTTAGTTTTTAGGGTGCTACAAAGACAAGATCCCAAGGGACCCAAAAGAAGGAAGACATTTAATTGGTGAAAAGCTAAAGTCCTTCTTCATTCTTCACTATATTTAAATAAATTTACAGTTTGACAGGTAAAAATGGAAGGAAAGAGAAAGCTGCACATTTCTTGGCAAGATGAAGAAACCATTCAGTTAGAGGCATATTTGTTCCGATCCCACAATACACGAGAACTTTTTCTCCACAACTGATCCCAAGAGTCTACTTATCTGAATGTTTTGCATTTTTGAGAACACACTTCAACATCTTGGAAAGGCCAATGCTAAAGTTTTGCAAACTGTAAGTGCAAGAAATTCACACTAAAAAGACTGGATTAATAATGCTTAACCAACACAATGCCTTTTTACAATTTGCATGCCGTTTGTACTCTAGCTCTGTCACAAGGTTATTGACTAGTGACAAGGAAACCATGAAAAAGGCTGCACGAACCAAATTCACTTTCATGGTAGGGATTCAGAGAGCTGCGAGAGAAAGAAAAAAAGAGACAGCTGCGTACTAAGGCCGCACAATGTATATAGCACATGCTGAAGAGTTTCTGGGGATGCTTTCCTTATGCAAGAACTAAAATAACTGTTCATCATGCAGAAGCCTGTTTCTGTATGTAGAAGAGGATCTCCGGATCCCATTCAGTGACTTTTGTCTGGTGATGAAAAACCAGGGACAAAAATGTCACCTTCAAAATTCATAACCAAACAAGCCAACATTGTACACTGCAATTCTTATAGGAGGAAACTTTGCAGGGTACTGGAAAGACAAAAGCCTTCCCCTTAACAAGCACTTCAAATGTTCCATCCCATCAATCACAAACTGTCTCCCAGGATACCAATTCACTTCCTAGCTCAGTTTTGCTTTCTGAGCCATTGCCTCCTAGTGTTCTAATAACGAGGCTGATGGGAGCCACCACAGAGAGACAGTGGCTGCCAATTCTGGCTGCAGCTTCTCTAGTAAGAACATGAAAGAACAGGCCAGCAGCACATCAGTGCTAAACCACTAAGCCCTGGCCTAATACAGCCAAAGGAAAACAACCCCACAGGCTAAGAAGGAGGCCCAGATTCCCAGGAATATGGAAGAAATCTTAATTCTAATAACATGAAGGAATATGTTGGTAAAAACAGGGGTGCCAAGAGCTAAAAACCATTACTAAATTAACTTCTTTTTTAACTAATATTTTTTAAAAGTGTACATAATGCAAAATTTTAAGGAAAGTTGGCTTTTGGAGGGTGGGCCAAAGAGCAAGCTAACACAAAATTAAATAAATAATCCAAATCCAAATTCTAAAAACAGTGACTGTCAGAAATCTCTGCATAGCATTGGAAATGTTGAGTGTTCTCTCTTGCAATTCTCTGCTTTTTCACAGTTTCACACAACAAGGATAGTGGGCAGAGCAGTGAGAGGAGAGAGAGATTTAGCAGATAATCTGATGGGGGGGGGCTTCCAAGCAGAAGAATTCACAAATGTTTCTGCCATATCTCCCCCAGTGGTTTGGGGAGGTTTCTTTGAATTTACAGAAGTGTGACTGGGTCCTCTTTGCTTATTATTCCATTCTCTATTACGGAGCCATGCCTGCTTGCCTGCAAAGAGTAACCATTTTGCTTATACCATCTGAATGTGGGTACTGCAGATGTGGGAGAGGCAGAGAAATAGAGGATATATTATCTACACACAAACGCACACACAATGAGCAGTGAGCCTTCAAAAACATGTTGTTTGTACTTCTGGAAGGGAGACAGGCACTACAGACTGTGGAAAAGGGATAGAGGAAAACGTTCCCCCTGTCACCCACAGGCCAAATTGGATAAGATATCACATATTTATTATCACAGTTCTGAGTTCTCTTTACGTGATGTACGCACCTGTGCAAGGTGGATAGGGTTCTCTGAATTAGGGATACGCTGCTGGGTCAAGAGAACAGAGGAAGCTTTTTTAGTTCAGGACCAAATGGGATGTGCACTTATGCATGAATCTGCCCAGTCATATATAATGGAAGCTTATTTTAAACAAAAGTAAACAGCACACAGAGAGGGAATACTAGAACTTCCTCAACCATTACATATAAGTGGGGAGGGGCAGTTGCCAGGAAGTGCTAATTAAAGTCAAGATGCATAAGTAACTGCGTGATAAGTATAGCTACGATTGGATTAAAGCAGTTGGTAAGACCTGTGAATAGCAGCAAATTAGCATATAGATAATAGAATAGTTAACAAACACATGTGACAACTAAGTATGAGTCCAGTGGCACCTTTAAAACCAATAAAGTTTAATTCTGGGTATAAGCAAGAACAGAGTGACTTAGCATGCATGGTGAGATAAGAACCTGATATCTCTGTTAAGCCTTCTGTAAGCCTGTTATCCTGAGTGCTGAATTCAGCAATCTCCCGTTCCAGTCTGTTTCTGCGATTCCTTTGTGATAAAACAGCTACTTTGAGGTCCCCCATTGAGCAGCCTGGGAGGCTGAAATGTTCTCCTACAGCTTTCTCAGTTTTGTGATTTTTGATGTCAGATTTATATCCATTTATCCTTCGACGCAAGGTTTGACCTGTTTGCTCTATGTAGATAACTGAAGGGCATTGTTGGCATTTAATAGCATATACAATGTTAGAAGATGAGCAGGTGAGTGTGCCTTTACAACTTTACAAAAGTTATATGGTATAATCCATAGCCCATTTATATACACTGCAGAATTACCTCTCTAACTTACTCCTCACATTTGATCTGATTCCACTATAAAATGAAGAAATGCCAAACATTAATAAGAATTTCTTGCACATTTCATTTCGCTTCCTACAACTGTCCAAAGGCTGTCATGAACCATGCTTTATGAATGCAAACTATTGAGCTTGGCAATTTATCCTGTTTTCAATACTGTGCCAGTATCATGCATACTGCTATGAGTATATTGTTAATCAAAACTTTTGTACCTGATTTCAACTGTTTGGGGAGCAGTTCCAACAGTTCCATTTTGGATCGCATGATCACTTTTCTCTTGTGATTTTTTCCAAAATTTAAATAAGTCATGGTTCTTGGGCACTGCCACAAATATGAAAGAGAGAGCCTATTTTGTTGTTACATCTCACGCACCCTTGTAAAGGTGCTTCAAATTTGGCTACTCTCTATCTGGTATTAGATACTATCCATACAACAGGACCCTTCCGAGAGGGATTGAAGGAGGCTGTGGTCCATCGTCTCCTCAAAAATACCATCCCTGGACCCTACGGTCCTTACAAACTACTGCCCAGTGTCTAATCTACTGTTCTTGGGTAAGGTAATGGTGAAGGTGGTGGCGACACAGCCCCAAGCTTTCCTGGAAGACGCTAATATACTGGATCCCTTCCAGTCCAGTTTTCACCCTGCCCAGGGGATGGAGACGCCTTGTTGTATGACCTCTGGAAATACCTGGATCAAGGCAGATCACTACTACTGATACTTCTTGATTTGTTGGCAGTGTTCAATATGGTTGACTATGATCTGTTGACCCACCACCTCACCGATGTGGGGATAAAGGGGCTTGCCTTGCAGTGGCTGGCTTCCTTTCTCCAAAGTCAGGGACAGAGTGTGTTGCTTGGGGGGGGAGTTACCTCAGCAACACCTGCTGGAATGTGGTGTACCACAGAGGTTGATTCTCTCCCCATTGCTGTTTGATATATACATGCGCCCCCTTCCCCAGATTATCTGGAGGTATGGGCTGGGTTGTCACCAATATGCTGACGACACCCAGCTCTATCTACTGATGGATGGCCACCTGGACTCTGCCCCAGAAAATCTGGACAGGGCATTACAAGCCATGGCTGGATGGTTACAACAAAGCAGACTGAACTTGAATCCATTGAAGACAGAAGTCCTGTACCTGGGTCACAGGGGACTGGGATTGAGGATCCCAACCTTTGACAGGGCCCTACTGGTGCCAGCATCAAAGGTGAAGAGCCTGGTGGTGCTCCTGGACACCTCACTAACTATGGAAGTCCAGGTCACCACCACTCCCAGGTCTGCCTTTTTCCATCTTAGACAGATGAGGCAGTTGGCCCCATATCTCAACCCCTGGGACCTGGCAGCAGTGATCCATGCAATGGTCCCTTCCAGATTGGACTACTGTAATTCCCTCTATGTGGGGCTGCCCTTGATTCTGCTCCAGAAGCTGCAGCTGGTGCAGAACACAGCAGCATGTGTGCTGACTTTGTCATCTGTGCGACGCTGATCCACCTGCTGCTGCGCAAACTGCACTGGCTGCCTATTGAGTACCAGATCCATTTCAAGGTGTTGATGCTCATCTTTAAAGCCCTGTGCGGCCAGTGACCTGCATATCTGCGAGACCACCTTTCCCTCTATGAGCCCTGAAGGGCTTTACGATCTGCCAACCACTTTACCATCTGCCTTTTCAGCCCTGGCCCCTACCTGGTGGAATGAGCTCCCATATGAGATCAGGGCCCCGTGGGACCTTTTAACGTTTTGCAGGGCGTGCAAAACAGAGTTCTTCCACCAGGCTTTTAGTTAGGGCAGTGGGCATCCCCCCTCTCTATTGGGCCTCCCCTCAGCAGATCAGATCTGTATTACTATCTAAGGACACAAACTCAGAATAGACTGCATCTGTGAGGCTTTGACCATGATTTGTGCCATAGGAATGTTGTTGTATTTTATTGGGGGGTTTAATTGTTTTTAATTCTTTGTATAGTGTATATTGGTTACTGTGTCTGATGGAACCCGCCCTGAGCCTGCTATGCAGGGAGGGGGGGATACAAATCCAAATAAATAAATACATGATTTTTAACATGTTTTCCATCACATTTATATTCAATGTCTTCAAAGCATATCCTCATTTAAACCAGCCCATGAATCATGAGAGATATTTATCAAAAGGTCTTTTCCCCAACTGTTCTTGTAAACCAAAGGTTTCTTATCTGTATTCACCAAAGGGACAAATATATCCATCGGGGTTTGTTTGAAATTCGTAAAACTTCTGATCTGGAGATACTGATATACTGGACATATAACCCGATTTTGTTGAATTTCATCAAAGGAGACAATTTTATGTTCTTTAATAATAATCAACCAAACTTGCCAAACCTAATTCCATCCATGATTAAAAATTACTCTGATCATAAGCTTGTCCCAATTCTATATTATGTAGCACTGGCATACAATGTGAATGCTTCAACTCCAAAGACGTTTGATATTTGTCCCAAGCTTGAACGAAGACCAAACGAATAGCATTCCATCCTTTTACAAGGTGGATTTGCTTATCTCTCCATACTCAACTACATAACGTTTTTCAAGGACAAATTACTCAAGGACAAATTCCCAATTGATTTTTGTGTCATCTTCCTGAACCAATAAGTGACTATCACCATTCTTGAGGTGTAGTAATATCTTTTGATATTAGGGATCGCCATTTTGCAAAGATTGCTTCAATGTTGCATTGGGAATACTAGATTTTTTAATAAATTATAATTCTGCTTCAGGACGTTCTGTTCAGCACTTTATCAGACACTCAGCAGTGAAAGAAGTTGTATAACCATAGAGAAGCTCTGAGATGAATGGACTCTCTGGCTCCTTCTAGACTCTAATTGTCTATCAAACATTGTTCTGAGTGTCATGGTTATGCGAACTGATTTTAAGTACATCAAGCAACACATATGAGCAGAACAATGAAACAAAAATTCCTAACCCATGATCCCAATTTGGCAAGACTGATATAGTATACTATATTAATATAGTAATCCCTCATAATCTCAAAAAATCTGCATCTTTTTAAGGGTAAAGAGCTATCAGGCCTCTTGCTCTCATTACAGAGGGAAGGGATTTATCCTGCCTCAACATCATCTGGAGCTGCCAGAATCAATATAAAAGGTTCTTCAGACAGATGATTACCCTACTCTCAGATGCTGTTTCCTCTTAGTTTTCTCCTCCATCCTCCTGTTCATATCCTGTGAATGGAACCACTAGGCAAGAGTCCTGCAAGACTTCAGAGCCCCAACCCAAACAAGCCATATGACCGCATAGACTCCCAAAGCATGACTGGCTCAGCAGCCTCAGTAGTACTCTCCTTCCATCCTATTTGCCCGTTTCCCACCAATTGCTGCCCAGTCCTTCTGACAAGCTCCTCATCCACAACAGTAATTTCAACAGCTGTTCTTTTAAATATCCATTTGCTAAACCTTCTGTGTAATTCACCAGAGGTCTTCTAGTATTTTAGTGGATAAGCTCAATGGCACACACCTGTTAAGATGTTTCTTACCTCCGTTTTTATTTCCGATCTGTGAAAAACTCTGGGAAATGGATCTCCAGTAGACAATGGTATGGTCACACGTCCTGCACTTGTGTCATGCTCCTGTCACAAATAAAGCAGAATATTTGAGCATTAACTTCCTTACAACACACACTCTAGCATGACCCAACAGATGCAATATACAAGAGATATGCCAAGTGTTGTGGCATACAATTTTTCTCTTGGTCGGGTAGAATGGGATTGGGTGTTTAGGTGTTGGGTAGATAAGCACAGACAGGTGGGGTTGGTAATGGGATGGTGGGGACCAATATTCCAGGCTGGTAGAGAACAGAAAAGATATGGGAAAGAGAAATGGTCAGTAGTTATATGACAAAGAATGTAAATATTATATGTACAACTCTTAATGTGAGAGGGTTGGGGAATCCGGTGAAACGGGCAAGAGTTGGAAGATATATTCATGAATTAAAAGCTGATGTGGTCTTTTTGCAAGAGTTATATAAAGGGGGGGGAGAGAGGTGAACTTTCCTGGCTTTGGGAAAGGAAAGAAATGTATTGCTTCAGGCTCCTCGAAAAGTAGAGGAGTGGGAATAGTAATAAATTCCAAAGTTGATTTTGTTGAGGATAAAGTATTGAGAGATAAGAATGGAAGGTTTATGTTTGTTCAGGGACACCTGGAGGGAGAGCCGGTGGTTTTAGCTTCTATTTACCTCCCTAATGTGCATCAGCTGAATGTATTTTATAGGTACTTGCAGAAGCTTGATAATTTTTCGCCTCACACGAAGATAGTAGGGGGTGACTTTAATATTAATTTGCAAGGGAAAGGTAGTTTTAAAAAAGGAAAAGTAGTGAAATTTAAAAGAATCTGTGGGAAATTTGGACTATCGGAACTCTGGATGGAAATGTATCCTCATGATGATTCATATTCATTTTATTCCAGTGCTCATGGAACTTATTCAAGATTGGATGGTATTTTAATTTCTCAAGAAGTTAAGAATTAGGTAAAAGATATGGCTATTGGAATGATTAAGATTACAGACCATGCCCCTGTTTCAGCGTTTTTGCAAGTAGGACATTTTAATAGGCCTTATTTCTGGAAGTTTAACCCATGGTTAGTTGCAGATGAAGTAAGAAAGAGTAATATTAAAAAAGAAATAGAAAGATATTTTGTGGAGAATAGAAATTCAGAAACTTCATTAACAATATGGGAAGCAATGAAAGCTACTATTAGAGGAGTGTGTATGCAGAATTTAGTGAGACTGAAGAAAGGTAAAGATAGGAAGATCAAAGAAATAGAAGAAGAAATTAGAGTATTGGAGGAGAAATTTAGGAAATCCAAGAATAAGAAGGATAGGGAACAAGTAAATAGGAAAAGAGAAGAGCTGAATGTATTAGATGTTAATAGGACTACTTTGAAAATACGGTACAGTAAACAGAAGTATTATGAGGTTGAAGGGAAAAGAGGGAAAATATTAGCAAATATAATTAGAAATTTCCAGGTAAGAAAAAATATAAGGGCGATTAGGGATGATAAAGGGGTGTTGGAAACTGAACCTAAAAAGATATTGGAGAATTTTTTAGACTTTTATAATAAATTGTATGCAAATAAGGGAATTAAAAATTATGATATAGAACAATTTTGTGAGGGAGTAGAATTCCCAGTCGCTGGATTATGGAGAAAGCAAGAGAGTACCAGAAAAACATCTACTTCTGCTTCATTGACTATGCTAAAGCCTTTGACTGTGTGGATCACAAAGATGATAATAGAATCTATGAATGTGCAATCTGCACCCGGACTGGATGGGTTTAATGCGGTGTTTTATAAGCACTTTAAGGATATATTGGTGCCACATATGACTGAATTGTTTCAGGGAATTTTGGATGGATCTACTACCCCATCTACATGGTTGGAGTTGAGGTTGGTGTTAATTCCTAAACCGGGGAAAGATCAGACTTTAAGGGATTTATATAGGCCAATTTCTATCACCAATATTGAGCCTCTGGGCTCATATCGACATGGGAGCCAAAACAATGCCCTTGTATATTAGCGGGCTTATTAATAGGGGCTATGGGTCGGAAGCACGATTTTTCGCTTGCTTCAAAATGGCCGCCGCAGCTGGTGGGGCAGCGTCGCCTGCTGCTTTCGTTTTGGCGCGCTTCCCTGCGCCGTCCTTCATTTGCTCTCCACATTGCGTTGCGGCGACCCTCTTTCAAGTCGCGGTCTCGGAGAGGTCCTTACCGGCAGAGTTAGACTCTGTCGCTACGAGGAAGCTATCCTCTAACTGCCTGGGGTCCATTTCTAGGTCTCAGGTCAGAGCTATGCAGCTAAGGGACAGAGAGCTGCAGTAAAGAGGTCGAATTAGGAGTTGGAGGAGGAGACGACAGGAGAGAAGAAAATTCTTTTTTTTTGCTAGTAAAGATAAGTGAAGAGATTAATTAACAGAGAAGAGACAATAAAAGAGTGAGCCAAGAAAAATCAGGAAATTGATAGGCAAAGCCTAACAAGCTGCTTCTCCCTACTGAGGCAGGAAAAGAACTGAGCCTGGGGTGACTCCCACCACAGGAAACAGGAAGTTTGAATTGTTCCTGCCTCCCTGAGTGATGGATGGGAATCACCCACAAGATGGCCTCCACCTCAGAGGGAGAATGTGGTATTATGATAAATTTACCCCGTTAAGGGGATCAATGTCAAAGGAGGTAGGAGATAAATTAAAGATTACGATAAAAGAGTTGAAAAAGATTTGGGGAACAGAAGGGATGATGGAAGAGGAGAATAATATTTTGAATAGGATGAATTGGTTGCAAAAAAATCAAATTTCCTCATTGTTGAAGGAGGAAGAAATTAATCATATTGGTAAAAGAATTATTACTCCCTTTGAAAAATTGGTGAAAGAATATGGAGAAGGCAAAAATAGTTTCAAAATTGTATAAGGTTTTATTAGGTATAGGGAAATCACCGAGAGAGGTTTTGAAGGAATATTGGGAAACAGATATTCAAGGTAAAATTTTGGATGAAGAGTGGGAAAGGATTTTTAGGTTACCTCCCTTTGTTACAACGTCTAGGTTAATACAGGAGCAGGGTTTGAAGATGATACAGAAATGGTATTACACACCTGTTAAGCTGTACTATATATTTCAAAATCAGGGAGTAAAAATTGTTGGAGGAAATGTGGAGAGGTGGGAACGTTCCTAAAAACCCTGCCTAAATCCTATCTGTTCATGCCCCAGTATGGTTTCTGATTCCATCCAATTCAGGAGCTTCTTTAGTAAGTAAGCAGAATATAGTTTTCCTAGAGAACAGAGAAAGCTGATTGGTCCCTTCTGGACCTCTTTTTCAGGATAATAATAGAATGTTTCCATGAATCAGGTATTTGTCCACTGATGTTAATCTGAGTGAAAACTGGGGCCAGGACTTTGACCCACCATAATGGATCAGCCTTGAATAGATCATTAGGGATTAGATGAGAGCTCAGAGTTTTTCCTAATCTTAATCCCTCGATAAGGCAAATTACCTCCTTAATTGATATCTCGGGCCACAATGCTGTTACATCAAGAAGAATAAAAACAGATGTACTTTAGCATCAGAGAATAGCCTCTTGAAATAGACTTCCCACATCAAAGCGGCAATACAATATAGGATTTTAGAGGCTGGGTTAATAGTAGTATTGATGATAGACCAGAAGGCCTTATTGTCATTACTACTGATACCTGAAATGAGATATCCCCATTCCTTGTTAAGGGCCATCCGTCTCCTTGTCTTAGTCCTCTATACATGTATTTCAGTTCTATCACCTCTTGAAGGGCTGATATTGTACAGTTAGTTTTAAACGCACAATGCTACTGTTGAATACACCTTTTCATTCTTTTGCAGTCACCATTAAACCAGCTATTCCTCTTAACTTCAGGGAATGTCCTATTGAGGTTCTTTTCATGTAAAGTAGTCTAAACAGTTTTAATTCTCCCCTCTCAGAAAAGGTTACACAAAAAGTTCACACATGCAAATCTATATAATTCAGCATTTCCTGGAGCAAAGTTTGGATTACATTGGAAGAGCACTGAAATATTTGTTTTTAGGGTGCACAACTCTGGATTTAGCATTTCTCAATGGTCTACACAAGATGCTTAATCATCTATTACTGTAACTCCTACAGACAGGACATACAATTATTTTGCTGAGGACCGCTGTTATATGTTGATCACCATGATCCATCTGCTCCTCTGGATCCTCAAAGTGAACATGTGTACTTCTGAACTTGGGTTTCTTTGAGGGACCTGGTAGAGTTGGGGGCACATCAGGAAAGTCTAAAAAAAAAAAAAGTGCTGGCATTTAAGAAAAAACATATCTTAGTATTCATTTATATTCTGCTTTTCTCTACAATTGGGAGCCAGAGTGCCTTACAATGCTCTTCTCCTCAATTTAATCATCACAACTACCATGTGAAATAGGTTAGGCTGAAAGGGCGTGATTGGCCCAAGGTCACCCCGCAAACTTCCATGACAGAGTGAGGATCTGAATGTCTCCCAGTTCCTAGTCTGGTACACTAGCCACCACATCACAAAGAACATTAGATATCCACAGGTGCTCCCCACATGCAGAATGAGCTATGAACCAGGCATAATGTATGTCAGAGTATTCTTCTTGTGGTTCATCCATTGTTCTGTAGATACTGAAATACATATGAGAGAAATAACTGATGAACCTCTGTTGCTCATATCTTACCAACACAATCATAATTCATTAGCAGTCAGCAATGTGTCTGGATAGAAACAAGGACCAAATCCTGTATCTAAAAATCTAAGGTAACTGTAAGCAAAGCCAAACTGCTGAATGATTTCCTACAACCAGATGGATTATAACCCAATCCTAGTGCTGAATTGGAATTTAAACTGCAGCTGCAGTAGATCATATGCCAAAAGAGATCGATACAGGTGACACATGGTCAAATTTGTTACCATACAGTTGCTTGGTCATCTGTATTACTACAAACACAATGCAATTTTTTCTACTGCACAATGCGCAAATTCCAGCCACGTTTGGCTGCTGCAGCAAAAAACCCTATAAAGACTTGGATCCTGTGAACACATATTCTGCATGTATTACTTTCCAGCCATAGCAGAGCTTACTTCCTCTGCTGCTAGCACTTCCATTTGCTCAAGGGATCATTGAAAACCAGTGACCTTCCACAAACAGAAGTACTCACAACAAAGGAAGCGAGCGGCCCTGTGGCAGAAGCAAAGTGCATGCAGGACCCACTGACAGAATCCAAGTCACAGGAGTGTTGTGGCACCTTAAAGCTGCACAAAATTGAACTGCTTTGTTTATTGTACCTAAAATGTTCAAAACAGACAATGGAAAGATTCCAAACACCCTAATAAGAAAGAATGGGTTTCAGGGGTTTGAGAGATTCTTATAATACAGAAAATGACTCTTCAGCAGAAGGTAACTAAACAGCTTTCTATGAAAAATAACTTTTTGGAAATGTAGCACCTACTCATCATTTATTTAGAGAATAATCTTTCCTTCTTCGAGGACTGCAGCTCTCTACATAAGCCCACTTGTGAGGAAACCTCAGTCCCATACATGGACTGCAAAGGTGAGGCATGCGGCAACCAGAGACGGGGTTTTTCCAGTGGCCTCCCCCTTCAGGTTCACCTGGGACCTACCCTGTTTCCTTTTTACCCAGGCATTTAACTACAGGGTTCAACTTTTATCTGTTTTATGGTCTGTTTTATCAATATCAGTATTTAGGCTACTCAATGTTAATTTTATGCTCTTTTTAAGGCCTGGCTTATTTTCAAAGGCTTCAGTTTGTTTTTAATCGCTTGTTTTCAAAAGCTGTGTTTTAATAGTTCTATCCTTTCAGTTGTAAGCTACTTTGAGCTGGTGTTCGGAAATGCAGCACATACATTTTCCAAATAAACAAATAAATATGCAATGTGGCAGAGACCAGAGGAGGTGGAATAGACTGCACTGCTTCAAGAAGCCACACTTTAGAGTGCTCCCTTAGGTTAGAAACACCCTGTGAACATAAAACCAAAACAGCAAGCAAAGGGGAAGGGACAGAACCTTGCTATGCCAGTTTTCTGTTTGGAATTTTTTTTTAAATGCAAAGCAAAATTCAAAGTTGAACTCGACCAGCTGCAGTCTAAAATGCCACAGTTTATTTTACTACCTGTGATCTCTGTTACCTTCTTCCCTGATCCTGCATGTGTGAACCCAGTCTAACAAGCTCTGCTGGCAGTGTCTTCTATCTGCTTGGTGTGGGCCAGAATCACAAGAGGCTGTAGGCGAGAGCTCCACTCTACAGCATGGCTTGCCCAGGAGAAGTGTGGAGCATACCAGGAACAGTTTGTCGATCAAAACTGTTTTCTTTCACAAGGTGTTTTCTGATTAGTGATAGCTTTTTTTTCCTGTTGGGCATCTTGAACCTTTGACTTGTTTTTTTACCAGATCATTCTGTTTTTAATACTGTTACTGCACATCACTGGAACTTTGGAAAAGGCAGGATAAACATTTTTAGAACTGAAATGAATTAAATTTACAGCTACTGATGTATAAAACAGATGTATAAACTCATAATCACTATAAGCCTCTCAAAAGGTGTACAGTGAGCTTTGGAGTTTAGAAGTCTTTGACATCTTGTACCTCTAGATTATAATGTCTGATCTGAAATTTTTTCAAACAATACCCCTTTATCATCTGTAAATGTATGCATTCAACATTAGGATTTTAAAAGGGAAGAACAAAAGGCTCGATAAAAATAAAACAGGTAAGAGCTAATTGATTTACATAGTTGAAACCCACATTTCCTCATGGCTTTTCAGAGTCGGGGTCTGTGCTGGGAACAATAGAAAATAGTTAGCAGGAATCAGCTTGAACAGCTGAAGAGAAAAACAAATCCAAAGATTCGACAGCAGCTGAAACAAACACACAGAAGGTGATCAGAAAAAGAACTGAAGTTGTTATGACTCCAGGAGGTACAAAAAACAGTTAACTTTTGCCAATAGCTGAATCCTTGGCAAATCCTCTGTCCATAGTAATTAAGAAACTATTTCAATTAAGCATCTTCAGAAGTCATTAGATATTAACTGAGCTCACATATCTTCTAAGGGTTGGCCGCAACCTGTGCACAATGTGTTGCACTTTTGTAAGATGTGTGCAAAATGCATTGCACTTCATTAACGTTAGGATTTTGGAAGGCATCCTCCCCACTCCCCATACAAAAGAGGTCCAGGAAGCTAATGTGTTTTCCTTATGAAATACAGAGCCAATAGAGAGAAACCTGCCTCCCTCTCATACAGAACTCATATGGTCACTTACTAGCAGTAAATTCAGACCAGACAAAACACAACACATAATTACCCTATGGAATTCACTGCTTCGAGATGTTATGGTCACTAGCTTAGATGGATTTAAAACAAGATTAGGGAAATTCACAGAGAATATGTCTTTCTAGGGCTGTTAGCCCCAAAAGCAAAATGAAACGGCCAGGCTCAGAGGCAATATCTTCACCAACAGCTCAAGTGAGGGGGAGCAAAGGTAAGCTGTTGTCTTTATGCCCAACTCCTGGGCTTCCTCTGCTGCTGGAGTTTAATCTGATCCAGCAGGACTGATTTTATGTTCTAACATCTATGTCTTCTCCTGCTTTGTGCACACAGAAGAGGGAAAGTAAAAGAACAAAAAAGCAATGCTGATAATGCCCCTCCTTCTAGTAAGGCATGAAGAAAAAGACAAGTTGCTTCGATCCTGCCTAGATTTCCACATGCAGGGATGGGGGTGGTTTTTGCTGATTCATCTCCTGTTCCTCCCCATGAGAGACTTCTGATTTCCCTTTCCCAAAGAGCAGCATTTTGGGAAACATGTTATTTGTTTTAATTAAAACATTTTATGCTGCCTTTCCAACCCAAATAGGGGCCCCCAAGGTGGCAAACATGAAAACATTTGAACATTAAAACAGCATTTAAAATAGTATATAAAATAATTCAATAAAAACATAAACACACAACACTAAAACCAGGAAGGAGGGCCAATAACAGTTACTGGGGGTATGCCAAATGAAACAAAAATGTTTTCACCTGCTGGCAGAAGACATCGATAGAGGGAGACAGATGAATCTGCCTAAGGAAGGAGGTTCCAAAGTGTTGGTGCCTTGACCAAGAAGGCCCTTTCTTGGACTGCCACTCATCTAACCCGAGATGGCAGGGGCACCTGAAGCAGGACCTCCAGAGATGACTGGAGTTAATGGGGAAGCTCATATGGCTAATGTGAGGAGGGGGATTTGTGAAAATCACTCTTTGCACATGCAGAAAACCAGGCAGGATCAACCTAATGAGAAGGAGACTATCAACTTATGTTTAGACAACACAATGGCAGCTGAGCATGCCCTGCCCATATTGGGGTGTCGCACAATAGTCGTGGAGGCTAACAAAACTGCTGGGGGGGGCAGTATCGACAGAAATATGGACTGCATCACGTGAGGCAACTGAATTCATTTATTTATTTACTTCATTAATACCCCATCTTTCTCCCCAGTGGGAACCCAAAGCAGTTTACAGCACTCTCTTCTTCATTTTATCCTCACAATAATCCCTTTGAGTTAGGATAGACTGAGAGTGTGTAACTGGCCAAAAGTTACCCAGCAAGCTTCTGTGACAGAATGGGGAGGGAAACCTGTGTCCCCCAGATCTAGTTTGACACTGTCATCACTACATCGTGCTGGCTCTCAGACCAGTATCAATCTATCCATCTATCTCTATATCACAGCATAGTGAGGGAGTGCTCCTGTAGAACACCATTAAAACAGTGTTTCTTATACTGGGATCCAGGGACCCTTAATGGGGTGTGTGGGGGGGGTTTCCTCAAGACATGTCAGGACAGAGGGAAGCCCCTCTCTGGTTCATCTGAATAAAGCAAAAATGAAATCCCCTCAGTTTTCTAGGAATGGAGATAAGGGCTTTTAGTTTCAGGGGAAATTGACAGAATCGGCTTCCCTTCACTTTAAGTGTGTGGAAGTGCTGACAGCTACCTCCACCTGCAGTCACCTTGCTTCCAGATCACCTTAGAGCACCATGCAGAAATGCACTGATGCATCACTCGGATCGAATAGCAAAATCCTAGGAACTCTAATTGGCCAACTAGTACTAAGGGGATACAGTCCTGACAGAGTCGTCATAGTCATTTCAGGTGTAAAATTAAACTGGTTTTCATTCAATTTTCCAATCAAAAGAATTTCACTATGGAAATAGAGACATGCCATTCTGTATTCAATAATGGCCCAGTTTTCAACTGAGTACTTGAAGGTCAGGTTTATTACTGTCTGCATTTACAAAATTTATACCCTGCCTTTCTGCCCTCATAAGGGCCATCAAGGTGGCTAACAGATTAAAAAACCACATAATTAAAACATCCTTTACAAACGATTAAAACCAAACAAAAACAATTACAGCCAAGCTAAAAAGGCATACAAAAACATAAAAGCAACTATTAAAACAAAAGGCAGGAAGGAGGAATCAAAGAAGGAATGCTAGACAAAACAAAAAGGTCTAAGGCCCTGACCTGGATAGCCCAGGCAAGCCTGATCTCGTCAGATCTCGGAAGCTAAGCAGGGCTGACTCTGGCAAGTACTTGGAGGAGAGACATCCAGAGAATACCAGGGCCGGGAGGCAGAGGCACGCTAACAAGCTACTTCTCTGAATGTCCTCCAGGACCGAGTAGGAGTCGACAGAGAGCACCATGACTTCCAGGTACAGGTGCGCACAAATGCAAAAAAAACACACACACACCCAAAACACAAAAAAGTCTTCAGTCACTGGCAAAAAAAGAGTAACAGAAGGGGACAGGCGAATCTCTCTGGGAACAGAGGGTCCAGAATTGGTGCCATGAACAAGAAGGCCCTCTGCTGAGTTGAAATCCGCCTAATCTCAGAAGGAAGGTGCATCCAAAGATGACCATAGTGGTGGTCAGGCATGTTCATAAGGGAGTAGGTGGTCCTTCGTGGATGTTGATCCCAAACTGTATAGGGCTTTGAAGGTCAAGACCTTAAGTTACGTCCAGAAACAAACTGGGAGCCAGTGCAGATAGGCCAAGATTAGAGTGAAACGGGGCCTACAACCCACTCTCACTCCAGTCAACATTGTAGCTGCAGCATTCTGTATCAACTCAAGTTTAATGTTCTGTAGCACTGATTAATATGAAAAATTTCAAAAACTGTCTTTAAAACTTGCAGACTTCGGTTAATTCAAACCTTGTTATATTTTATTGCTTATGACTTGATTAAATACTGTTATATATTTAATGTTTATGTACTGGAAAAAAATTAAGGAAGCAGACTTATATATCTTGTTTGTAATATATTGCTTCATGCCAATAAAAAAATTAAATTAAAAAAAAATTCCAAACACTACCTATTAAGGATGTTTCTTGCTGTCTTTGGTACAAAGTCCCCCCCAATCAAGTGCTGAGACTGATTTAAACTTGGTTCAGGGCCTTTTGAGTTTTGGCTCTATATAGTCCCCAGGTCCCAGCAGGGGTTCCCCTGCCTTTTGGGGCTTCTGCCCACCACCAGCCAGCAGGCCGGCAGGGGAAACCCTGCCCCCAAACAGCCATGTCTGGGTGTGACATCCACGACATGATGACATCACCCAGAAGAGACATCATCACGTTGGGTAGGTTGTGTATGATGCTCTGGTTTGAGGGCAAAACTCTATGATAAATTTGGCCTAAAACCATAGAGTTCTGCCCTTAAACCAGAGCGTCATGATGCAACCTTGCCAATGCGATGACATCACTTCTAGGTGACATCATCACGTTGATGATGTCCCAGAACACCTCCCAAATCCCACCAGCACAGCAAGGGGACCTGGCAATCCTATACAGTCTGCTGTCCTTTGACACCCAACCTGGTTGGCTACATAAAGACAATGCTTAAAAATTTCACTTAAATTTGCTTTTAAGGTGTTGCTGATTTGGTTCTCACTGCTTTGTTTTGAGAACATGAGACGTTACAAGCCTCTACCAGAAGGTGCAGCTTGCTGCAGTCCAGTGTGTGGCAGTTGTGGTCACTGAAGGAGGCTTGGGAGGCTGTGATTTTAAATCAAAAACGAGGTCACTTGAATGCTAACACTTGAGAATGCATGGCAACTTACAAGAACAGAGAGTGTTTTCTCTTAAAGAATGCCAAGCACTGTTAGAAGATATACATAGTGTAAAGAAATCCAAAATAAACTTACCATCTAGTGACACCACATCTCTGTCATGCTGCAGTGGAAGTCTCTCCTCAACTCCACTTCCCTCATCCCCTCTTCTCTTATCTGCCTTCTTTACAACCTTTACTGCTGGAGAAGCTTTTGATGCCAGGAACTGATTCTGAAATTTCAACAAATCTGCTTCGGACTCCCCGGGCTTTGGCCTTGGCAACATCTTTCTCCTTTGTTCTCAGAGCCTTCCACTGGAGAATCTGTGGGTTATCTGATGTAGATACAGAGAAACACAATGAAAACAGACAAAAGGCCCTGACTTGGGGAAACGAGCTTTGGAGGAATCCTTATTTTTATATTCCCAGCTTTCACTGACCTTGGAGTATCCTAAAAGAGATGAAATCTATCAAACACCCAGATCAAGAGTGGCACTGAACAGCCATTCAGCCTTTCCTCCTAGAAAAGGTACCCTCCTACAGTAAGCATTACCAACCAAAACAATATGCAGAATTGCTCTACTTATTCCTCATAAACAGGTATATTGTGCTGCCAAAAGGGGAGTGGTGAGTTCTTGTTGGTGGCTTTGCTATTTTAGGAAGGAGACAGAACATTCTCTCTGTGATCCACATGCCTTTGAATTGGCTGCTGCACATACAGCTTTCCTGAAGGGCTTCTTTCCTTTCTTCTATACTTCACAACACCAATATTTTTCCCCAACTTATTTATGGGACTGTAAGTAAGTAGTAAGCACATTTCATCTAACTAGTCCATTTTTATGTGCATAAGCAGCATTACAGGACTTCAAAAGCCAAGCATTCGATACCCTAGAGAAATGGATTTCAAAGACCACCAGGGGGCCAAATTAAACAAACTGACCACTTGCAATCAAAACTGTTTTCTAATTCCCTCTCTAATAGTTGCCTGTGTCCTGCCTCTTTTTGGAAAACTTATCAGTGCAAGCAGGCAGAAGTAATTTATGCATTTATTATAATTTCGGTAATCTGGAGGTCCTTTGTTTAAAAGGCATGATTAATTCCAAAACTTCCTCTACTAAAGTAATAAATACTGGCAAACTGGAATACCACAGAACAAACGCCTGATATCTGCAGCATCTGTCATTCTGACAATTCATTTGAAGGTGAAAGCATGCCACATCTTTCATCCAGAAGAAGCATCATAAGATAGTTTGGCAGGATCCATGCCAGAAGAGAGTAGATCTTACCACATCTTTTAGGCAGACTTCAACTCATACACTTCAGGGAACAGTGAGAGAGAGCCATTCCACAACGGTCATTCCCATCCCTGTCTATGTGAACAATTATTTGTTTTATCCTACCCTATCGCCAATGGTAACCTCTTCCCCATTTTAGTTCTATTTTTTTCATTATTTATACCCACCTCCCTTTTCTCCCCAATGGAGACCCAAAGGGGTTTCCACCATTTTCTCCCCTCACCTCTTATGAGGTATGTTATTGTGAGAAATGGTGACTGACCGAAGGAAGCCTCATATGAATTCAAATCTAGGACTCTTTAGTCCAAATTGGGCTGTCCAGTGTGATACGTTTTCTCAACATCAATTGGCAATGAGGTACGTACTTTCTACAGAGGTTCCCAAAATGTCATGGGACTAGAACAAAAGAAAACTGCTCCAACACTGTTCCAGTTAACGCTGTATTTTACCACACATGAGGAGAACACACCAGGCCCATAACCAAAGTTGGGCATTTGGGGGTGCAGCCCCACCCTGGACAAGCCCTGCCCCACCCCAGGAGGATTTCAGGGGGCCCCCCATGTGCCTCGCCCCCACAGTGGCAAGGAGGCTGGGGAAGGAAAGGGAAGGGAAGCTGCCCTGAGGCTTCTGGTCAGTTTCACTAGGGGAGGAACAGTTGTTAAACCTAACAGCTGATGGGGGGGAGTGATGGAGGGGAGTGACCCTCACTACCGTCCATACCACACGTTGTTAGGTAATCTAATTAAGTTCCCCACTGTTCACTGCCCCGCCCCAACTCCCTGGCCCTGCCCCGCCCCAACTCCCTGGCCCCTACCCCGCCAGCCATAAATTTCTGGCTATGGGGCTGGAACACACACTACACAGGATCTTATCCTGACATGCACAATTACCATTTTGTCTGAAAGCAGCAATTGCATGTATTTTTCAGACTTGCTACGTACCATAATCCATGTAGAACATTTCCCCACTCAGTATTCCCATCCATTCAATTCATATTACACACATGTAAAGACTGCATCCCATAGTTCCATTCGTTAGACACAATTTTGGCCACAAACCCCTCTTGAAAATACAACTTGAGTGACTGAGACAAAGGTAAAATATGGCATTCACAGTACCCTACCCTACAAATCATAACGCTAGAAACTTTTCTGCTTCTGCTGCTTTCTTGCCTCCAGAATGGGAGCCTCAACTTGGGAGTTTCTTCATTTCAGAAGTTATGCATTTTTAGTCTCACCTGCATCATCACTCTGACATCACTATGTAGATGGGAGTAGCAATATTCATTTCCTCCACACCAACATATCAATGTATGTTGGTTCTGCACCCTAGGAACCTTCAAAAAGCCAAGAGAATCCCATTCAAACTTGTTGCACAGCAGCACAGAACAATCACAGCTGTCACAGCTCTGCTTCAAAATAGTCAATGGAATCTTACATTCTAATAGCCAAGTCAGTCAAATCTGAGGATGCTTAAACCTAGTGACTGGAACTGTGAACAGAGAAGACAAAAAAATCTGAAATCTAAACAAATACATGTGGGAAGGTAGAAAAAAACCAAAATGATAAAAGGACCACCTGTAGCTTTAAGAAATGGAAGCCCTCAATGGAAGTCTGCCATGGAAGCTCACTAGGCGATATTGTGCCAGTCACATATTTATTTATTACTTTCCATTTATATTGCGCCTAGCCGGGCAAACTTTCAGCCTAATCTATCTCACAGGGTTGTTGGGAGGATTAAAAAGGAGGAGAGGAGAATGATGTAAGTTGTTTTGGTCCCCACTGTGGGGAAAGGCAAGGTATAAATGAAGGGGAAAAGTAATAAATATAGATGACGATAGGAGGCAGATAAAAAGTAGGTTGGATTAAGGAGAGTTGGCGACATCTAGGGGTGAATATACCCCTAAACCTAAAAGACCTTCTGAAACATAATAAATAAAAAGGGATATAGTAATTTGGAACACACTACAACTAACGTTAGCAGATAGACTACATCTTATAAAGAGCTTTGTACTACCAAAATTCCTGTTCCTTTTCCGAACTCTACCGATCTCTATCACAAAGATCTGCAGACCTGGCAAAATTCATTGATAAGATTCCTATGGGAGGGGGAAAAGTCAAGAAAAACCAAAATATACTACACCGACCCGCCAGCCTAGAAGGTCTAGATCTCCCTCTATTACGTGCATATCACCAAGCTACAATTCTATCTCAGATAGTGCGGATGCTACAACTAGATAATCAAACCTCTTGGATACAAATAGAAGAAATGTACACAAGCCCCTTCGCAATGCATGAAATCTTCTGGATAGCACCAAAGCAAAGGCCAAAATCGATAAAAAAAACCCAACACCCTCTTAATGACAGCAATCCAAACCTGGGACCAGAAAAAGAAGCTCTTACCAGAAGGAGTGTCGCAGTTATCAGTGTTTACCCATCAAAATTGGTTTCCGCCGGGCAAAATACAGGGGGCTTTCGAAACCTGGACAAAAGCGGGATTCAGGAGACCAATAGATCTAACACACCAAAGCAAGATCCTGGACAAACAATACTTTGACACAAAAATTGGGACCCAAACACAGCGGCATCAGTACCTCCAACTGAAGAAACTTATCGAAGTCCTGACGAACCTGGGAACATTCAAGAGGAAACTGACACCGCTAGAAAGGACAATCAAAAACTACCCAATTACACCAAAAGGAATTTTATCAACAATCTATAAAGCGATCATAACAACAGAAAACCAAACCAAATTAAAACATCAACTTCGCTGGGAGGAAGAGTTGAACGTACAATGGCAAGACTCAGACTGGAACTTAATTTGATCATCACCTGCAAATAACTCGCCAGTACACAACATCCGCTTACAAACTGTTAAATTGTTGTCGAGATGGTACTTGACTCCACAACACCTGCACAAAATAAATATAAATAATGATCCCAGATGTTGGAAGAAGTGCGGACAGGAAGGCACGTATCTCCATTGCTGGTGGGATTGCCCACAAA
Source organism: Gekko japonicus (assembly GCF_001447785.1). NCBI lineage: Eukaryota > Metazoa > Chordata > Lepidosauria > Squamata > Gekkonidae > Gekko > Gekko japonicus. The sequence continues at coordinate 1,039,427 of NW_015161956.1, forward strand.
TTAAACATTTCTGGAGAGAAGTAACAGCCCAAATTAAAGAGATAACATCTCAGGAAATTGCATTTAATCTGGAAGTTATACTCTTACATAAATGGGATGATTTAATAGTAGGCAACACTAGAGAGACTATCTCGACACTACTTGTGACAGCCAAATTGACAATAGCTGTAGGATGGAAATCACCATCCCCACCTTCTTTGGCAGTGTTTATGGCAAATTATGGCAACAGTTCGTTATGGCCAAAATCGCAGATTCAATACAAAGGACACAACAGACAATCATAGCTCCGCGTATGAGATATATTAAAACATGGTCACCGATACTAAATTATATGTCAAGGGAAGGAATACTCCCGAGTAACACCACATACCATAAGTGGTTACACCTGTGAGATATACTAAGTAGTCAGAGATGCAAATAGGTTCAAACTCTGCACTTACACTCAGAACAACAATTACATCAATTATCAATACCAATATACTGAGGGGAATATACTATCACTTGAAAACCAAAGGTAGTACTGTACTGAGCAATGTAAAACGAAATATGTGTTATTTGTATATGTACTTTTCTTATTATAATAATAAAAATAATTTTTTTAAAGTAGGTTGGAAAATGGCTGAGAAAGAGAGAACGAGGCAGGGAAAGGGAAGAGGATATGGGGGTTGTCAGGTGGAGGGAAAGGGGGAACTATGTGAGGGCAGGGATACAGGGGGAAATGATGTGCCACCCCAGAAACCCTTGAGAGTCCCCTAACATACAAGTGGGCCTGGCCCAGCAGCCAGCACCACATAACTAGGCCATAGTTTTCCTAGGTGGAGACTGTGGGGGGCCAGGCTGAAAACAGAGGGGCAGATAAAGGAAGGTTGGCCATTGTGTGGTAAGGAGAAAAGGATGCGGGGAAAGGCTAATCAGAGAAGAGAAAGGGGAAAGAGAGGAGGAAGAAGAAGAGAAGAGATTGGATTTATACCCAGCCCTTCACTACCCAAAGGTGTCTCAGAGCGGCTTACAAACGCCTTTCCCTTCCCCTCCCCACAACAGACACCCTGTGAGCAGTGTTCCCTCTAAGCTGAGTTAGTGTGAGCTAGCTCACAGTTTTTTAGCCTCCAGCTCACAGATTTCTGTCTTAGCTCAGGAAGGATGGCTCCAGAGCAAACTAATTTATGCAGCAGCCAAATCGCTTGCTCACAACTTTAATGCCAGTAGCTCACAAAGCAGAATTTTTGCTCACAAGAATCCACAGCTTAGAGGGAACATTGCCTGTGAGGTAGGTGATAAGAAGAGAGCTCTCTCGAGAACATCTCTTGAGAGAACAGCTCTGAAAGAACTTATGACTGACCCAAGGTCACACCAGCAGCTGCATGTGGAGAAGTGGGGAATCAAACACGGTTCTCCCAGATTGGAGTCCGCACTCTTAACCAAACTGGCTCCCCCCACCCCACCCATTAAGTCTGTGCGGGTTCACTCCCTAAATAAAGTTCCAGCATCTGATTAAAACGTGACATTGTCAGGAAAGTTTCTTGAAAGTTTGCACATGTCCACCATTATGTTTAAACTGGACCAATACATGTGCAATTCTGTTACACATGCAATATTAGCATGTCAGCACAACATGCACCCAGGCTATTATCTCTGGAATGTTAACACTGCGTATGTAATGGCTGAAAGGTCAGTTTAAATGAGACACTGGAAACATGTAACGCTGCATGGTTAAATTCTTCTTGCCTGCCAGCATCAGATCTAAGATGTCATGGTAAAGAAAATCACAAGAAATCACTAGCTTATGTCTGGACTATCAAACACATATATGTAATTCTTTATGTCTTTGGGATTCACCTCCATAGGCAGAGGAAAAAATGTCCCTTAAATATGTTATTTTGCAAAATCAAGTTTTATTATTGACTACAAGAATTTCAGTAAGACCCTGTACAAAATTAACCACTAGTGTAAGAGACATATTTCCTTCAGCTCTTCTCTGTAATCATGAAATAATAAAACTCAAAAATATGTCCAAACTGCCAAGTGTTCCTATTCCATTTGGCTTTTCTTAGACAGAAGCCTGTCTATATTTAAATGTACATATACACCACTTTTCTGCTACAGGACTGTCAACGCTGCTACAGAATACTTCATGAAAGATGCACAAATCTTTCAGTGATTAGCTTGCGGGAAGTCTTATGCCGCCCCCTTCCTGGCAATAGTTTTACTCCTCCTACTCCACTACTGGAAACTTTTTAAAAAGATGTTGAACAAGGGCCATTGTTAGGGTTGCCAGGTCTAGGTTGGAAAATACCTGGAGACTTTGGGGGTGGAGCCAGGAGAGGGCGGGGTTTGGGGAGGGGAGAGGCCTCAGAAGGGTACAATGCCATACAGTCCACCCTCCAGAGCAGCCATTTTCTCCAGGGGAGCTGACCTCTGTCAGCTGGAGATCAGTTGTGAAAGCGGGAGATCCCCAGGTCCTACTTGGAGGCTGGCAACCCTAGCCACTGTTCCTATGTACCAAATGGGGGAGGGCGGTCTCGAAGCAATTTTAACTAGCAGCTGTCACACATTTGTCCAGAAAATCAAAACCAGCGTGGAAACTGTACGTTGCAGCTCTCTTTGCCCACCTCCCAGATCATTAATTTTTATTGTAAAACTTCCGGCAGCGATAGCAGCATGTTTTCAAGTAAGTAATCTAGGCTTGTGGGCGGCAGACTCAAGGTGACTTAGTACACAAGGGAATGGTGTCTACACGTGCTCAGAGACACTTCTTTCTTAATTATTCCTTCCCGTGTCCAAAGTTAAGTCCCCCTTGCCACGAGGGGGGGGGGGCGTTGCTACTGCTGCCCCATAAGCCACTGTTCCTTCCTACAGGGGCTATACGCCCCAGGGATGAAACCCAAGCGTCTCCGGTGGGCACCAACTGACCTGTACACTCCAGGCGCCTTCGGGCCTCCTCTGGCTTAAGCTGCGCTTCCGCTACCAACCCAGCAGCGGTTCATGCACGCACCGCCCCTTCCGCTGCAGCCTGGCTAGGGAGGCGGGCTTGCGGGCGGCGCGTCTCGCCGGACTCCGCCCTCGTTACTCTCTTGAGTAGCGCTAGAGGTGCAGGGCAGTGGTGGTTGAAACCGAGCTGTGTGTGGATGGTCCGAATGAGCTATTCGAAACTGGTTCTACGTCCAGCCGCGGCTCGATCCTAGGCAGTTTTTCTCAGAACTAAATCCTGGCGATTTCAATGGGATTTACTCTCAAATGGGCGTGCATACGATTGTTGTCCGTGTTCCCGTAGCCCGGCTTTCAGCCCAGTATACAAGACAGTTAGAAAAGAACACAACACATCGTGCAAGCTTCTGAGAGCTCTTCCTCAGGCTAGATGTTTAAATCAAAATAAGGAGTAAAAAAGATATCTGGGATGGTGATGGTGAGACCTCGTCACTAGCATTCCCTACAGAATCCTGGCCAAGAGGCTGCAACAACATATGAGAGATTCTCAAAAAAAAAACAAACCTCCCGTTTTTTTATTTTGTTTTTCTAACATGCAACCTGATGAAGAGCTCCAACCTGATGGAGCTCTGAAGCAACATGCATACTTTTCGGTGTTGTTTTGCTTGGTCTTAATAAAAGGCTTTTATTTTTGGAATTTGTTTTTTGATTTTGCTGGACATCCACACAGCTACCTGCAGTTTCTGATGGTGTTTCATTTGCACTCCTGCCTTCTTAGCTTTTTGCCTTTCGTTTTATTTTCTTCCACAAGTCCTCTGATTTTAGTAGTTGCCAGACAGGCAGAAAATCAGGAAGGCATTTCTGAGCCTGCTGAACTTCAGCCTTTTGTGCAGCTATGAATGACAAGAACAGCAAAGAGCTTTTTGACACCTCAAAACCTTAAGCTTTTTGGGGTCAGAGCCTTCTTTGTCAGTTGCATGAAGTAATCACTTTCTAGATAAGTGGTGAGTACAGAGACCAGGCCCTGACCTTGATAGCCCAAACTAGCCCCATCTCAAGCTTAGCCAAGGTCAGCCCTGGTTAGTAATTGGATGAGGTGCCACCAAGGAAGTCCAGGGCCACAATGCAGAGGCAGGCAATAGCAAACCACCTCTGAACATCTCTTGCCTTGAAAACCCTGTGAGGGGTTGCCATAAAATCAACTGTGACTTGATAGCACTTTCGACCACCACAGAGAAGAGGGAAGGAATTATTGGTTTCTACAAAGTCAGGCCAAAACATCAAGTAATAAAAGCAGTGCCTTTTTCTTAAAGCGCCAGTACTCTTATATAAGGGTGCACTGATTTTCACCAATTCCTCCCTCTCTCTGTAGATCCCAACTAGGTTGTTCCTGAAGGTCCACTCCCTCTCTGGTTGAGTGGGGCAGGCCAGTGCATGACAATCAGGACCAATGTTCCCTCTAAGCTGTGGAGTCTTGTGAGCAAAAATTCTACATTGTGAGCTACTGGCATTAAAGTTGTGAGCAAACTATTTGGCTACTGCATAAATTAGTTTGCTCTGGAGCCATCCTTCCTGAGCAAAGACAAAAATCAGTGAGCTGGAGGCTAAAAAACTGTGAGCCAGCTCATATTAACTCAGCTTAGAGGGAACACTGATCAGGACTGGGAAGAGCCCCCCCAAAATGTGCTGGTACTCAGTACTGTTGAGTACCATCACACACACACACTCTGAATATAAGCATTATAGATGTGTCAGATTGCAGAGGACCACATGCAACTTGCAGAGAACCATATATCAGGAGTGACCAAACTCTGGCTCGGGAGCCACATGCAGCTCTTTTAGAGAGCCAGTTGAGTTTGGTGTAGTAGTTAAGTGTGCGGACTCTAATCTGGGAGAACCGGGTTTGATTCCCCACTCCTCCACTTGCACCTGCTGATGTGACCTTGGTTCAGTCACAAGCTCTGGCACAGCTGTTCCTCAAAGAGCAGTTTGTGTCAGAGTTCTCTCAGCCCCACCCTATTGTGGGGAAGGGAAAGGAGTTTGTAAGCCGCTCTGAGACTCCAAGTGAAGGGCGGGGTATAAATCCAGTCTCTTCTTCATCGTCTTCTTCTTTTACACATATTGTGCAGCTCCCAAGGGATGCCCCCAAGCCCGGCCCCCAAGAGTGACCACCTGTCCAGCCACCCCTCTCCCTCCCATCTATTTGCTTTCTTTGTTTCTCTCTCTCTTTCTCCCTTCCTTCCTCTCCTTCCTCCCCCATCTATTTGCTTTCTTTCCACTTCTCTTTTTCTCCCTTCCTTCCTTCCCTCCTGTATCTGTTAACTTTCTCTCTTTCTTTCCACCTCTTTAATTCTTTCTTTCCACCCCTCTCTCTTTCTCTCTCTCTCTTAAATAAATACCATTAGCAAACAAATAAATATCATTGAACAAATAAATATCATTATCAGTATCTGTTCTTATCCCTTTTGTTCTTATTTTGGGCAGTCTCATTTAATGTTAATAAAATGCAAATTTGCATATTTTCCAATAAAAGTGTGTGTGTAATATTTGTTCATGTTTTGCGGCTCTCAAACATCTGACGTTTATTCCATGTGGCTCTTACGTTAAGCAAGTTTGGCCACCCCTGTCATATATGATATGACTACTGTGTGCCCTGTGCCTCTCCCTACCAAACTAATGCAATAATATAACTGTAACCTCTGAGAATGTAGTGTTGTCTTCCTGAGGTTGCCAGGTCTCCTGATATAGTGGGAGACCTCCCTTCAGCAGTAGGTTGGTGGGAGGGAAATTCAGGGAAAAAATCACCACTGCATTGGTGGTGCGACATCATTTCCACCAGCACCCTACCCAAGCCACTGAGTAAGTATCAGGGTAGTATGCAAAGTACAACATGAATGCAGAACCCTAATCAGCAGAGCTGTGATCTGCTCCCCACCAGCTAAAGTAGTACCTTACTCTGAAATAATAAAACTCAGTGTAACTCACTTCCTAAGTAAACTTTGGATTAGTGATGCTCTGAAGATTTTTTTAAAAAATTGCTAATAATTTCACTTTTTGATAACATTCCTTTTTATCATGAGTCAGTCACCTTGCCACTGAATTCTTATGTTATTCATAATTTTAAATGGGATTAAGTTGCCTTATTCTGAGTCAGACCATCAGCTTATCAAGGTCAATATTGTCTGCTTTGACTGGCAGCAGTATTTGGGTCAAAGTCTTTCACATCCCTTATTACCGGATCTTTTTAAACTAGAGATGGCGGGGATTGAACCTGGGACTTTTTGCATGCAAAGCAGATGCTGTATCATTGAGCCATGGCCCATCCCTAGTCCATGTTATATGTTGATTCTGCATCTGCACAGTTAATATTCAGTACAGTGGTCAGTAAGGGTCAGTAGTACCTGCTGTTGCTGCATGAACAAAAGCTGACTAACTTCTTACTTGGTATCAAGAGAAACTGACCTGATTGCCAAAACTAACTTGAGCTTTTCATAAACGGAACTATAATTTTGAGAACAGTGATTTGCTGTGGTTCTGCCTAGAGCACAGGAATGAAATCATCATCCTTGAGGTCAACAAAGTCACATAAGCCCAAAGGTATGGGAAGAACATTAATAATCCTGCAATTATGACCTTTACGAAGAAAATGAAGAAGGAGGGTTAGAAAACAAAGGCTTCCTAGTCTAATGACTGTTTGGAAAACCCAAAGCACCAACCAGTGATTTAAAAATTCAGTGTGCATATACTAATCATTTGAAAAATCCTGCATGCCATCCAAAACAACAACCAGCCTACTGGGAAGAATGCAAGTCAAGCACCCTGGTTATTTTTTTTAAATCCCAGCATTTGTAACATTTGTAATTTGCTGTCTTTTCTTGTGCCTGCACTACAGTTACCAAGCAGTATTGCAAAATGTGCATGTGTAAAAACAAAATTATGACCCAGTTTAGAACTTCCAATAAAAGCTACTTTTTTCTTAGTGAGAACAGATGCTACTCATAATTGACAATGTAAGAATAGTCATGCTGGATCCGGAGCCCAGGAAGACTTACATGCAGATTGTCACGTATAGTCCTTCTGCAGGGGCTCAGACCATCAGAAGTGCAAAAGGGCCCAGTTATCTTAGGTGCATCTACACAGCTAGAAGGATAACCATTCAGTAATGAATGCTTGTTCTGACATAAGATGTGTGACCAAGATAGGCATGCTTAGAGTATTTAAATACAAAAATGTATCTGTATATATGCAAAAGCAAAATGGTTACATTAACCTTTACAGAACTTAGCCAAAATCCCTATGTCTTTACCCATCAGATCCACACCCACCCTTTTTTTTTTGTCCCAGATCTTGATTCACCATTTTCAAGCCTTTTTTTTAAAAAAGCATGTTAAATACCCAAATTGCTTCAGCTTTCATTATGCCTGATAATCATGGTACATTAACTTTATTTTTGATCACATGGAAAATCTTTTGCTTCTTGCTGAACAAATTATATTGAATAATCTATATGTTTAATTCTCAACATGCCCCCTATGTGCGGATATCTAAATCTGCAGATAGGGAGCACACTTAACCCAAACAGGTTTTCATGGAAACTTGGGTAACCCCCTAGGTTTGCAGAAAAATCTGAAAACTGAAAAAAATACATTGTGGGGTTTAAATCTCCCCCCCACCCAATAAAAGAAGACAATGCCAGATGTCTGGGCCACACTCACTCGCACTGCCACTGCCCCCAACGGAGCCACCATTGTACCGGCCCATGAGCCCGGCCCAAATGCCACTGCTGAGATTGCTGCCACTGTCAGGCCATCCATTGCTGCTGCTGAGCCTGCCACTGCCGGGAAAGCTGCTGTTGAATCTGCTGCCACCACCAGAGCTGCTGCTGCCACCACCACTGAGCCCATCAACAGTGAAGGAGCTGCTGATGGGGCCGCTAACCCCCAAAGGGACATCAAACCCCTCCAGGCTGCCACCATGCTGCAAAGGTCGTCGCTGGCACCAATGGCCAGCAATGAAGGTTCAGCTCAGTCTTGCCCCCTCAATACCAGATGCCTCCGCACACAGGCTTTCTGCCTCCTTGGGTCCCATACAACCTGGCCTGGCTACCGCAAAGGATACAGGGCAAGGCTCCCGAGACCCTGAAATTGTAATAGGCACACGGTCTTGAGTGAGGAAAGGGAGCAGGGAGGGAGAAAAGGAGGAAGAGAAAGCACTCACCAAGGGAAGGAGAGGAATAGAGCCGCTGCGGGGCTCAAACATAGGTAAAAGGGGGGCGGAGAGAAGGGGGAATTGGCTTGCGGGGAGAGATGGTGGTATTGGTTTAGGGAAGAGAAAGAAGGGGGATTGGCTTGTGGGGGAGAGAGAAAGACAAAGAAACAGTGGCTGGCTTGGTGGAGGGTTGGAAAGAAGAAGGGGGAATTGGCTTGGGGAGAAAAAGAAAGGGGAAGATGGGGGAGAAGGAAGGAAGCAAATGTGAGAGAATGTCCCCTCCCCACAAGTTTCTTGTGGGTCCCCACTTGTGTATTTTAATAGCAAAGATGGCCATATCTTTGGATACTTAAATCCAGTGACTGGGCTGTGAATGGGCAACACAGATCCTTCTACAAACCTCAGAAGGGGCCCAGGTGTGCAGAAAAATGTGAAATCTTTAAAAATACACTGTGGATTTTTTGAAAAACCAAAAATGATAAAAGGAACTCCTATGTCTTTAAAAATGGATTACCTCAGTGACTGTTCCTAGGCAACCACAGCATTCCAGGCTTCCATTTCTTTGCCTAAAAAACAGGGTGAGGGGGCAGGGCCAGGCCTATTTGGGCCTTTGAGGGAGGACTCATTGGGGCCAGCCCTGGGGCTAGGGTTGCCAGTACTAGGTTAAGAATTTCCCAGAGAGTTTGTGGTGAAGTCTGAGGAGTGCAGAGATTGGGGTAGGATTGTCAGTCCCCAGGTCTGGGTGGTGGTTCTACCGGTTTTTGGGGCTTCTGCCTGCTGGCGGCCAGCTGACTGGCGGGGGAACCCCACCCCCAAACAGCCACATCCCCACAGGAAGTTCCCACTGCGATGAAGTCACCCAGAAGTGACATCATAACATCAGTGGGATCGTGAAGGGGCATTCAGGGCACTCTATGGTGAATTTACCCTCAAACCGTAGTTTAAAGGGTCTTTTTGAAAGTGGAGCTGCCACCAGCAACAGCCACTCTCCCTCCAAGCTGAAAGATTTAAGGGCCCCTCCAGCCATGGGCTCTCCATCAATCAGCTGCAGCCCTTTAAATCTCTGCAGGAGGGGAGGGAGAGTGGTGGTTGTGGGTGCCTGCAGCTTGTGGGCAGGGCTTCCCCCATCAGCCAGCTGGCCAGCAGCAGATTGGAGCCCCCAGAAGTAAAGGAACCCCTGGCTGAACCTGGGGGCTGGCAACCCTAGGTGGAGGGTGAGGCTGGCCTGGCCGAGTCACACCCAATTGGTAATAGCTCCTGCCTTATCTGAGCTTAGGGCATATTGGCAGCTATGTTTCATCCAAGTGGCTGCAGGATCAACTCCTTTCCTAATGAGATGCCAAGTGCAAGCCTAGAACCTAACTTAGCATGCCTGTCAGGTGATACCCATGCTAGGAGGTTGTACCTAAGCAGGCTATAAAAGTGGAAGAGGAAACAGCAATAAGGAGGTTTCATTGGGGCTTTGTTGGAGAACTGAAGCTTCTGGAAACTTGCTACTCTAAGAAGACTTCAGCAATCGAAATGATATGAGGATCTTTCTTTGTGTATATTGCCTTTGTTTTATTTTCTGCAGTTGAAGTATTTATGTTACCACAGTACTTTGCTTTGTTGAGCATCCTTTGATCACCCAAATCCATTAGAAAGAACCCTTGCCTTAGGGAAGAAAATGGCCTCTAGCAGATTGATGCTTGTGCTAGCTAATCAGCTTCAGGGGAGGGCAGTAGAAAGAGAAAAAGAACACCTAGGGCTCTATTAACCTCTTCCCCTCTCTAGTTTGAGGCCTGTAAAGGCCTCTAAGAAGGAGTCCGGAGGGTGTGTTGGCCTTGTCCAATCCTGATGGTATGTCAGACACTCACAATATACTTGTTAGTAGATTGAAAATTTATCATTTGAGTTGTTTAAGAACCCTCTGGTGTATGCCATCTGACCTGCAGACTTACTGTTTTTCAGTTTGCCTAGTGGTCTTACAATTTCATCTCTCTTCACCTTCATAGTTATTTATGATGTCTAGAAAGCTTGTTTTTTGTGGTATAACTTGACCACATATTTGTCCAGTCAGTCAGTTCAGTTTATTTGGTATATCACCAGCCCAATTACCAACAATACAAAAAGGGTACCAATAATATATATAAAATATTTAAATATAAAACTGTGTTTAATCTGCAAATGTTAATTACAAAATTACTAAAGCTCTAAATTTCTACCATACTCTATCAACTATTATTCAACTGTTGAATAAGTATTATAGGGGTTATACAATTCTACTTCCTATCTCCTAAGTCTTCTGGATTCTTTCTAAAATTGTACTACATGTGCAGCACGTATTTTTTGGGCAATTGCTAGAAACTTAGCACAATTTATTATGATCTGTGGAGCGGGATCAAATAATAGCTTCCTATTTATCTCCTTGTCCAAGTATCCGTGGTGTTAGCCGAATTGCTCCTTAAGGGAAACAACCGGTACAGTTATTATTATCGGGATTCTTCCGTCTATGTTTACGGAGGATGGCACTGTTTCCGAGGTTCCCAATGAAAGACTGAGGCAAACTTCTTTAATAATAATAATAGTTTACTGACACACTTCACTCAATAACATACAACAGTCACAGCACACAAGACTAAGAAATTAAGATAGAATAATACAACACAGTTATGGTGGTTGATGCTCTGGGTTATAATTACCTAGCTGCAACTGCGTGGCTCCAAACTTCAAGTGAAGGGGGTAAGGATGGGGATAGAATTGGAAAAGAATGGCAAATGGACTCAGACCAGCTAAGACCACATGCCAAAGAGACTCTAGCTGCAGTTCTAGAGTATAAAGAAGAATGGGTAGGATATGGGATAGCAAGCTGGGCTTAAGAGGAAAAGCAGGATTTGTAGAGGGCGTTGTTTGAGAGCGATGGGGGGTTTCAGGGTCCCGGGCAAGAAGTCAAGAACAAGAGAGAGAACTAAGAGAGTGGGAACTTAAGAGAGTGAACTGTGGGTGCGTTCTTGATTATATCTAAAGGGGTCTAGAGGAGGAGCTGGGTCCAGGGGACCTGCCCCTATGACACTCAGGTTCTGTCATAGCCAAGAAGTTAGCGATTGGCTACTGTATTTTTCTGGGTGGGCCAGAAAACTGGAGGGCAATTTGAAATCTAGTTGCTAACTCAATCAAGACACCTGGGCTAGGGGTATTCGTATGCAGATGGGTGACTCATGTCCATGCGGCCAGGCTGAATACCGGGTTTTTGTGAGTATGTGCAGCTTTGTTGGTGCGAGGGGGAGGGGGCCCTGGAGGTAGGTGACCATGCGGCTGGTTTGAAATGGCGTTTTGTGCTTTCTGTGACCACGTGCGTTGTTCTATGGAGTGCACTAGACACAGGAACACCTCAGGAGTACAAACCATTGGAAAACACGGTCTTCGGTAGGTACTCTCACCGGGCGCTCTCAGTCCGTTGTTGGACACTTCATCAGGTAACAGCGTAACACAGTCCATAAAAACACCATAGCAGGCTTGCGGGCTTACAGTGGTACCTCCTTATAACAGGATGACTAATTTTTACTCTGATGGTTTCATAAAATGTACAGTGGAGTAAAATATGTTCAATTGTTTCGACTTTCCCTGAACCACACGGGCATAGTCGCTCAGACAAAGGTACCTTTTTATACCGGCCTTCTAACACCGCCGAAGGATAGATGTTACATCGTGCCAGGGAGTATGCCCTGCGGTGAGAGGGAATCTCTAATAGTGATAAATACACTGCGGGAGCAACTATATATTTTGTTTCCTTTGAGGCCAAAATTCGACACTTTAGCAATATCACTTTGCCTTTCGGTGTCATATATTCTTTGTTTAACAATAGCCCTAGCTTGTTCTAATGGCATTATCTGTAGCAACTCAAAAGAGAAGCCAAGCAGATGTATCTTGTGGTGTACAGCACTAAGCCAATTAGAGCAACAGCTGTCTGTAAGAATTAGAGCAGTGATATCAGATGGTCTGTGGCATAACCTTAGCCAAGCATTTATGGAGGCCATGGTTATCTTGGTCTCCAATCTGATCAGCCCAGTTTCTAGTCATAAACTGGCGTTGGAAGCACTAGTTGAGAAACAAAAAATAAATCTTAAAAATTTAGACTAACTTTTCCAGGGGTGCAAAACTTGAGGAGGGTGGGCCCAGCATAGTGCCGTATTGCAACTGTGGTATTGTTTTAGCAGAGTATAGTTTAAGCCCGGTATAAAATGACCCCCTTTTGTTGAATTAAATTTGATAATACTATTAATAATACTATTGATAATACTATTAATAATAATACCATCCCATATTTGCCACAAATTCATGATGGTCATTTCTTGACCCTGTAGATTGAAACATGACCCCTAGATATTTGAAAGATGAAACCTGCTCTAGGCTATGGCCCTTTATGCTCCACATCCCTAATTTGGGCCTCTTTCGAAAGGACATCACTTTGGTCTTCTGATAGTTGATTTCTAATAAGTTGGAATCACAATAGGTACCAAGCTGTTTTAGTGCCCTTTTAAGGTCTACTGGTGTTCTAGATAAAAGGACCATGTGGTCTACATACAGTAAGACTGCGATACAATGATTTACCAAAATAGGGGGATGTGTGTCAACCATTTCAAGGCTTTTAATCAGGTCATTAATATATAAAGCAAAGAGATTGGGGGCTAAAACACAGCCTTACTTGACTCCCTTTTTAGTGGGAATGACATTTATCAAGTGTCCTTGCTTATTACATCTAACTCTAGTAGATGTGTTAGCAGGGGTCATTTCGTAGAAAAAGAGCTGCAGGAGCTCATTAGCATAACTTATTAGCATATCCCACACCCCCTGACATCACCGGAAGTGTGCACCAGCCCCTCTGACAGGCAGAAGCACCTGGGATTCATTCTTTCCCCCCTCTCCCTTCCCTTCGCCTCCAAGTCCAGCGGAGGAAAAAGGGAGGGGGAGGATCTCAGGCACTTCTGCCTGACAGAGGTGCTGGCGTGCCCACAGCCAGCCTGGGTGAATTATAGAATCATAGACTCATAGAGTGGGAAGGGACCTCCAGGATCATCTAGTCCAATCCCCTGCACAATGCAGGAAATAAACCAATACCCCCCACACACCCCAGTGACCCTTGTTCCACGCCCAGAATATGATAAAAAAAAAACCTTCAGGATCACTGGGGGCCAAACTGGCCTGGAGAAAAATTGCTTCCTGGCCCCAAAGTGGCGATCAGCATTTCCCTGGGCATGTAAGAAAGGGCCACAAGAACTAAGCACTGATGCAACCCTTCCTGCTCTACCTCTCGTGATTTGCCTAAGTTCACACAATCAGCATTATGATCCTTTTAAAGTTGAAAGCATGATATAAATGCAAAGGACTATTTGTAAGATTATCTGTAAGACACAAGACCAGGACGCATCTCACTTCTGGCAATCACTAGGAGAGATCCTATCACTCAGCTTCCATTGCCCCACACACACCCCACACTGGAATAAGAACATAATATCAGACCATAGCACATTGCAATAAAGTCCCTACAACTGTATACAGAAATACTGAGCTTCCCTACCATTTGCCACAACTAGCCCACCACACAACCAGGATCAAGGCTCCTAAGTGGACCAACAGACAGGCATACACTCATTTGAGAAACTGAGTATTACATTACAACACCTCTGGAACATTACAGATCAGTAGAGGCAGCACTGCACAGTGGTCAGAGTTGCACATTGATGTGGGGAGACCCAGGTTTGTATTCTCACTCTGCTGGCTGAGTGACCCCGGGCCAAATCTCCCCTTCTCTACCTAACCTACCCCACAGGGTTGTTGTGAGGGTAACACACACACAATTTTTAAAAAGGTGTTCAAAAGTGAGCTGGGTGACCTTGGGTCAGTCACAGCTCTTTCAGAATTCTCTCAGCCCCCCAAAAATAAGTCTAGTTCGCCAATTAGTGGTACATGATGCTAAAAGAGCTACAACTTCAGCCTGCCAGACTCTTAGATTCTCCAGGCTACTCCACACACCCTGCCATATGATAATCAGTCATTAATTAGGATGGGGCAGTGGTTAAAGTGTCAGACTAGAATCTGGCAGACCCCAATTCGAATCCCCACTCTGCCATGGAAGATCATTGGATGACCTTGGGCCAGTCACACACTTCCAACCTATCCTACCTCACGGGGCTGTTGTGAGGTTGCAACAGAGGAGAGGAGAATGACGTATTACTTGTGGAGCTGAGGCTCAATGTCTCCAGCTGCTCTGCAACCTTCCCTTCCCTTGGTTTGCTCAGGAAGCCCTGGAGGCTGCTGGAGGGAAGGAGAGGCAGTTTAAACCACCTTCCCTTCCCTTGGTTTGCTCAGGATCCCCACGGCTGCAGAGAGTCCGAACAAGCCAGCTGCTGGAGGGATGTGCATTCGGTTCGTCTGAACCGAATGCACCCCCGAAAATGGCCCATTCGGGCCCCTTTCAGGCTGCTGCGGGTCGAATCAGATTCTCTGATCTGAATCGGCTTCCTACAGTTCTGCCCCATTATATCCTAAGGGCCATTTAAGTCAATGGCGAAAACATAGGGTATGTTCTGGGGGCTGGAGGGGAGGGGGTTTGAGGGAGAGGCTCCAAAACCACAGGGTAGCTGCTGGAGCCTCTCCCCAAGATACCCTCCATGTTTCAGGAACATTGAACTAGGGGGTCCAATTTGGGACCCCAAACAGGTTACCCCCATCCCCTCCATTGTTCTCTAGGGGGGGGGGAAGTTACTTTTTTCCCACCATAGAGAACAATAGAGGGGATGGGGGCAACCTGTTTGGGGGCCTGTAGAATTGGACCTCCTGGTCCAATGTTCTTCAAACTTGGTTGGTTTCTTGGGGAGAGGCTCCATCAGCTACCCTGCGAGTTTGGAGCCTCTCCCTCAAACTCCCTCCCCTCCAATCCCAAGAATATACCCTATGTTTTCACCATTGACTTCAATGACCCATAGAATATAATGGGGCCGAAACTGACATTCGGCTGGCCCTTTTTCAGGCCCCGCGTTCTAGCTACCCCACTTCACAATTATATATAAGGAGACATTTCAATTTATATCCCACCCTCCCTGCCAGGCAGGCTCAGGGCGGCTTACATTAAAAGTTAAAATAAAATAAAAAGTTAAAATACACAGTAATAGACATAATAAAATCATATACGTAACAAGTAAAGTGCTGGTGGCAGTATAACATTGCATAGTGATCCCAGTAGGCCATGGTAGAATGATGGCAAGGGAGTATAGCCAGAGTCAGTATCCAGTATATCACAAGGCCTTACCACAGTTCAGTTGTTGAAAGTGCCTCCTAATCAAAGGACTGGTGGAAGAGCTCCATTTTGCAGGCCCTGTGGAACTGTAAAAGGTCCCGCAGGGCCCTGATGTCTTCCGGGAGCTCATTCCACCAGTATGGAGGCGGTACTGAGAAGGCCCTGGCCCTGGTAGAGGCCAGCCTGGCATCTTTTGGTCCAGGGAGGGCCAAGCAATTTTGAGACCTTGACCTCAGTGCTCTCTGGGGAACATGTGGGGTAAGCAGGCCCCAGACCATATAGGGCTTTAAAGGTTAAAACCAGCACCTTGAAGCGAATCTGGTATGCTATCGGCAGCCAGTGCGATGCCTTCAGCACAGGCTGGATATGTTCCCGCACAGGCTGGATATCTTCCCACACAGGGAGACCCATCAGCAGCCTGGCTGCCGCATTTTGCACCAGCTGCAGCTTCCGGATTTGCAACAAGGGCAGCCCCATGTAGAGAGCATTTTGAAGATGTCACCCTGCAAACAGGGTGCCTGTACCTGATCATTCCTTGTTGTGGCCCCTGCTTGGTAGATGACCTTCCTGAAGAGTTCAAGAAGGCTCCCACGCTCCTATCATTTCACAGAAGGTGTCAAATTAAACTGTCCAGGAGGGCATTTTTATAAGCAATATCTTTGCTATCTTTGCTATCAATCAATATCATTATCAATATCAATCAATATCATTATCAATATCTTTGATAAGTTTTGATGTGTGTGGCACCTTTGGAAATAGCTTTATTGTATGTATTGTTTTAATTTTATTTATGATTTTCATTGTATTGTTAGGTTTTTAATTTTTGTAATCCATCTTGAGTCTCTGAGCAAAGGGTAGATAATAAATTAAGTAATTAAATAAATGGATATGCACTTGTGGGTTCATCCTTATAGAAAACAGATTGCTTGGGAGCTTCAGGATAAATTTGCAAGATCAAAGATTCGTGCCATAAGGAGAGCCAAAAGCAAGACTGATCGCTGGCCAGAGTCGAAGTATAAAGGCTATAACAAGTTATTACATTTGGCAAAGGCTCTCTACCCAGTTACCTCTACCCAAGCCGGGTGATATAAGTTCAATGGGCTACTGAAAGATGGAAATACATCAGACACCAGTGAGAAGAATACTTCTTTTTGTGCATCTGGCCAGGCATTGCCAATGAAGGTGGCCAGTGGGCTCTTGGTTAGGCTGGTCTTTTTGGACATCAGTGAGACTTTCTTACAAATAAAGGTATATAACTGTGTCTTTCAATACCAAAATTTCATTGTGTGGTGGGCCACAGGTAAAATTGGTTGACTGATATTCCCCCAAACCTTAATACTGATCCTGAATGACAAGGAAAGATAGAGACGTTGTCAGCCAGAGGTGATGTCAACACTTTAGGAATTCAGCATGGCCCATAGTCAGTTTCTAAGATGAGGATAAGTTATCAAAGAGACATGCTGAGCTGTGCGGCTGATTGAAAGGGGAACAAATCAGCACTGAAAATGTAGATGTGAAGTCTCAAATCCACCAAACTGCTTCTCACACTATATTTTAAGCCTCACATGCACTATCATGAGCGGGCCACTTTATGTGAACACATGAAGTTGACTTCTTCTAAGTCAGGTCTATCAAGGTCAGTACTGTCTACACTGACTGGCAGCAACTCTCCAGGGTCTTTCACATCACCTGATATGGGGGACTGAAGCTGGGGCCTGCAAAGCGAATGCTGTACACTGAGTCACAGCCCCTCAGATGGCTCACGGACTAAAACCTGCATCTAGACTAGATGATTTCTGTGAGCAACAGAGCTCCTCTCTCTGAGAAGGGACTGGTTGAGATTGGCTTACAGAAACTGAGTGGCTGGTTTATAGAGACTGATCCCCAAGTTTAAGGACCTAACCTTTGATCATCTTCCCAGGAAACCAAATTTCAAAATGTAGTCAAGCTCCTTTTGGAAATGTCACGATAATTTCATTCCTTTCCAAATTGTAAATTATAGCCTTAAAATAGTTACAACAGAGAAATGTTTGATCCAGCTCCTTAGTGCTCTGGAGGCTTCATATTAATTCTATATCTTCATTTGCTGTTAGAATGGGAGGGGGGCTTTCCTGGGTTTGATGTTCAGCTATAAAGAGGTAAAATTAGCAAAGGGCAGTTGAGTGGGATATAAAGCAGTTGTCAATGCATATAAAGCAGCTATCACACATTTAGCCCTCTATACATAATTAATATGTCTTGGAATGAAAGGAAAAGCTTATGGAAAAAGACAGCCCTCCTAGACAGCTAATGCCAGTGACATTGATCCCTTGCATTGATGGAATCCTAAAATTAGCTACTTCACATGGATTTTGAAAAGCCTTTTTCAGATGTAAGTTTTTCATCCCTTCTGATTTTGAAACCAACCTTCACTTTAAGGAAAGCAAACAGCAGTTGTAGTTAGAGTTTCTTGGCTTCTCCCTGTTCTAGAACCACCTTGCCTGGCCCTATGCTTTCTGCTGGTCCTTTCTCTGGACTTGCATCTCCCCTAAATCACTGCTTGTCTGCTTCTTGCTTGATTGCCAGGAGTTTCCCTGCTCCTGACACTTACTTATAACCTGCTCTAGCAATGCTGGTGTGAGCCTCTTAATACCTATTGTGGATTTGTCTTTTGCTTAGCTGCGTGTATCTTGTGTTTGTGTGTGTGCATATTCTGTGTGCTAATAACAGTAGCATGTACCCAAAACTCCCCTGCCCCACCATGTTTAGGGTATCTGTGAGGACCACTTGGATAGCACTCAAGGCCTGGAGAATAAGGACATGAAACAAACAAATGTAAGTGTGGTGGCATCAGAGTTAGCAGCAGGAGATAAAATAATGCTTGAGCACCTGCAACTGAGAATACAGGCTGAAGACCTGGGAGTGGGGGAATTCCTCCTTATAGGAGGGGGTAAAGGAGTGGTGGAGGGAGTTGCCAGTTGGAGATTAAGCGGGTCTAAACCTTTTGATAAATATGAATTGTCTTTTACTTTACTGCACAGGGGATGTGGAGTTGTGGGACACATGAACCATTGGTCTATTCTGACTGGCAGCGGCTCTCCACAGCACCTACTGCCCAGTGTTCCCTCTAAGCTGAGTTAGTGTGAGCTAGCTCACACTAACTCAGCTTAGAGGGAACATTGCTACTGCCTGGTCTTTTTAGTTGGAGAGGCTGGGAATTCAGCCCGGGGCCTCCTGCGTGCTCTTCCACTGAGCCACGGAGGAAGGAAAGGACAATGGGACCGGTAGGATCATCAGACGGACCACGCTCATTTCAGGAACTGGCCGGTGATCGGAGACCGCTCAGATGATGTCCAAGAACCCAACTTTATGAATGGGGGACGACTTTCTGCAGGACAAAGCCTCAAGACTCCAGGAGAGGGATCTCCAAGGAAGACCCTTCTGCAGGCGCAAATCCTCGTCTCCCTGTCCAGGAGGACCTCGGTGTTTGGGGCGTCCCCGTGCCTGGGACCTTGCCTCTAGCTAACAGGCTCTTGGGAAGAGCAGCCGGATCTCCCTGCCGGTAGATGCCGTCCGCTCAAGGACACCTTGCTTTCCACAGACGCCTGCAGGAACCAGCCGGAGAGACTCCCTCCCGTGGAGCACAAGAACCGTCCTGAGGGAGGGAGCGAGCCAGGGAGAGAGAGAGAGAGAAAGAGCTCGCCTTTCCTTCAGCCTCGGGAACGGGAAGTGTGCGGGGGGTGGGGGGTGGCGAGAGGATCCAGGAGCTTGCGAAGGGAAACCCGAAGTTGGCAGCCCCTTCGCTCCACTGCAGAGTTGGGGGACTGCAAGGGCCGAGGCTTTATTGACAAGGGACAGCAGGCGAGGCGGCCGCAAGCGGCGCGGGGGGACCTCCCGCTAGCCAGGAGCCTCCTCTGCCTCTCCTCGAAACGTCTTCAGCGTCTCCCCCCTTTGGATTCCCCAAACTTAACGAGCAGCCGCAGTATTGCCCCCCCCCCCTTGCCAGACAGGCGGGGATGCTCGTCACGCCAGCGGGAGCCCCAAGCGCGAAGTAGGACGACTTGGCGGGTAAGAGGAGAGCCCTCTCTGGCAACGCCGAATCCTTGGGACAGGTTTCTATGCACCGCTGGGACTGTGGCGGTGAGGGACTGCGCTGCTGGGTTCCCACAGATTTGTCAGGACCGCGAAGAGGAGGCTGCAGTCTGAAGGCAGAGACCGGGAGCCACCCCCCACCCACCCCCCGCAGCCGGAGGAGGAACTTTCCTGCCTTTTGGTTTACATTTGACATATGAGGGAAGCTTCGAGTTCGGTAATGGCCAAGCATGTCTGCGGAGGGGGAACCAGAATCAACCGCCGAAACAACAGCACAGACTCAAGAAGCAGCAGTAACTGCAGCTTCGGATGCTACAGAGGAGGTGAGGAGCCAAGGGCATTGGGGAGTCTGTTGTTGCATGGAAGGAAGGGCGTGGGGCGGGGGGTCGTGTCACTGGGCCGACTGTACATAAGCGGGGGCTTCATCGTGTATTCGATAACAAACCAAGAGACGCACACTGGAGAGTTACAGGGCTGGAGACACACAGGTGCATACTGAAGACCCACTCAACTCCAGCATCGCACTGGGAAAAGGAACTCAATGGGGGGAAAGGTCACTGGGATGCTTTTCAAGCTAGGCTTCTCTAAACTCACAGGAAATTATTGTGGAGAAAATCTGGGTTGGGGAGGAAAATAATAGTTAATAATATACCTGTTCTCATCTAGTAGACATGCATTTGGAGATCTGTAGGGGTGTGTGTGTAAGAGAGAGAGAGAGAGAGAGAGAGAGAGAGAGAGAGAGAGAGAGAGAGAGAAGTTGTTTGTAGACTCCCTTTGAGTTCTTGCAGATACCTATCTGGAGCAGTCACCAGCAAAGCAAAATTAATTCTCCTGGTAATAGAGCCAAAGAAATACTGCCTCCCCCATGTAGTATGAGGAGCTCTCCAAGGTTCTAAAATTGTGGACAATCACTAACTATATTCCACCACCACATTCCAAAGGGCAAGGTGCTCTGGAGCCCCAGTTTCCCTTCCTAATTCCTCATATGAAGCCATCCCATGCCATCCAGTGTTCCTGAACAGACAGCATATGCACATCCTGATCATTAATGGACTTCCCTGTTTCATTCTATACACAACCCTCTGCTCTTCTAGCAAAAGGAAGCTCAAAGTAATGCTCTGCAGAGATCTGGGTGGCATTCATGCCACTTAATTTCCAAACTACGGTGTGCTGCAGTCTGGTGGATGGACCTCAACAAATCACTTTTCTCCATTAGAGTCATCAAACACTCTGCTAATGTTTTTTGCAAGCCTTTTCTGTGGGTTGTCAGCCATACAGAGAGTGTCAACAAAGAGTCAACAGCAACATTTGCATGTTTAGTGCCTTAGTGTTTGGGTTGGGTTACAGTGTATAATAGTGTAAAAATCTATGCATTTAAAATAAATCTTAACTATTAGGCTATATAAGAAGTACAAATAGTTTCTCATTTTATATTGCAAACAACTCATCATTCTGTTCAAAATAAATATTATACAATTCAATACAAACCAACTACAACACTGTAAACACAAGATATTACGGTAAGTATTATAAAAACAAACATAAAGAAATATGTGGTCATGATCCAGAGTTAAGCATTTCACATCATATTATAACTGAGCCTGCTTAATCATGAGTCTGACCAAATGGGATCTACCTGACATCGGTTTATGCCACAATAAACATGTTAGACTTTAAGGAGTCATCTTTGTTGGGTTTTTTACAACATGGCTATCCTTCTGGAATATGAGACAGCTAAATATGGTGGCAATCCTAACAGCACCTTCCAGGAAGTTAAGCCCTATTGAGTAGACCTGAGTAGGATTCTGAGTAGATCTTCTTAGGATAGCACTGTCATGGTGCAATTGTGGTGGGAAATCCATTCTCAGATCTCCCACAGCTTAGCCTAACTCTCCCATGAAATCATTGGGACTTGTACATGCTTAACTTTATGGATCAGGCTCAGAGTAAATGCAGAACTGGATCAACATACTACCAACTTGTTACAGTCCACTAAATGCCCCAAGATGCTGCTTCTGCTGGAACAGCTTAGGGGTGAAGTTGGGTCTGCAGTGGGAGGGGTGAAATCAGAGAAAGTCACATCACATTCTTCAGACAAAAGTAGGCAGTTCTACTAAAAAATAATTCCCAGTTTATTCAAATATCCACTTACTCTAGTGGTAAATAAAGTATGGATCAAACCAATAGCCATTGCTATAATATTCTTAACAAGCCAATGTGGATTTTACATGTCTAATCACCAAACACTTATCTATCTTATATATATAATTCTCCTGATGCATTGGCCATTTCCAGCTCTCCCATTGGCTGTGCTGTGCACTCCATCAGCCATTGGCCCATCAGCCACCACACAAGAGTAATCACATGCCATTGGCTGGGGGCTGGGTCCACTCCCCTGCCCACTGCCTCCTCAGCCACTGTTCTTGTCAGAATAACTGCCAAAATGGCTGTCTCTCCTGCTTGGCTCCGCCATGGCTGGCTGGCTACTGAAGTGGGCCAGTGGCTGTCAAACCATTCTCTTCAACCCCCTGATGTGCAGCTGATTTTCTCCTATGGTTGCCAATCTCCAGGTGGGACCTGGAGATTTCCCACTGTTACAATCGATCTCCAGATGACAGAGATCAGTTCCCCTGGAGAAAATGGCTGCTGAGTCCTTCCCCTCCCCAAACACTGCCCTCCACAGGATCCAGCCCCCAAATCTCCAGGTATTTCCCTACTCAGAGCTGGCAACCCTACTTTCCCCTCAGTGCCTGTTACTAGTGCCTCTTACAGTGGACCCTGACCTACTGTTAAAAATAGATGAGAGCCAGTTTGGTGTAGTGGTTAAGTGTGCGGACTCTAATCTGGGAGAACCGGGTTTGATTCCCCACTCCTCCACTTGCACCTGCTGATGTGACCTTGGGTCAGTCACAAGCTCTGGCACAGCTGTCCTAGAAAAAGAGTTGTTTCTGTCAGGGCTCTCTCAGCCCCACCCACCTCCAGGGGGCTTGTTGTGGGGAGGGGAAGGGAAAGGAGTTTGTAAGCCACTCTGAGACACCTTTGGGTAGTCAAGGGCGGGGTATAAATCCAATATCTTCTTCTTCTTCTCTTTAACCCTGTTAAGCTTGGTTCTGCCAGTAAAAGGCATGGGGGAGGAGATCCTTTCCACCTCTATTTTAGCCTTTGAGAGAAAACTTGTTGGGGCCAGTCCTGACTAGGGTTGCCAGCTCCAGGTTGGGAAATTCCTGGATATTTTATGGTAGAGCTTATAGTTACATCTTTATTGGTTTTCCAAAAGAAAAAAAATGAAGGCAAGAGAAGTTACAATTTCCGTGTAATTACACAGGTTACTCAAACATAACAGCTCAAAATATTGTTTTACTGTATCCAGAAAAATTCATCTCATCAACTCATGAACCAAGATTTTCCTTTCATTTAGTCTAACATCAACAGGTCAAACGTAACATTTGCATTCTTCTATTTCTAAACAGTCTGGTTATCCATGATCAGCCTTCTTGCAAAAAACCAAAACATACCAATATATAAATCAGAAACAGACACCATTCTGGCTTCATTTTTTTGGCTTAAAAAAATATTTTCTAAAACACTACAAGAAAAATAGGGACAGGGAACTATAAACTACAGGAGAAAGTAAAGAAAAACCACTAAAACCCCAAGAGATGGTGGTCATACAATGGTTACAATACAAAGCTTATAATAAAAATAAAAATATTGGTTACATTAAATGTGATCATTGAATTTGCTTATATGTTTCAAATCCAGAACTGACTTCTTAAAAAACAATACAAAAGAACTCTTATATGTTATCAACAAAGAACAAAAACAGACTTCAAAAAAATTAGCATCTCATTTTTTGTCTTTTCTTTCCCTCAAACGATATCCTTGCTTTGGGGGTGCCCGCCCCAAGTTCTGAGTTGAGCCCTCTCCTGTAGGTGATTCTTCATCACTTCCCTTGTGACTCTCCTCATCTTCTTTCTCTGATGGTCCAAGTTGCTGCTGCAAGAATGTGCTCACTTTCATAACAGAGTTAATTTTTCCCTTTTGTCTTTAAATTTAACAGCATGCCTTCAGGTATGAACCATTTGTAGGGGATGTTATTCTTTTGTAAAAACAAAGCCTCTGTATTTTTTCCTCTTCTTTCTTATTTCAAAGGGAATGTCTTTCAAAACTCTTATCTCCTTGCCGTCAATTTTAAGGGTAGTTCCATTTGTTGCCTTTAAGATCTGGTCTCTCACTTGTCTTCTGGAGAATCTAACCACCACCTCGCCGGGCAGATTATTTTTCTTTATAAATTCTGAATATGATCTATAAATCACATTCATTTCGCTTTGAAGAACATCCACTTTAAATTTGCAACCGGACCCAGGGCATCAATCATGATCTGCTTTAGATTCTCCTCTTTGGTCTCAGGAACTCCTTGAAATCTCAGAATAAAGTTTGCTTTTTCCATTTGCAGCTGTAGAAGCTGAGCCTCATCTGAGTTTCTCTTCTTTTCCATCTCCTGCATTTGTTTTTAAAGCTTTTTAGTGTTGGCATCCATTTCTTTAAGGTTCTCAGCTGTTTGCTCTGTTTTTTTAATGTTCTCACTTAGTTGCTGTTGCTGTGCAGCAAAATTATCATTGAGTGTCTTTATTTGCTCCAGCAGGGGTTGCAAAGCATCTGTTAGCATCTTAGAGAAGTCTATGGTTACATCCGGTCGCGTGACCACACTCACTGGGCTGGCACTTCCTAAAGAAGGCTTAAGTTTTGGATGCTTATCTTTCTCCGTCTTTTTCAGCGACATCTTTGAGGATGTTTACATTCAAAGTAAAGTTGCCAAAAGTCTCTCAAGTCTGCAAAATGCCTAAAAGTCTCTTGTAAATTCTTTAATATTGTCTGTTTCACTTTTAGTTCTGCCCCCCTTCTGTTTTAAGTCCGTTTTTATTTCAGTGGGGGGGGGTTTTCCCTCCACCCGCTCGCTTGCTTTAAGGGGGACATTTGACTGGTTCTCTGGTGTTTGCTTCAACCAAACTCACTTTTATTGTAGATCAAATAGCTCACACCATTTATCGTTTAAAATGCTCGACCTCCACACGCTTGTCCCGGTGTGCGTCTCTGAGTCCAGTACTGGAACACAGCAGCAAGACCATCGGGGCATCAGAACACCTCAGTCCACCAGGGGAGAGGTGATCTTCAGCGCCCCATGGCTAGGAACCCTTCACAAGAATTCCAGGGGAGTGCATATGTTCGCACCCCTTCTCCATCCGCCAGTTCACGGATCGCGCCCTTGGGAGATCCCGAGTGGCGCGTCTGCCATTAGAGTGCCAAAACCGGAAGCCCGTTCTGGCTTCGTGTTGTACAAGTCCTATTTTAACCTTTCTAACAACTTGGATTTATTATTATACTGAAACTATCAATATTTTCTTATCAAGTCTCTCTTAACATATACTAAATATATCATCACAAAATTCATAACTTCATGTTTTCTATTTTATTTGTTCTTACTTTGAAGTCCTATAGATTATTATATATTGTTACCATCAAACACAAACCAAATCCCTTATACATTAAAAAAAGGAAAAGGAAATTAATTTTTTCCCTATTCTTACTTCAAATTAAGATCTTCATTACAAATCATATTTATTATAGACTTCCTATTGAATTAGAACTATCCCCTTTCCAGAACCTTTAAATATATTATCTTAATACAACTATTAACATGCAGATTTATATTTTTATTCTGCTTCTATATTTAATCATATTTTAACAGCAAAAAGGAAAAAGGAGGAATAAATTTACTATGTTAATAAAGACATTCATACTCACACTGTACTGTTAAGAATTCACATTCAGTTATGCCTCATTTTGCAAATAAAAATACAGCTTCTCTATGTCATTTTAATCATAATACTTAGTTCTTTTCTTATTTTTTGTAGTCTCTTTTTTTACAATCATAGTTTTATATCTTTTCTCTTTAAATATGAGGAGCTTTACTTCCAGATCTTCCCATCTACATTCCAATGAGCAGTTTATGAAATTTTTGATAAGTCTATTAATTCATCTTGTATAGCTCCTTATTTTCTCTTTCACCAGCAAGATCAGCACACTAGATGGAGATTCTTGGCAATTCTCTTTTGCCATATCCAGCAATGAAGAATTCGTTGCAATACCCCAGGGTCTGGCAATTTGTCTTGACAAGGTTTTTATTTCCTTTTTAGGTGTAGATGGTATTCCATGTGCTGCGTTGATTATACTCCTGCTCATTAGCAAGGCTCTGTTGTCTCTGCGATTCTTCTGTCTTGTTTTTAATTCCCCAATGCATAGTCTGGTTCTTTTCAAAAATTCTTTCAAAGGTTTCTTTGACCGCCCATTGGATTTTGTGTACAAGGATCTTTTTAAATTGTTCCCAGGAAAGTTGCTCAGTCTCTAAGTTCTCTGGTTTCTCTGCATCTTTATTTCTAGCTTGTAACTCCATTCTCTTACTCCGTAAAACTACAATCTAGCCATAAATTTTGCCCCTTTTATATTTGTGTTTAAATGCCTCTCAGAGGCCTGATCAATGTTGTAATGCAAAAGTCAAAATGAAATTACTCCATCTTTATATATTCAAATGACAATAGTCTGTTTTGCCCCCAAAATTTGTTTAATGGATCCTTAATCCCGGCCTCTTCCCAGCCCCTTTCCCCCCTCTTCCTTAATTTTTGGAGAAATTTAAAGGGGCTTTGTACGTAGGTCTTTTCAAATTAATAGTTGAGTTCATGCTTACCCATCGTACAGTTCTTGTCTTCCTCGCTGTTATGTTGAAATTCAGTTTTCTCTAAAATGAGTGTTCACAGCTTAGCAAACATGGTGACCATGTTTGCCCAGCTCCTTACCCCTGCTTCGGGACAGTCTCGATCCAACCTCGCTTGCAGCTGCTCGCGGGGTGGTCGAACGAGTCTCCTGCTACTCTCTCCAAGAGGTCCAGTGGGGTTTTGAAATGTAATATTGTTTTTCTTTCTGGTAATGGAGAACATTTGCTCAACACATACACAAATCAGAGTTTAATTTTCCCTCTTTAGCTTTTGAAAATTCATGCAAATTTAAAAGTGAAGGTTTATTTCTGCATTAGCTGAAGTAAAACTGATTGTTTCTCTGACTAAACAATCTCTCTAAAGAGCTGAGACTAAAAAGGAAAATGTACAGGAAATGGAAGGAGGGTCAGATTACTGAGGGTGAATACAAAAAGCAGGTTCAAATCTGTAGGGATGGTGTCAGAAAGGCTAAAGCGCAGATGGAGCTGAGGCTTGCGAGTGACGCTAAAAATAACAAGAAAAATGTTTATGCCTATGTTCGGAGCAAAAAGAATAACAGGGATGGGGTAAGCTTATTGCTAGGGGGAGACGGTCAAGCCTTAACAAGGGATGAAGACAAAGCGGACTCTCACTTTGCATCAGTCTTTAACCGTAAGGTGAGCTGTATACAAACTGAAGAATGCAGGGCATATGAAGGTTAGAGAGCATCTAGCTACCTTAAATACTTTCAAATCTCCAGGGCCGGATGGCTTGCATCCCAGGGTGCTAAAAGAAATTGCAGATGTTATTTCAGAGCCTCTGGCTCTAATCTTTGAGATGTCCTGGAGTACTGGTGTTGTGCCGGAAGACTGGAAGAGCTAATGTTGTCCCGATCTTCAAGAAGGGAAAAAAGATGGACCCGGGAAAGTACAGGCCTGTCAGTTTGACATCAATACCTGGAGAACTGTGTCCAGTTTTGGGCACCGCATTTTAGGAAGGATGTTTACAAGCTCGAGCGTGTCCAGAAGAGGGCAACCAGGATGGTGAGAGGGTTGGAATCCAAGTCTTATGAGGAAAGGCTGAAAGAGTTGGGTATGTTTAGCCTGGGAAAGAGAAGGCTTAAAGGGGACATGATTGCAGTCTTCAAATATTTGAAGGGCTGTCATGTAGAAGATGGAGCAGATCTAGTCTCTCTTGCTCTGGATTGCAAGACTAGATCTAATGGGTGGAAATTACTAGGGAGTCATTACCGGCTAAATATCAGGAAAAAACTTCCTAACTATAAGAGTGGTTGAGCAGTGAAACAGTCTTCCTCAGGAGGTGGTGGATGCTCCTTCACTGGATGTTTTCAAGCAGAGGCTGGAGGACCATCTTTTGGGTATGTTGTAGGGCTATCTTTCGGCTATGCTCCTGCAGAGTGCAGGGGGTTGGACTAGATGACCTGCAAGGTCCCTTCGAACTCTAACATTCTATGATTCTATGATTCTATACAATATGGAAGTAGTGGTCGTGGACTGAAAAGTGCTATCAAATTGCAGCCAATTTATAGCAACCCTGTAGGGTTTTCAAGGCAAGAGATATTCAAAAGTGGTTTGCCATTGCCCACCTGTGTGTCACTACCTTGGACTTCCTTCGTAGTCTTCCATCCAGGGGTCATTTCGTAGAAAAAGAGCTAGGGGGACTCATTAGCATAACTCATTAGCATATGCCACACCCCCTGACATCACCGGAAGTGTGTCCTCCCCACAGCCGGCGGCGACCTCCAGCGGGCACCAGCAGGGAGCTCCAGGCCCCGCCCTCCCGCACCTCACCCGGGGCGAGGTCGTCTCCCCCGCGCCCCCCCCCCCAAATGACCCCTGCTTCCATCCAAATACTAACCGTGGCTGACAGTGCTTAGCTTCCAAGATCTGACAAGACTGGGTAGCCTGGGCCAACAATATGGAAGAGCTCCCTTTATTCAGACCTCAGTTACTCCACACAGAGTCACCAATGAACCTGTGCACACACCAAAAATGCTTCTAGGCCTATACTAAAATATTCTGACTGCAGCTTTTTGTTCTGCATGGAGTCCATACTACTCAGTCTCCCAGCATTCTAGAGCTGCTTCTTTAGGAGCAACATCAGGCCACAATGAAAAAGTAACCTCAAAAGCTCCTGACTGTGAGCAAGTCCCTGACAACATCCCTTTGGATCCATATGCTTTATTTCTCTCATTTCTGCCTGCAGACTCAAGTGGCTGTAGTCCAGGGGTGCTTTTAACTGTGTAATCTTCTACACAGGGAGATGCACAATCTAATTAGTTAATCTTTTGAAATTAAAAGGAGATGGCTTCAAGGATCCAGAGATAGACATTACTAAAATTTGCTCTGTGGGAGAAGATAGTAGGCCCTATACTGCAAATTTAAAAACAAGTTTTAAATTAGCTTGGTCTGTCTTCTGTTGCTAGTATGGAGACAAGATGTAAACACACTTCCTATAATATAAAAAGCACTGACTGGTTGCTTGGTAGTCCAGCTTCTAAAAATACTGACTGCCAGTTTGGAAGCTTGTCTCTCCCTCACTAAATTATGAATCTTGATCTCATTTATGCACAGCAGTGCATACCACCCCCCCAAATCTTCCATTCTTCTGTTTTTGCAATGCCCTGTTCTGCCAAACTGTTGGTGCCTGCTCAGAATGGTTGGTCATTTCCTGGGGATCTGACAAGAACATAAGAAGAGGCTTGCTGGATGAGACCAATAGCCCATCTAGTCCAACATCCTGTCTCACACAGTGGCCAACCAGGAGCACAAGAAGAGAAGTCAAGTCAAATCTGATAGAGTGTCTTTTTCAGGTGGTACTTCTAGAAACAGGAGACCTTCTCTCACCCCCCTCATTGTGCGCCCTTTCCATACAGAGAAATTTTGACACCATGGTGCTTAATGGATTTTGAAGGAACATTAAGGGTGAGGTAAAATCTGGCTCACCAGTGGTACGTGGGGCTTTAAAAAAGTGGAGGACAAGGAAAAGAGCTGTCATTTCTCCAAG
Source organism: Gekko japonicus (assembly GCF_001447785.1). NCBI lineage: Eukaryota > Metazoa > Chordata > Lepidosauria > Squamata > Gekkonidae > Gekko > Gekko japonicus. The sequence goes on from NW_015161956.1 coordinate 1,068,686, forward strand.
CTAAAGAGCCCCAAGCGCTTTAACCTTTCTTCATAGGGAAAGTGTTCCAACCCTTTTATCATTCTAGTTGCCCTTTTCTGCCCTTTTCCCAATGCTATAATATCCTTTTTAAGGTGTGGTGACCAGAACTGTACACAGTATTCCAAATGAAGTTGCACCATAGATTTGTACAGGGGCATTCTGATACTGGCTGATTTGTTTTCAGTTTCCTTCCTAATAATCCCCAGCATAGTGTTGGCCTTTTTTATTGCAGTCATACACTGTCTCGACATTTTCATTGAGTTATCTACTATGACTCCAAGATCTCTCTCTTGGTCAGTCTCTGCCAGTTCGGTGTCACGGTCAGGTTCAGTGAGCAACAGTTTATTTATTTATTTATTAAATTTATACGCCCACCCTCCCCCGTAGGGCTCAGGGCGGCTTACAGGGCAAGAAATCTTGCAACAATAAAAACATCCTATACATTTAAAACATACTATACAGTTTAAAACCAATCTCAATACAAATAAAGTGCTCAATAATCCTCAGTTCCAAAACCCAGAAAGATGACTGACCATATCCAAACATTCCCGGTACGCATTCAGTGGCTTCAATATTAAGATGTTAAAAGTTCAGATGTTCTTTCCTAGGGCCTTTTCCACCCCCCTATGATGACAATATAGCAGGGTGGGGCG